>NW_017803824.1:2171844-2270804 GCF_001625305.1 Branchiostoma belcheri | reverse complement strand
AAACTTGCGCCAACATCTTTCGCTCGCCGCGTTGAGGGAGAGTTGCACGTTTACGCTACGATTTCTTCCGTTTGAATTGCGATTTATTTATCGAGATTCTCTCTCCCTGAAGCGTAACGTGGTCAAGCTACCATAAACCAACAACGTTTGGGGCTGTTCCGTTTGTCCGTTCCACTCCCTGGCATAGCTGCACGTTTCCTTGCGAGGAATTTGCGATTTGCGTGGATTGTCTGTGATACGTCTGAAGGCAAAAGTCACATTTCCAATATTCTAGAGTCGAAACGGCACGTACAGGGCTGATACCAATCTGGTGTTGGGAGCAATATTGAAAGGGAGCGAGAAGGATTACAATATTCATGTGCAATGACGTCACACATGGGGCTGCCTAAAACGGGCTACCAATGCGAAGCTATGCGCGACAAGTATTGAAGGCGTATTCAATGAAATTTCGATTGAAAACGTGGGGGTAAAACGGCAACCCACTGATAAAGATTGCGTGGAACAACTCTTCTTATTGTACATAATACATTGAACAGTTAAGAACAAAAGGATGTGCAGTATTGAACTGCGAACGTTCAACTTGAAGTGAAACTACATTGACACCACACAGACACACGTGGTTTCCCTAGCTGAACATAGATCAGCGGGGAGGGACGGCGGCTGCTAGAATGGCGCTATTTCAATATTACGAAAGGTTCGGCGCGCCTTTTCAAGACCTTTCAACACACAGATCGCGATTGTATTGTGTCTGTGTACGATTGTGTCCCACTCGACAGCTTGGACAGGGCTAGGGCAGCGTCCGGACGGCAGGTCACTATCTGAAGGTGCGAGAGGTCGCGTAGCGGCAGCCCGATGGTGGAGGGACCGGGGTGCAAGCTGAAGGGGGAGCGGCTGGCCCGGTTGAAGGGGCAGCGTCTGGTGAACACACAGTGGGGGAGGAACCGTCCGAAGGTATTTACGAATTTTCAGGGTTAGGATGGGACGCAGAGATGTGTTACGATGTCCAGACACACAAGCGACAGCTAGGGATCAGAGGTATGATGTGTGTCGTACTACGGGCTATTCGTACTGAAATCGTAGGGTCGTTGTATATCATGGTTGTTGTTTACGTGTACCACCACCGACTGTTTCGGTTCTGTTTTTACCCCCCACCCCCCGAAGCCAGGAGGTGTGTCCGCACCTTAGGTCATAGGTCAGATCATATGGGACTATAATATTTCCAAGAAAATTATTTCAATACATTGCAAGGTCTGAATAGTGTGTGATACCATATCTAAAATTATCTAATAAGATATTGAAAACATCCCCATCACATCTGTTTCAGGTTACTCTCCAGAGAAGATCTTACCATCTCCAAGTCATTGATTAATTTTGGTTTACTGATTTTCAAGAACATTAAGTTTTATATCATTATAACGTCATTGGCTTATTTTTGTGCATGTTTCAACTTTTTTCTTCTGGACACCTGACAAGACACTCAAGTTTCAAACAATTGTCTGATATAACAATCTGCCCAAAAATCCAAGAATGATATTAATTTTATGTATACATTGTCTTTTACCTCCATGGTATAATGCATAAGTTTATACACTGTAGTTGCAAGAATATAGAAACTCTTCTTATGCAGATAGAGAGACCCTGTACTGTGGGGCTTGCTCTTCACACACACTTTAAATATTGATTATTATAAGTGAGTGTGATCAGATTTGATGTTTTGAAACAGCCAGCACTCAGTAATTCCTGGCGAAAGGAGTTTGCAAGCAATTGATAGTCAAAAGAAAAGGGAAAACACATTATGTGTATTATATGCCAAATTAATTTTGTTGGAACCTTTCTTTATACAACAGAAGCTCAAATTTGGCCTGCAGGCTCAATCAGGCCATTTTTCATTGAAGTCATGATGGACATTGGAATTAGGTAACTCAAGGGTCAGACAAAGTATATACCAGTATACATCATTTGAAATGGTTTTATGCAAGTGACAAATAATGATGGCTTGTGGCAGGAAAAGAGTAGTGTTAATCTTTCTAGTTCAACTCTCCATCTTGACATATGCAGAAACCAATGCATATTATAATTTGCACAGATCATTCAGAACGGTGAACATATTATTAGCCTTGATGCCAGACCCATACTAGTAGCACACTGGGCCAAAACTAAGATCCAGTGTGCATATTATTATTAGTATTACTTTGGGCCCAGTGTGCTATGGGCTGGCATCCAGGCTAGAAAATAATATATCCACTAGCTGTATTTTCTATTGAAACTAAGAAGCACCTTTTCAATTTAGATTGATGGAGCTTGGTAACATCATAAGATGCAATACATATGTCTACAGAGAATAACACAAGGGTCCGTTATTACATACCCAGCATCATATTACGTAATGACACAGGGGCAGTCCCTAGATGCAGGCCATGGGCTATTTGGTTGCCATATTTTCTGTCTAGACAATTTCGGAGACAATTTCAAATCCTTGGACACCTGGGGTGGAGGTATCAGACACACCCTGGGGCAGTATTCCACACATGTAGTTATCAATCCTCACAGGTGAACACAGTGTAGCTCTTAAGGGTATGGTAGTGTACATCATCATGTTATGAGCACTTAATGTTTATAGGTTGTCGCTGAAATCGTAAAGTGGAATTATAACTGCACAGCCATGCAGCAATATACCCTGGAATGGTAATGTCCAAAGTTGCATGCATTGCAATGTTCGGCCGGCTGTATCTTAATTACTATGTGGCGTTACATAGACAGTTTCAGCAGTGTGATGTGAATAATCGCTGGATCCACATACAGTAAAGGGCTGGCCCATTATGATAATGAAAAGGGATGAAAAGGATTTTCCTATATCATGCACTACTGTTAAAATGGACGTAGTTAAATGTCTTTTTGGACTGGATTAGACAGACATCTCATACTAGATCTGGTGACAGCAGGACAAATATGGGAGCAATCTAGGTCACTTTGTGGCTGCATATCTGGATACAGAAGGAAAATGTTGCTCTAAATATGCAGACAACAGTGTTCTTTCTAGGGCTTTCACACAAATGCTGATCAATGGAAGAACTGATGTCCTTCACCCCTTTTTATGCATAGATGGTGGTAGTATTTACTGATACACAGAAGTAACAGCCAGTTTACAGAAAAGGAAATCTTATGATACCAGTAGGTCTCTGACTGTTCGAATTCATTGGTAATCATTATGTAACAGTAAGATTTCTTCTAAAAACATTGATTGTATGCTGCACAGCAGTGCCTGCCCATGAGCTTTGAGCCTATAGATCATGTCAAAACCTATGTCTGCAATTTATTTTCTCACAATCCATAGGATGCTTCCAGAGGAAGTGGGGCAGAACGGGAGGACACAACATCCGACCAGTCTGGCCTCCAAGTTGGACTTCCTCTGAGTAATGTGGAGACCCTGGGGAAGGAACTGTTTGTGTACTTTGGAGAATCTTGTCTAAGGTTTGACATTCCACATTTTGTTGGGTCACTCTCTCTTACTTCTACATTTGCAATGTGAAAAGCCATCTGTTATCAAATATCTGTACAAGAATTTGTACTTTTTTATAGCCCACTTATTCTCAACATTGGAGAAGAGGAGCTGCATTTTGGAACTGTACACACAAAAGCTCAGTTGTGCAACCCATCAGCTATAAAATAGATTTTGCTACCAGGCTACTAGTGATTGCTTTTACATAGAAGGATAATATGTGTTTACCATCTTCACCTGCCAACCAACCAATAGTGGTGAAATCATATATATCCTTGTTGGTAACTGACTGTGCAGAATTATTCAAATTCTTATCTTGTAATGTTCAAAAAGACTTTTAACCATTGTGGAATACTGGCATCCTCCTAGCAGGTTCCATAGCCTTTCTAACCAGATTCATACTGTGGTCATTCTTTCTCTTTCCAGGGTTCATTTTGGCATGAATGGAAGTGTGCAAATCGAGGGTCATAAGAACAAGGCTTTCCAGAAGACATCAGAACCTGTGCTCACCTTGATGCTGACTTCGGATGCTGTATCATTCCATGACTGTACTGTCCAGATTAGGTGAGCTGTACAGCACATCATATACTAGTACCGGGTTCTCTATATTATGGCAGATTTGCAGGCAATCTGTGTGTGTGTGTGATCTCCAATGTAGATTTTTATCACTATATACAAAACTTCTCATATCCTGATGTATGGTGTTGTAAATATTACTGAGCTGAGCTGCATTGTTGAAAAACAGGCTCATGCTCTTGCCTTGTAAAAAAGCATCTTTGTACAACTTGCTCTCTTTTCAATTGTACCAAATACCAGAATTGTTTATCATACTAACTAAGGCCTAGGAAAAAAATGTTGTGTTTCCTGTTTCAGTCCTGAATAACTTACGGTCGGTAGGTAGGGATTTTCTTCTTTTTTTTTTAGACTTTGGCGATCTCTATACAGTGATCCACCTTATACAATACAGTTAAACAAAGTAAACCTTACACTTATAGATTCAATTTCAATGTTGGAAAACCAATTGTACGACGTTTTATCGCTCAGGTGTCAGATCATGGAGTTAGAAAAGGTTGATCACCTCGAAAAATTTTTCATCCATCGCAGGGGTCAGGGTCGGGCAGGTTTTTCTAGGATCCGTTGGGAAACAGGAAACACAACTTTTTTTTACCTAGGCCTAAGATATTGATGATTCCATCAATCCTTTGCTGTAGATCATCAGCAAACTGCCATGACAAGTATTTGCAGTTCCAACACCTGGACGTCTGCTCACCACACTTCAGTCTGGCCCAGGCAACAAGAGCTGTCAGTTGCCATGGCAACAGGATGTTGTGTGACGTCCTCCTCGATCAGTCAGTTCTGCCCGGAGTGGGGAACATCATCAAGAATGAGGTGAGGCCTAGGAAAAAAAATGTTGTGTTTCCTGTTACCATCCTAAAAAAATTATGGTTGGTAGGTAGGGATGATCTTTTTATTCTCTCTTTTTTTTTTATATAAAACTTTGGCAATCTCTAGTGATCCAACTTATACACTACACTTTAACAAAGTAGAACTTGCATGAAGACACTTGTATTTTCAATCTCAATTTTGGAAAAGTGATTTTACAACGTTTCATCTCTCAGGTGTCAGATCATGGAGCTAGAAAATGTTGATCAGCTCGAAAAATTTATGTCCCTTGCAGGGGTCCACACAAACAAAGCCTAGGGTCTGCAGTTTTTTCTAGGGTTGGTCAGGAAACAGGAAACACAACATTTTTTCCCTACTAGACCATACTGGTGTTCAGCCGTTGAAGTCTTCCTTAGGGGGAAAACTAGGATGCGCTGGAGAGCTATGAACGTTCTGATACATCAGGCTTGAAGGAGCGATGGATATTTTTAGCCGCTGCATCAATTACCGGCCTTCCTTCAAGCGTTAATGGCTAAAAATGATGAAGACTCTTGATAATGACTTGAGCACTTCATCATGGACGCATCGGGGGTATTAAGAGGCTTCTTCCTGACACGAAATAGATAACACGTGAGGGAATTTGTTAGATTTGTTGGAAGGTGAAAATACGGGAAGATTCCATGTATGAACAGTTTTTTTTAACTCGTTTATTCTTATGGGCTCTGAGCCTAGCATGTATTGACTATGCTATCATTTATTTAAAGTTAATTTAGACTAAAATTAGAGTAAGATTTCAGTAGCATCCTGTTTATGAATGACATTTGTCAGACAATTTTTTGCTTGTAATATCATTCTTGCTCTATTCATCCATGCTTAAACCTGTGGTTACAAAGGTTTTGTATTCAAAGGAAGCCATGCAGCTTGTACAGCATTACAGTCGTTATAGAAGGTTTTGCCTTCGGGGCAGGATGTCTAATTTGCCTGCCATACAATATTTACATTGAAGGTGCACACGCGATAAACATCAGTCTGATGTAGTACCATTTGTCCTTCACCTCACTACAGGCCTTATTTGACAGTGGATTGCAACCTTCAGTGAAGGTGAGTTCTGAACCAGTTTAGGTGACATCTTCATTCACATTCAAATGTGCACTACAGTGGCTGTATGTAGTGGGCTGTGCCTAATGACTATAGCTGCTGAATCGTGTACATGTAGCTGCTCTCTACTCGCTTTATGCATGAAATTTGTGTTGTTCTCCACAGGAGACTTCTTAACATGTTTCAGAATCTCACCTATTTAAAACACCTTCCCCATCCTGTATTAAATATAGGTGAAATGCAGCCAACATATGGAAATATGTCATGAACAAATATCTTATTGGAAGAACAAACAGAACTACTACTTTAACATGCTAAGATTTTGGTTAAAATTAAAACATACTCAACCCTTGTTTCTTTTACATGTATTTGAAAACAAGTCCTTTTTTACACTATGCGATAACCCTGAGTTCTTTCAATATAAACATGTACATTTATTCATGACACCAAAAAGCAAACCTTACAGCAGAGATAAAACTGCCCTGAATTGCAGAGTTTGCGTACACAAATTACAAATTACAACAGACGAGACAGGTGATATATATATATACATCCCTCATATACATTAAACGGTCCAATATTTATCATAGCTCTCAGAGAGGATCTCTTGAGGGAAAAGAAGTGCCATTTTACACACCATTTGTTTGAGTGGCCATGATTCCTGGGCTCAGCTCGGCGTCTTTTGCCACCTCAAGTTGATCTGATAAATCCGTGAGCGTAGAAACTCAGTGTCAAGCACCCATTGCCTCAACAGCATATATGTACCATTTTGCCACAGGCTCAACAATTACATTTTATCAAATATATCTAGAAACATTGCGGGAGTTGTTCAATCATGCAGCCAAATATCTTATTACGGTTTTATTGATATTGTTTGATGTCATTTAGATCTCCCTTTCTGTATTAAAGATATAGATGTAAAAGTCAGGATCCCCTGGAATCAGTTCTAAGAGGTCTTGTCTCGTTGATGTGTTCAGACAGCTATGCCTATCAAAGACGTGACATGAATGAGATTTTTTTTTCTGTATCTTATCTTCTGCCTCAGGTCATGCAACTCAAGGAAGAGCATGTTAAGCACCTGGTTAAGATGACAAGGGATTTTTCTATGTTGTTCTACAAGGTATGTAATCGACTCATTTTTATGGTTGTTATATGTAAGGCCACACCAAGTAATTTTTATGGATGACGTCCTTTAGAGACCCTAAATCTAATGCGAGAGGGCGGAAAAAAACAAGAAGGGCCCTAAAAAACAAGATTCCTAGATTAGAAATATACTAAGAGACGTCAAATGTTAGGACACAAATTGAATGAGGTGACACAGTGTAACAAGCAAGAAGTCTTTCATTCATCATCAAAATAGCAATAAATCAGGTGGAACAGCAGTTGTTGTCCTGTCCTGTTTCTTTCATCACATTTTTGCTCTTTACCCATTTCGCGTTACGGGTTTCACGTCAATCTAACGATTTGCAGCACTGTCGTGACTCTTTGGTCATAGTTACAGGAAGCGGAATTTCTTGTTTTTTTTTCTAGGAACAGGCCAAAATTAATGCGCGCACGGACGTCATCCATAAAATTTACTTGGTGTGGCCTAACCTGTAGCACCTTTGAAAAGAGGTCTGGCAGAAATGAATATCTCATTTGCATGATTGTGCAGTCTACTTTTATGAAATCTGACACCAAACAGGTTGCATTTATTTACTATTGCTCAGATTGATTTTAGACATGGAGTAGATTTAACGTAATGAATATATGCACTTTTAACACTATCCCAATGTTATGGAAGACATTCAGTATTCTTGAAAATTTTGAAATTGTAATCCTTTTCTACTTATATTCTTCTAACTTGTCTGTCCCCTTTTTTGTGTAATTCTTTATCACCTTCTTATTTTCCCTTTGTTACATACCCCTATCCCTGTTGAACTTCCTGACCGATCACTAGTGTTTGAGGTACTCTGAGGAAAAATGTAGTTATGCTCTTTCCTCCTGTCTCTGAAGGAGTGTGATGTCTGTACTGTGTGAAAGGCTGGATGATTGCAGCAGTGGCAGTGTGCATTTGTGCATGACTGATTCGCCTGGCAGTCTGCCAGGGGCGTGTGCGTGATTTCCAGAAAGACCTGCTTTCAAATTCATAAGCATGAAGGACACTCTGCACCGCCTGATTTTTAAAACCCTTGTCCTGCGGAAGCCCCTATAAATATGGGTTGCACATATAGTACCCTGTATGTGTACGATTTGGGGGTATTTCTCGTTTAACACCGCAGCGAAACGCAACAAAAGTAACTACGCCACTATGGGGCAAAAAAAGTCAAGGGTTAAGACATCAAATTATTTGAAAATATTGTGAAAAAAATGCCAGCAGGACAAGGCTTAAGACTGGAAAGTGCGTAGAATAAACCATGGAAAGAACAGATTATTATGGATACGAGTTAATGCCTGTGTGAAGTTGCCTTTGCTGACTTCATGTCCTTTTCTATGTAATATGATAGTCTCGGCTATGTAGCATGAACTGAACACAACATGGATACCGTTGATAGTTGTGCGTAATTTGTGACCTTTTGGTTGAAATTCTATCAGCAGGAATGGAAAGTGGAAAAACATGTTGCTTTGAGATTTACTCTTTACCAAATTTATTATGAAGTCATTTTTCTCTGTAAAGATGTGCACAAATGTATGCAGTAATTTGGTTAAGGTAAAATTGATTCTGGTACATGATTGCTGTACCACCAAACTGGCTCTTACATAATGTTGCAGAGTGAAATATTCTATTTCTTGACATACTCCTAGTATTTCATGGTGTAACAGCATGGTGAGTGAAACTGTACCCTTTCTCCAGTGTAGGAAGTATGTAGTAATTTGGTTTAGGTAAAATTGATTTTGGTACATGATTGCTGTACCACCAAACTGACTCTTACATAACATTGGAGGGTAAAATATTCTATATTTCATTGTTGTAACAACATGGTGAGTGAAACTGTACCCTTTCTCCAGTGTAGGATGGAGGGCCACCTAACTGACACTTACCGTCAGATGGTAAAATATCTCTTCCTATATTTCATGATGTAACAACATGGTGAGTGAACCTGTACCCTTGAAATTTCTCCAGTGTAGGAAGGAGGGCAGAGCCTTGTCCAGACACTGTAAGGTGTACAAGAAGCAGTGTTGTGGTCAGTGTCAGGGGAGGATCATCATGTGTAGGATGGGGGAGAATGGCAGGATGACCTACTTCTGTGAAAGGTGCCAAACATGTGACCCTGAGACTATCACCAATAACAAAAGGTACTAGATACTAGAAAGGTTACATTTGCAAAGCAAGTGCATAATGTTTACCTTCACATATAGTCTGCTCTGTTAATTCTTACTCAAGCACATTCATATACATGGTCAGACAGGAGTCTAAATCCCTCCTGCTATAAAATTGCAACATTATGTAACCCAACACTACTTACCATGGTGACAGAAGCCTGGTCCAGGTCATTGACCTTTTTGTTTTGGAGAAGAAGAAGAAGAGGAAGCAGAGCAAAAACAATATGTTTTCCTTTGGTAAACATAATGATGACGTTAGGTGCTAAGATACTGTTTATTGCCAGTTGGGTTGATATACTGAAAACAGGTCGGGTTGGTATACTTAAAAAAGAAGAGAAAGAAGAATTTTATCTGTCCCTTGTTCTCATCTCAAAAGTGATACCTTCTCCCAAAGAAAAGCCAATTCTGCATCATGTGTTTTTCATGAGTAATTTATTACTACTACCACACTGCACTCTTGTTAAGAGACTGTGCTTCCAATTTGAGTACATTAAATGCAGTGTGACATCAGCAGATGACGAAAGCAACAAGGAGGCATCACATCCATTGTTAATACATTAAAGGCAATGACAAAGACATGTATGTCTACTGGCACTGATGTGCTGACTGTCCTGGGTTTTTGGTAAAGGTATTTTGGGTACAGAAAATATAGCAAAACAGCCAGGGTGTAAGAAGAACCATAATTAGTGTTCATTGTTGCACATAACTAGTATTTGCTCTCATTCTAACTTGACCATCTCTTGTCAATCCCTTATATAACCTGAAAGATTCCTGGAAATGGTAGGAGACAGGGGATCCTAGAATCCATCTTGAAATGTCAAGCTGAATTAATTGATGACAAACTAGACCAAGCAGGTAGCCATGACTTTTAGAGAAACAAGTCTCCGTTCGTAACCTTTCTGCAGATGTGGCTGGCAGCCGAAGGGAAAGGTCACTGTATTTTGGGTACATCTCAGTCTCATTAAGTGGGTTTGACTTCTACAAAACACCTGCTCCAAAACATTACAGTCAAATGCATTATTCCTGTAGAAACAACAGATGAGTCATTTATAGCCATTGCCACACTACTATCACACCTGATTAAAACAATTATAAGTAGACATGGATGAACTTGGACAAGAATCAACCATGAATTCCTAATACCATTGCTAGGGGCTCAATATTATCAAGGTTCTGTTGTTACTGTGTTTTATGACTTTGTGTACATGATACATTAACCATTTCCTGACCCCTGCGACTATGTATTATTTCTTCCAAATCAGTCCTCCCATGTCATACCATAATGGAATAAATGGGCTGTAGAGAACACAGAAACTGAGGGGTGTGATTGAAGTTTGATTGAGCTCCAGTTCAAACAGACCTGGCAGTGATACGTATACATTATACAGTTGAAAGGAAGAGTGAAATGTACATGTACATGTATCTTCAAAGATGAAGGGGTGGTCAATTTTCCTTTCTGGGACTAAGGTAAATACTCTGCATGCTATTATTACTTGGAGAACACTACACTGAAAGATTTTCCATGAAGCACAGAGGTAAGAAATTTCCACACCAGGTATTCCACTGAGGTGGTAGGAGTAAAACAGCCCCTTTGATTACTTGCAAGTTCACTTGAATGTGACATTGGCTATTTTTATTTTCAGAATTCTGCCTACAAAGAACAGCCTTATTGGCTGGGTTACCACCGGAGGCCATTCAATCGCCGAGTGCCAGGAATGGACATGTTCAATATGCACCTTAATCAATAAGGGGAAGGCTGGAATGTGTTCAGCATGTGGGTCGCCCAAACCCACGCCTTCCACGGGAGATTTGTCTCTCTCCGACTGGACCTGTTCGCTGTGCACTCTGCTGAATGATGGGGACACTAGGACATGCCTCGTTTGCGAAGGTCCTAGAAGTGAACCGGAAAATAGCCAAGAGCAGTCACAGGGAGTTACTGCGCTAGGCGATGGCGATAGTCTTCACTCTTCATTGCCAGCCGTGCCAGATGGGACACCTTACCCGTTTGACAGACAGGTATCACGGAAAAGAAAATTGCCTTGCAGCTCAGGTGTGATAGTCGCAGAGCCCACCGCTCCTGCCGCAGGCAAGCTCGCTAGATTAGAGTCAGTGCCATTAACAAGTCCCACGGGCACGCGGCGTGTGCCGTCGGCAGCGATTGTGTTTAATTCGAACGCTGCCGGCAACAGATTGGAAAGACCGCAACACGAAATCACTTTTCGCAGTAATGGATCCAAAGTGGCTCAAGGTACTGGGGGAAGTAATACAGTCGTGCGCTGCAAGCAGCATGACAAGGTGTGCGTAGAGAGAACCGCCCGAAAGAAGGGAGATAACTATGGTCGCTCATTCTTCTGCTGCTCCATGCCTCGAGGAAAACAGTGCAAATTCTTTCAGGTCAGTTTTCCGAGCGCTTTACAAAGACTGCTATCTACTCAAGCGCATTCCATGTAACTCATAGACCTAATAGTATGAAACTAAATAAGCATGTATGAAAGATATTATTGCTTCAGTTTGAATAATGAATCTGTAGCACCATCAATTCTTTCAGGAGGACCATTTGAAAGAAGGAAATTTTTATACAGTATATCTTTTACATATTTTGTTCTATTTTAAAAGGCAATGCATAGAAATGGAAATTGATATAAATGCTAGTATCTTCACAATCTTTATGTGCTATATGTACTGCACTTGACATGAAAGACAGAATAGCTTCACAATCTGTATGTACTATATGTACTGTACTTGACATGAAATATGGAGGAGTAACAAAACATTTGTTCTTCTTCCCCAGTGGGCAGATGACAGCTTCCCCCTGTGTAACCATGGGAAATGCTGTGTGAAGAGGACAGTTCTAAAACAAGGTGCCAACAATGGCAGGGACTTCTACACTTGTCGTCTGGAACGGGGAAAACAATGTGACTTCTTCCAGTGGGTGTCATCTTGAAGCAGTCTAGCTTTAATCACTGTGAATGTTGGATATAGGATATGTTTTACTGAGTCAATGCAGTGCGATACCCTTGCTTACATCAAGGATAAAAAACGTTGTCCTGCTTGTATTTTTTACACAATATTTTTCAATAAAATTCAGGTCTTAATCAGGTCATAGACCCTTGACTTCATGCCATTTATACTTCATTTGAATTATTGAAGCAAGGATGTTAATGTGGAATGCTGTGGTACATGGAACAAATGTATAACTTCAAATATTCTTAAATCCAATTCAGTGCCAATTTTACCATTTCCTGTTCACATCAGAAAATGATGGCCAGACTGATGTAACCAAAGTACACGTAGCCATCATTTTCCAGGTAATTACCTATCATTGTTGCGTCAAGTCAGGGACATTCTAAAGATCTGCAGGGGACAAAATAACAGGAAGCAGGAAGAGTATTATCAGGAGTATCCTTGAGAAGGAGATGTGATTTGTCGTGCCCTGATTTCTTCCACGTGGCAGTCAAAGGGATTCTCAAAATATATTTCCCATTTCCTGCCTTTGTAGATGTAACGTTTTAGCGTAATGGAAGTCAATAACCTTTAAGTGTATACAGCAGTATTAAATGGTGTCTAGATACTTTTAAGAAAATACCAAAATTTTAGATATTATGATTACTACGCTACTTCTGTCAATAAAGGTTAATCTGTGAAGATTATGTAAGTAAATATGGATCTTGTGTGTGTCTCGCCATTTTTCAGGAATAGTTCCGAACATATGGTTGTTTGTGGCGGTTTTACACTTATATGTACATGTGATATCAAGGAGGTTAACTTCCTTGGTACTATGGACAGGCGAGGAAATACTATAGGGGACAAAGCAGCACTTGGTAAGCGGGTAAAACACACTCCACACCATCTCAGGGAGACATCAGACATCATTATTACTCAGCGGGAATCGAAAGAAAGCCGGCCGATTACCGCTCACTCCCCCGTCACGACTCCTAACGCAAGGACCTGAGCTTTGCGCAAGGACACCCACGTCAGACATGGTCGGCTAAAGCTTGGGTAATGGGTATATATATCGCAAATAATACCTACTGTTATGTGGGGGCAACAGAAGTGACATTTGATACAGACATGCCGCGCATCATATAGTCTCGGACGTAACAACTAGTATTTCCGAATGACTATTAAATCGCCTTGTTCGGATGAATATTTTAACGTGGGTTCAGTCCCTATTCTCAGTGTATTTTGCAGAGGATTGCTCTGCCCTTAAGACATTTTGCGGAAACCGTGCAAAATGCAACATTTTGCGGAAACCGTGCAAAATGCAGTGAATATCACGCACAAATCCACTCGTGGTATCAACGCGGATTTGCCCAACGGAGTGTGAAACACTGGTATGCAGGTTTGAAGTCAGTAGAGAAACAATTCCCTCGTGTGTAGGACATAAAAGACCTGACCCACTGCAGACGTAAATGAATTTATAGTCATTTAGTCCGAAAGACGGTTAAGTGGCTGTGAAATGAAGATAAGGGGATTTTGAGCAAATAATGTATTTTAATGTATGCGGTCATTGATGTAGCCAGACTACATCACGCTTATGACATCCCTTCCACTGGTCAGGCGCGGCCCAGTCTAGCCTGGGTGCCATCCTCCGTTGTTTCCGCCCGCTCCCTTAGTTACTGTAACGCAGAATAGTCATGACATTTATCCGTCATGAAATGTCGAACATAAAAATTCGGGGGAAAGGTGACTTTTAAACGTTGATCCGACGGTCGAAAATGGATTTAAAAAAAAAAAACATACGTGGTTTTATGATAGAGTGAAACTTCGTGTTAATAATTGACGATATAACTGTGATCGTTTATGTAAATTTTATGGAGCGTATCTTTGTAAATACATTGTACCAAGTCAATTCAGACTGATAAATCTGCTCGTTGTATAATAAAGATCCTATCATTCTGGAAAACACCAACTGTTTCGGAAGCGGCCGGTGGTCAAAGCTGGAATAAAGTGACAGGACAGGACACGCCGTTAAGAAGGGTACAGGAGACTTTATTCCTGCTCACAGTACCAGACAGACGGACGTGTCCGGAATCGGGGATGTGAAACAGACGCAGGTGATGATGTTTACGGACACGCTGCTCTCAGTGGTTGCGTCCGCTCGCTCCCGGAAATCTATATCAATAGATAAATAAATAATAGTAATACGTCGGCGTTTTTACGTATCCCGGATATTTTTACTACTCCCCAAGCAGCAGGGCCGTAGTTAATGCTTATTTTTGACGTGTTTTAAGCGTTTTTATCGGGCTTTCTTTTTAAATTTTTTTTTTTTTTTTGGTGCGGCGTATTGGATACCAATGATACTGCCTTGTCTTGCCAGTTTGATACTGTCCTGTAGACATCAAAACATATCGATCTGCTTGGAGATAATTTTTTAATATTCCCGGTGTGGATGATTTGTTTATCAATATTGATTTATTCTCGTGCCAGACAGTCTGTTAGCGCCTTGGCGTACAAATCAGAGCCATATACGAGTACTAGTATATCCCACCACTGTCGACTCCAAATGCACCAGACATTCTGGTACGTTCACTGGGAAGATAACTACATGTCTTGAAGTCTTTATTGGGGAAAGTGTCAACCAGTATATTGTCTTTTATATATTGTGAATTTGGAAGTACCATTGAGCAAAGCTTTTTGTGACAAGTCCTTTCTTTACTCAACTCAGTGAAGAGCCTGCAGTAAAGATTACCAGAAACTAACAAATTTGTTTCCACCGTTTTACTGAGTATCTTGTCGATTTGTTATCAACAAAGAAAATGAAATAAGAGATGATTTTGTCTCTCCCTAAATCAGATGTATCAGAGATGCTCACCACCGGCGGCTAGGTGTGTGATCCTCTGATATCCTGCTTCTTAGCTACAGGGGATCACAAAACGGACGAATGACGCCATTGCGAAGTTCTTTCTTCACAAATCTAAAGGGTAATGTATGCTGTACGTAGCTTTGTCTTTATCCCAGATTTCCAACAGGTACATGTAACTCAGTGAACATGAAGTTTGATTTTTTTTACCAACGTTTAAACCACGGGGGTGTAAAATCAACCTTGTTCAGACCACAGCTGACGGTACAATAAAGATACGTTATTTAGCACATATGTAGACCCCAGGGTGAGCCAATATGTGTATACATCAAAGCAAATATATTAAAGAGGCTCCCCCAGTCGCCACGTCTATTAAATGGAGACCTGTTTGCAATCCCACTAGTCTGTGACGTACGCCGGCGTTTTTGTGCGTAGTTTGCGGTATACAGATTTTCCTAAGCTGTGCCTTACTGTACAGCGTGCGTGGGTGGGAACGTCACAATGATACTTAACTAGAAATAAAAGCCTACGCACTCTCCCTCGCAGACCTCTTCTAGGAAGTCGGAGACCTTCTCAAGTGCACCTATAACGTAAGACGAGTCTTTGCTAGGATCAGCTTGTTAAAGTCATGTTCACGGTCACGACAGCCAACCAGAAATGGCAGAACGAGGAGGCACTTGACCTCACGTGCACCCATGTGATCGTGCCCCTTCATATCAGCCATGCGCAGTGATGCACCTTACCGTCAATTTTTATTGACTTCGCAAAGTGGCTACTTCTATTTTAAGGCCTGTTTCCTTCGTGCATCGTGACAAATGGATAACGCCACTATTACGGACTCTCCCTGAATGACCAAACGTCGATTCGCCTGAAAATCACATAATAATTTCCTGGCTAGTCGGTTGGATGTAGGTACAACGGCCTCTAACGATCAGTTCTGGAGTTCTTGAGGGCGGCATTCACCATTTTGGAATGGGTACTCGATTGACGCGAGATTAGAGGTTGGGATCATCCGATGGAAACGTAAAAACGTAACGTACCTTGATAAAATGATAAAACGGGAACAATGAATCATTGATGGGCTACCCCGGCCCGGGAGGATATAGAACTATGATTGAAGCCTTCTGTCGTGTAATTTTTTACACGGGTGGTATGAACTATTATTAAAAGACCAAACTGCCAAAGAAGAAGAAGAAGTAATAACCAGAAGATGAAGGTGAAAAAAATGAGAAACAAGCTGTAACTTTGTACTAAGTTACTACTTTTAGTTTTAAGTTACTACTACGATATGTAATTTTACATACTCTGTAAAAGATGTAACATGGTGTTACCTAAATTGTATTTTCCTGAATGTCAAGGAGGCTCAAACTTTTACTAGAAGGCCATAGTATGTGTGATTACGTTTTGAAGACTAAAGTGAAACATGATTATTTATACTTTGAAGACAGGAAATAAGTTGCCTCAAAACACAAATTTACCCCCAAGGCACCATATCTAAAGACAGCACGCATTCACACATACGTGCCCCACCCCACCCATATCCCCACCACGTGCTGTAATGGTATCGCCCACACATGCCCTTTGACCGATTTGTGTGGTTAGTGAAGGAGGCGCGACGTGGCCAGGGTGTTACCTGAGTCTCCGCTCTTTACCTGTCCTCCGTACCTGTCTCAGGTACGTCAACAGTGTCTTCCTGACACACCTGACGTCGTCACGTTGTCACACACCGCTCAGGAAACAGTTAAAACGTCGTTGTTGATGGGAAAAGTCGACGCGGAGACGAGCCGGATATCGTGAAAATGTCTGTTGGCCACGGAGGTGGGGATGGGGAGGGCACCAGGCACCCGCTCAAGATCTTCGCCAACATTTTCATCTCCTTCATCGGGGCAGGAGTGCTGGGGGTTCCTTATGCCTTCAAGGAGGTAACTTGAGACGTCATCAATGATACTGTATTGTCCGATTCTTTTCAAGCCGTAAAATGTCGAGACGAACGTTTATAATAGTTGACGTTGTTGTTGTTGTTGTGACAAGTTGACAACCGATACATTTGTAACATTACGTACGTGTGGATTATATGGGTCATATGTAACTTTACATACTGTGTAAATGGTCTTTTACAAATGTTAAGGAGGCTCAAAACTCTACAAGAATGCGATAATATATAAACAAAAAGTAGACAAGATGCTGTCAAATTCTTCCAGTCCCATATCTGGTCTTCACACTAGACAACACCTAATTTGTTTTGGCTACAGTGAAGGTATCAAAATGAAGTTATTTTTAGTACAGCAGGAATGTTTGGGTCAGGATCAAGAAAATCATACTGTCTTAGGCTATTCTGGACTGACAGTTTCACAGATATGCCTCAAACATTTTGCTCTTCCCTGTATTTTGTCACTTATTTGTTGTACATGCCTTGTTCTTTGTGGAAATCTGGGTCATGTATTGATCCATGTAGTACTACCCCAGATATAACAGACAACATGTGTTGTCTATTATGATAAAAGAACTGCATGTAGCTCCAATAGGCTGAATTGTGAGTTCTCACATCAAAACAATACATGTTGCCTGGGTGCCATCCGTTTTGTAACAGGGCTCCTTGGACTCGCTGACCCAAGAAAAACTTTTTTCAGGTCAGTGAGTGCAAAGAGCCTGTACAAAAAGGATGGCCCCTAGGCTGTACTAAAAGACCTCTAGACCAGATAAAAGTACTGATCTCAGGGACATGTGATGTCAGGAGTGACCTTATTAAAGATCAGTGTGTCCAAGGACGTTCCTTTTTGAACCTCCTTGGTGTGTGTCAGCAGAGTCAAACTTTGATGGCTTCTGATTCACATTGTAGATTTCCAATGAGCAACTACTATAAAGATCTCCCTCCAGCATAAATGTTTATCCTCTTCACAGTGGGCCAAATTCCTAATAAGGACATGGACAAAACGTTATGATAAAGACCTTATCCAAACATTTTTGTCCAACCTTGTCCAAACATTTTTGTCCATGTCCTTAGGAAGTTAAAGTTAATATTTATACCACTTTGTTTTGTTGAGTCAGAAGGTATGAAAGTCGTAACAATGTTCTTTTACTGTCCATGTTTGTTACAGGCTGGAGTAATTGAGGGAATTCTCATCATGACAGCAGTTGGGATCCTCAGGTAATGGTTCTGATTGTGTTTTTTGAGTCGTATATTTAATATGTGCTTTTGCTGCACACATTTGTCACAGTCCTGCAGCCAAAATTTTAAGATAAAAACGTAAAAGCTCATTGACAGTTGTGTTCCCAAGGTTGTTTGCCACTCTAAAGTTGCTAAAATTTAGCCTTGCCAAATTACAACATTTTGATTGGAATGCAGTAACTGTTACATGTAACATTATGATGTTCTCTTCAGTTGTTGACCCTTAGAAACACTTCTGTATCCCACAGTGTGAAAGCCATGCTGATGATCATAGACAGTAAGTACAAAATCAACAGAGAAAAGAGACCAAAGAGGACAGATGACAAGGAGTTCCAGACAGACATTGAGATGGAGGTCCTGTTAGACGAGGACACAGCACATGAGAACAACGGGGATCTCATGACAGGTGTGAAACAGCACAGACGACAGCCTTCCTACGTAAGTACACACGATGTCAGAGCTAGTACAGAGTCTGTGATTTAAGTAGGTTTTGATGAACATTTATTACCACTGCCTGAAAATGTTATCACTTGAACTTGAAGGCTGGTTTGTTTAATAAAATTATTTCCATTTCTGTATCAACCAAGATTTTTTTGCAACCAAGAAATCCTTGTAGAGCCAAAGGCTTAAATTCTTGATGGAACAAAGTGTGGTTTGTTTTCACAGGACCATCATATGGAAGAGCTGGACTATGGAGATGTTGGTAAGTACATTTGTATTCCATTAGATTAGGGTACACTTACATCATTGTGATAAAATCTTCTATTATTTTTTGTAGTCTGTGGGTAACAACCTTGCTTGTCTAGTTGAATCTGGCTAACTGTAGTTTCGGTCACTGTTGTGTTGAACTGATCTCTGTAACGGTAATACATGCATAATTTAGTACATGTACAACAATTGATGGAACAATGATGTACATGGATTCACCAGTAACCTGGCCACTATATGATAGTATGATGTCCTTGTGACATAGCAGTAACATTCACAACATCAGATCAACAATGAGTAATGAATGTACGGTCGTTTCTGATATGATATGGCTCAGGGGCACATGACAATGTCCTGTTGAGCAAAATGAAAGTCATCGACGTGTTCGTTGTATTGTCATTTCAGGATTCCATGCTATTGGACCAGTAGGGAGGCAGCTGGTGGAATGTTCCATTGTTGTGTCACAAACAGGTGAGGGATTCACAAAACCTTTCCCTTCCAATTGTTATGGTACCATTCATAGATATTGAATGTAGTCTATGTACACACCATGATACAGGAGGGAGAAGGCTTAGTTTGATCTATGTATTGATACTATGAATGCAATGCTGGTTCTTTCATGTACTTAGTACAGTAGTTAGTACATGCACTGTCAATTTACATAATAAAAGTCTCCATAACTGTTGATTTAACATCTTGGCAGCTGAACACCCTTACCTATTTTGTATATTCTGAATATATTTAAAAAAATAAGTGAATGAATCCACTAACTCCTTTTTTTCCCTCCAGGCTTCTGCTGTTCATATATCATATTCATCTCACAGAATCTCATGCACTATGTGGATAACTCACACATGT
This sequence comes from Branchiostoma belcheri, assembly GCF_001625305.1. NCBI lineage: Eukaryota > Metazoa > Chordata > Leptocardii > Amphioxiformes > Branchiostomatidae > Branchiostoma > Branchiostoma belcheri. Next base: position 2,250,983 of record NW_017803824.1, on the reverse strand, counting down.
AAGTATGCTGTATAAATATACATGTGTATATATATACATAGATGTTTATATCTGACAAATTAAACTAGTGTGTGTGTGATTTTCTAGGTTTGTACTCCTGTGGAAAAGACGTTGATCATCAGAGATGGATCAGTCCTAGAAGTGATATCCCAAGTGCAGTAATTGGATTAAGAACTGTAGTTTTACACCTTGTAAACAGAGTCCTGTCATGCCTGCCATGTGTTCCACAGGTACCAGTGGTTACTGATCCTGCTGCCACCACTGGCCATACTGACCATGCTGAGACAACTCAGTAACCTGGCCATCTTCAGGTAGGTTATATGACCTTTAAAAGACAAACCGTCATAATTTTTGTGTCTTAAAGATATCACCTGAAGAAGTTGCCATGGTAAAAAATAAGTATTAAGAAGAGAGTCAAAACTCTCCAAAAATAGACTTAGTTAAAAAAAAAGACTTTTGGTAGTAGAAACTGCCTAACTTTACATTGGGGACATCACCGACATTCTTCTACTGTAACATCATACATCAATCATCTTTGCTGCATTTCAGTGCTTGGCTTCAAGCCAGGCCAGCAATGTTTTCCACTTTCATTATCTGCTGTCCATTTGGCCCTTTCCCATCCACAGCCCATCTCTCAACATCATGCAACGTTGTTTCATATACCTCATCTTTTTCAATGTTCAGTTTTTATCATGTTCACTGACAGACAACCCTAATCTGCTCCCACTCCAGCTTGTTTGCTGACTTTGCCAATGTGTTTGCATACGGCGTGGTCTTCTGGTTTGACTTTGAACATGTCAGCAAAGTCAGGTGAGTGATTGACACCTGTCACATGGTCCATTTTCATCACACAGTTGTGTTTCTTTCACCTGCAGTGTACACTTCGTCACAATTGGTGCCTCAAACATGTGTTGTTTTCTATGAACTGATTTGGCAAATAGCAAAGTTTAGCTCCAATTAGAACTAATTAGATTATCTGTCTGTTAAGGCTCAGTACATCATACTGCTGAAAATAACAACTTGTGTGTATTACAGACACTTTATGTCTGTTACTCCTGATTCAGGATGCTTCTAAGCTAACTACTACCGGTACTAATATTATGCACCCTTAACCAAGACAGCAGCATTGGGGAATTTGTTTTGTTTGAATACAACTAGTGTCAAACTATTGCAAAAAATATTGGACAGAAATAAATTTGGGAGTAAACAAAGCCTAGTGTGTAGTGCATTTATTGGCCCTTTTGCATTGTTTTATTTTACTTTGCTTTGCTTCATTTGCACATGTGTCAAGTTATTTGATGCTGCATATTACACTGACTCTTTCATTAACCTTCTACTGACAAAAATTGTTATTAGTGGAATATAACACTTGTTTCAGTCCATCAGGGTGAAAGGGTTGCTCGATTATCACACTGTTAAAAAAACTGCAGCACCCAATAACTTAGCAGATCTCTTCTGTGTTGGTGTTCTCTCCCATGCTGCTTGTTGCTTGTCTATAGCATTCACACTGCTGCACGTTGTTTGGTAGGGTGGAGACTTTCCATAGTGGAGATTACATCCGAGAACCAAAGTAGGTGGGAAAATACAGCAGCAACGAAATGCATTTTTCAGAGCAAGGAATCATACCAAATACCAATCCCCAATTCCCTGCATGAAGCATTAGACGGATTAGAAGGGCTGTTTCATTTCAATATTGGAGAAGGGGGAATCTTGGAAGCTTTTCATACTCCCTTTTCAGTATAATTAACTTACTAACTCTTTAACTAACTCAATCCCTTGTGTCATAACTAATGTAAGTCCATGCATAGATGTATCTTTAGGAAAATAATCCTGTTGTGTTCTCCTGACCTTCATGTCGAAAAGCTTTCCTGACAGATCCTCCACCAATTTTGAAATGGAATAGCCCGAAACCTACCAATAGACTAGAATCAGTATAACCATGATTTGCTATCTGCCAAATCATCTCATTGTGTTGTTTGATTTCATGTTATTATAATATTGCATATCATCACTAGCCACTCTGCCAAATCACAGACCTGGTCAGATTTCTATGTACCAGTGTGCTGCATCAGTGCCACATAATGAATACTGTCATATTTAAAGGGTTCTAAGTAATATAATTAATGTTGAGCCTGCAGCAATCACCCCCATCATCTCCAAGAATGGTCTGTTCCACTTGTGTAAAAACGATCGTCCAAAATCAACTCAGATTACAGCATATCTGGTGGAGGAAATTCTGGTGAAGAGGATGTGATTCGTAAAATAAAAACTTTATGATATGAGAATGAGCATCCCTGAAAATGACCAGTTTTATGCTGAGAACATACCTGTAATTTTATATTGGTATTTCATTACTTGCAGAGTCAGCCCTAAAATGTATGACTGGAATCGCCTTAGCTTCATGTTTGGAATAAGCATCTACTGTTATGAGGTGACAATGATACTATTGATCTGTGGGGACCCCTAACGGTTCATGAACTAACTGCAGCTTCTTATTTCTCGTGGTTGAAGATGAGATCACACAGGCATATCAACAGGGTCTTTAACAACATAGGCTATTAGCTTTTGTTTGATTTGATCCTTCCAGGTTGTTCTTTTATAGCCAAAAGTACAAAACTGAAATATGATGACAATAACATGTACCCACAAAATGAACTTAGTAAGATTTTCCCCTGAACAAAATCTTTGAAATCAAACATTGTAGCTTGATAACCTAGATGTACAAGTGCAGTGTCATTTCATCTTTAAACTTGAAAGTCAAGGTCTCTGTCAACCCCCTAAATGTGTTATGGGTGGCTACAGCTTGAATTGACTTGGCCTATGATTTTCTGAACATGCAGATATTTTTAGAAGATGGCAAGTTACAATCTATCTGACGATTAAAATCCTTAGATCTCTCCTGAAGCCAGATGAAAGTGGATTGACCTCTCCTCCAGTAAAATCCAAGTCAATTTTAACTGAAGCCAACCACTAAGACATGGGTGTTAGTTGGACTGTGACTACTGTAGTCTAGTAAATGACAGTAGTGACAGTCATGTAGTGCAGGGATGGTGGTGGTAATGGTGGTGTGTGGTGATTTCAGGCTTCATCCGAAGCTGATGACTTTAGATGGAGTCCCCATGTTCTTTGGCATGGCCATCTACTGTTATGAGGTAAGTACATAGCATACAAATCGTGCAGCCTACAGTTTTTGTTATGGAACAGACGCTTTACTGAGAAATGGCAACTCCCCACCATAGCAGCTTTTAAAAAGAAATAGGACTTGAATTGTTTTGAAGATAAGATTTAACGTTACATTATTTATTATGTCAATGTAATTGATTTGTTTTATTTCTTGTGTATGAATTATTTATGTACCCAGTCAGGGTCGAAATGTTTATGTGGAACTGTCTACAGACATATATTTCCATTGAAGGCAGTGTGAAGCCAGCAGTCAGACTCTTCCAGTGTCCTAGGAAATCCAGAATATACTTGTGCTAACAGTTAAGTGCATTTCTTCTTTTCGTCATCAGGGGGCAGGCATGATCCTTGCCTTGGAAGCATCAGCAGCAAAAGACAGCAAACAGCTATTCAGAAAGTGAGTACATCAGGCCTATTTCCTACAATAAGGAGACACTTTGCAGGTGTTGTCTTGCAAGCTATTGTGTCATGATTACTGAATAGTCCGAAGGTTGACATTACCTGTACATTTTGTATAATAGAAGGCCATTTGGCTGCAGCAGGTGGGTTTGATTTCTTAGCATTGTTAGATAATAGACCAAGTGTAAAGATTTTATCAGCATTCTCTGGTAGGGAGCCAAAAAAGTTAGAAAATCCTGTTTAATGTATGAATTTAAGTACACAAATGATGTAAATTCCAAAGAATATCATGTACTAATGGCTGGTATTTTCCCTGATTTTTCCAGAGTATTTATCTTCACCATGTTTGTTGTGACAACCCTGTACCTGGTGTTTGGGGTCTGTGGATACCTGGTAAGACAAATTCCCTCTCTTCCATGCTGTATATACATGTATAATGTGTTATGGGAACTGTCACAGTGACTGAAGATACATAGGTTTGATTTTAATATCTAAATGGGAATGTTATTCTCTGGTAACAAGCACTGTTATGACATGTTTGTTTACTTGGGAATGCCCAATGCTCTGTTTGTGTAATTGATATGGCATGATAAACTCACCACAAATGTTTTTCTTCATCCTCAGTCTTTTGGACCAGAAACTGACAGTATCATTACACTAAACCTGCCACCAGGTAAACATAGTAGAATGTAATCCAGTTCAGTGTTAATTATTATGGTTGGATATTTTACATGTATTGTGACTAATCCTCTGATTTAGTGTGTTTGTTACTTAAGATATTTCACTGAGATTTTTTTGTTTCTCCCATAGGCATATTCCCACTTCTGGTAAAAGGCTGTCTTTGCTTCTCTCTGTTCTTCACATATCCAGGTAAGAACAATGCAATTCTATGATACCAAATTTTTCACTTTGATGCACAGATGTTACATCTACAATGTGGTAGTGACAGCTCAAATATCAGGATTGAAAGGGACTAATGCATTTTAAAGATATATGCTTATTCCAGCAAGAAGTTCTTTTTTAAGAAACAGATAACTGTAAATGCCTATGAAGACATTCATGCATTCTTCCTCCTATTTTGTTGTTTCTGTAGTGATGATGTTCCCAGTGGTTCAGATCCTGGAGAAGAAATGGTTCAGGGACCCCCTGAAACAAACCTTCCTGGGGGTAGGTAACAGCTGCTTCTTCATCAACATTGAAATAAAATTTTAAAAATCGCAAATAAAAGTAATAGATCATTGTGGATGTCTTTATCTTTATCTGTACAGCTGGTATGACCACACCAGCTTCGCAGCCATGCGGTATGGTGGCAGCTGGCTACAGTACACTGAGCAACTTATTACACCTAACTCTCGAACATCTAACTCTAAACATTGTTTTAAGCTATCTAATGATAATGCCCCTACTGTACTTGGTGACAGCGAGTTCCACTCTGCGATAGTTCTACATTTGTGTGTAGGAAAAAATGAGTTTTTGAACACCTCAATCCTTGGATGAATTGATTTTTAATGACACAAATAGGAAGAATCAATAATGTTATTGTGAATTTGACTGTCAAACCTTCTAAGTCTATCACATTTGATTAAAAGGTTTGGAAGTACATTGTATTTCTAAACTTCAATATTGACCAGTGTATTAATGCCTACATGTTACAGAACACCCTGCGTGCGTGCCTGGTGCTGACCACAGGTCTGGTGGTGCTGCTCATCCCCAGTTTCTCCACCATCATGTCTCTCCTGGGCTCCACCTGCTGTGCCTTACTGGCCTTCATCCTGCCAGGACTCTTCCACATGAGAATACACAGGGAGTAAGTCTCAAGCTAGTCGGTATAAAGTAGAGTGGATTCATTCCTTAAGTTAACCGCAATCATCGCCAGTAAGACATCTGGAGCTGCATTGTTCTTGTTAAGAACTTTTATTCAGTCTGTCTCAAGCTTGTCTGTGTAACACCTATTTGGTAACACAAATTAATACTGTCCAGCACTCTTAGGGTCTGACCAGTGGAAGGGCTGCTAGATATGTGATTTTAGGCCACTCAAATGTGACTTTATGGATGGTGTCCCCTTGAGATTCCAGATCAAATAGAAAGTGGAAAAAGAATGCATTATTTGCAATAGAATACTTCAGGACTTCGGTTCCCCTTTCCAGCATGCAATTCTAAGACAATTACAACATTGAATCATTTTGCAGTACCAGTATTATTATACAGGATTACTCCACCAATACCTAAAGCAGCAAAAACTGAAATTCTGCTGTTGTTTTCCCCCAGGTCTATAAGCAAGTGCCATTATGCCCTGGATGTCTTCTTCATTGTATTAGGAGTTGTAGGGTAAGTGTCTATTTTGGTCCTAAGGCTCTAGAACGGATTGCCTATCCCACATTCCATTCTTATACATGTAGGCTATTGTATTGTGAATGTCAATAATGGTGATAATACCAGGACATTATACACTGTAACCAAAACTGTAACAGTTACATACATCTACATTGTACAAGGCTTCTGCCTGTAAACATGTTAACCATATGTTCATATACATTCCACAGCTCAGTTGTAGGTACCATGGATGCCTTGCAGAGAATGCTGCCCAAATCATCAGCAACAGACAGTGGAATGGACCTCATGGCTACAAGAACTTTCAACCATTTAGTCAACCAAACTCTGAACGGGACCATTTGATCAACCCAGTGCTTTCTCCAAAATATTACAGTGTTGTTGCCCATGCTTTAATGTTTATAATATGTAAATGCTTATTGAGTTCTTATCCGGTGGGTTAATTTGCCAGTCTTCTTTTAGTTCTATTCATCTGAAGCAGGATTTGAAATTTTTAGTTTGAGCTGTTTCAGGTCTTAATTTTCTCATATACCTCATATACCTTGATGCAATAGATATATATGTACAGGGTATTTAACTCTTAATTTAGTACATTCCTAATGCCTGTTGTACCTCTTACAGGTGCCATATATCAACAGTTGTTTGAATGAAAATAATTCTAATGCTTGTAAGTGGAAAATAATTGAACTACAGCAGGCCACCATGTGTCAACACTGTATCTCAGACAAATCACTTTTAACCAGTAGACCAAAGATTGTGCCTTACCTTATGCCCGTAGCCAGGATTTTGAATGGGGAAGTTCTTCCCACTGTCTGAGGGACCAGCGAGCGCCGTAGGCTTGAAGTTCCTAGGGGGGTCCGCGGGCATGCTCCCCCGGAAAATTGTGAAAATTGAACCTTCTGAAATGCCATTTGCTGCGTTTTTGAAAGGATTTCAAAGGAAAAATCAGACACAACTTTTTATTCAATGACAAAGTGGTTTATGGTAGATGTGGCAAACTGGTTTATGGTAGATGATGAAACATAGATCAAACTTTTGGGAGATTTAGATTTAAAGGATTGAGACAATTGAGGTTGAAGCTGTTCTCAGATTTTTTGGTTTGACTTTTTAAAGCCATCATTGACATATGTTAATGCAATGGTAGAACTTTTGTATGTCAGGAGTATGGTGGCAGCAGTATCTTCTGGTCATCTAGTTAATTCGTATTAATTAACTAGATTAGTTAATCTAACTAGCATTGTATGATCCTCTACTTTTGAGCACAGAATATTGGTGATATCACTTGTCCTATCCCTATATATGTGCAATCTATTGCATATGGAGCGCACTGGATATTTTTGGTGTGAGATAAGTCAGATAGTGAGTGCAATTTTTGTGGAAGGATATCTTCCTTGTGTGCTTTCAGTGCTATTGTGCCTGGTGGAAATGGTATTGTTTACAGGCCAGTAATGTTTCATATACACTGTACATTGTACATATTGTTAGCAGTACTGCAGTAAAGATTATTAAATTATTCCTAAGCAGCTGATGCTACTGTTCAAAACTATCATGCAACTGAAATTCTGTACTTTAATGAAGACACGGCAATTTGACAATGCTATGATAAGGTAGCTAACATTTGAGTAATGCGTACTTAAGTCAGGCCACACCATGGTTCATATGCTATAGTGACCCAGAGTTAGATAAGGGAGTGCTTACACTTGCTTACATGTGAACATTTACATGACAGCTAGAACACCTCTCTTTTTGTGGTAAGGTGACCGTCATAGAGTTATATTGCACTTGCTCCTTGGAGGGGTACAGGCAATGGCTTGCATTACTGCTTGCTTGGTCTTGTTTAGGCCAAAAGTTACATACTTATAATAATTCATGTAAACCAATTTTGTGTAGCCTTTGTCAGGAAATCATTAAAATATGTACTTAAGTATCTAAACCAGGACCAGCAAAGTTAAATGTAGACCTCAGGCTACACATATCTACACGTCTGGCTATACTGGACAGAACTGTCAGAAACCTGATAATGATGTTTTCTATGAAAACCAGTATTGTGCACTACAAAGGTACACTATTATTGATTGTACCAACATTTTGTGATGTCACCAAGTGTGCCTTGTCACTTTTACAATGTCCTACAACATTTTCTCTTGCACCTATGTGGGCACAAGACTTATAACTGACTGAAATAATACCTGTTCTCAGGAAACCCATGTATTTTGATGAATGGGACTAAAGATGTAATGGTATAATGTAAATATGGTGTACTTTTGTTGCAATCATTATATTTCACTTATACAGCTGCAAGGGGAAAATCATAGAATGCATTTATTTTTGTAGGTATTACTAGGTAACATGATGCATTTCCTATTGGTATTGTCAATAGTCTTGATAACTGATACAGTAACTATTGCATCTACATGTAGTCACTTGCTAGAGAAAAAAGTTGTAATATATTCTTAGGAACCATTGTAACATACCAGTACAATTTCAACATGTCACATGTGTCAAGCCCTACCACATAGGGATGGTCTATCACTGGTGGAACACTTGCAGAACAATAAAACACCTGGGACCACTTTATGTAGCTTTCCATTCAGAGTTTTATTCTCAATGTTAGAATAACATATAACATTATTTTTCTAGTTTGAAACATTCACTTTCAACAAGTCCAAAAAGACTAAGATTATGCTTCTGCATACGTTCTGATTATGGTAACTAAATAACTTTCTGTTTGCAGTTTGCTATAATGTTAATTATAGGCATGCATTCTGTTGAACAAACATGTTGGCACTTGTAGCAGCTTCAGAGAGTCCTTCCATAAGAGTAATTGTACCAGTATTACACTTCTTTACTTGCCAAAGGGCAGAAATAGCCTTGCCATTTTCTGTTAAAACTTACAAGGATTCACAATTCTGTATTAGGTATGGGCCCCTATATTGAGTTGCCAAGGAGTAAACAGAAGGCTGTGCCCTCAGTCCTCGTATTTATTATACTCTTCTTGATAACCGCTGGCATAGGTGGCCCCCAGGCTAAGGTCAGATAGAGGGTTGGAGACATCCCCTTCCTCATCTTCCTCTTCGGACTCTTCATCAGAATCTGTGAAAAGAAACAGTGTCACCAAAATCATGCTCATGATCTTTGAATTAAAGATGGCCATCAAAACATTCAAGCAACACAAGATTGGTCTCCCTGGCACTTTTGATCAATTGCTCACATCACGTATCTGAACAGTCTTGTGTGAATAAGGTCATGTGTCTGTAACTGCAACTCTTGCAAGTTTACGTTCAGAAGTGATTGGTCATTAAATATCCTGATGAAGGTGACAGTGGTCGTTGAAAATTTGATCTTTGTGTAACCCTTATGTTGGAATAAAGTTAGAGGGATCCTGGGCCCTACTAGGGTTTGGGTTATCGTTAGAAAGGGAATCCAGCTGTAAAAAATCTTGCTTCAGAAAAGACTTGCACTTGATGCAAGCACATCTAACCCCAAGTTTCAGGGAAAACAGACATTAAATTTGGATAAGAAGAAGAAATTCCAACATTTTACTAAGATTAATCCTCACCATCATCATCATCCTCTGCATCAGCATTGCCATAGCTGTATCCGCTGTCCCCGCCGTATCCACCGTAGGAGCCGTATCCCCAGCCTCCTGAAGCCTCGTCATCTTCTGTCTGCCTCCCATAGTCATAATTCCTTGCTACAGAACAGAACAAATATGATTCCATCATTTCAAGTCAATTTATTCTTCCAAAATGCGCTTTCAACATGCAACAGAACAATGTACCCTACGATAGTATCCAACATGTTAAAATGGTTTTTAAACAACCACTTACTTGACACGCTGAGATCCTTGGTTTCTTTGGTGTTGTGTCCACACTTTGGACATGTGACAGGTTGGCCCTTAGTTATCTTAGTCCCCTTCCTCTTCACATGGTCATCACAGTAAGCAGTCTGAAGGGACCAAGGGATTTATCAATTACAAGAAGCACAAACTAAAAACACTGAACTTGCTGCTTCATACTGTATTGACAGGACCAGATCTTTGGGCCAGATCTGTGTAAACAAAATAGGAAAGAGAATCCTCTGGACTGGCCTCCAAGTACATCTTATCCTGCAGAGTAACACATCTTGGCTAACTAACATTTCCTCGTCTATGGAAAGTTTCTTTGGAAGCCCATCTCTAAAGCCTATAAAACACATGCATTTGACAAGGTTTAACTTGTTTAAAAGTTGAAGGACTGGTTGACTCACCTTACATCTCATACAGGAGTATTGCCCATGTCTGTTGCAGGACATACCTGTATGGAAGACATGGAATCAAGGTTGTTTACAACATGCAAGTAGTTCACAACATGCTGTACAGAAAATCTGTTCCATTAAATATATCATACAACCTTAGCAGTGAATACCCATCATAAGTAGATTGTATCATCATCAACCTATTCTTTTTACTCTCTGGTAACCTGTCTTCTCATCATTGTTTGTTACCAACCTAAGAAACGAGATAATGCCTACATTGTAATGGTAAAGTAGTGTTTTGTGTTTCTTTTCTAAACACTACATGTACATCTGTTATTTCCCAGTATAGAAGTTAGGAAGAAGGTTTGACATACATTTGAAGTTCTCTGCCTCCAAGACCTGACAGCTAGCCTGGTGTTCAAACTGGTCGTCCTCACACAGAAAGTTGTCACAGTAGGCACACTTGAAAAACCTGCCACCTGTAAACATATGTACAGTCCTGAAATCATAACTCTAGCATGCTAAAATTCAACAAGGGCTTCCATTGGCAGAAGTTTGCATTAGATGCTTACAAGTGCTTATTTCAAACGCATTACATGTATGTTATTCCCAATTACCAAAAAGTCTGAACAATCTAGTTATCAACACATAGCATCTGCTGAGATGACAAACACAATACAAATGGGTATGGTAAAAAAATAAGGCATAAGTTCTCATATTGCAGTAGTTCGAGCCTCCCACCTGAATCCCAGACTCCTCTCTCACACTCCAGGCACAAGGCATCCTGTAGTGGACACTCGCAGGCATGACTGGACAGGCACTTCCTCCCGTGGCACACCCAGGCCTCACAGTAATCACAGATTGCTCCCTGATTGAAGTAGACCAGAACAGGTCATATTTATGTTTACCTTTGCAGAATGAAAACATTGTTTTTGCTCAGTTTCTTCTTCTCCAAACAAATAAGGTCAATGACCTGAACCAGACATCTCTCACCATTGGAACTGGTGTTGGGTTACATCATGTTACAATTTTATAGCAGGAGGGATTTAGAATCCTGTCACCATATACATGTATATGAATGTATGAAAGTCTTTGAAAGAATTAACAGAGTAGACCATATGTGAAAGTCAACATTATGCATTTGCTTTGCAAAATGTTACCTTTCTAGTTCACCCTAAACTTGTACTTGCACAAAAGAACAGCAATTACTGACAAGACAACAGAATTTTGTACCAACGACGATGTTTGTACTCACCACCATCCCCATCCCTGTGGTATACTGGCCTGGATGTTTGATTACACAGTCCCCAGACTTCATCATACATTTGGTTTTTGCTGGAAAAAAGTCAATCTCTATCAAACACAACATACCTCTTGGACATGTTATGAAAAGATATGTTACACAAAAAAGTCTTTGATAAATGTAAGACTGTCAACACAAATTAGCTTTTTTGTCTACCAGCCCTTGAGGCTAAAATCTTTACACAGAAGTGTCAGACTTACCACAGGCTGCACAAACAGGCAGTTTCTGGACAGATGCACAGAAATAACAGAATGCTCTTGTTTTCTGTCTCCTAATAGTAATAAGCAAGAGAGACATCACCATCATCAGCACAGTACAGTCCCAGAAAATTCAACAAACAATAATGACATACATTTGAGCTTGCTTAGATATGTGTGATGTTGTTAAGGATATGTAAATGAGAGGCTCACCTTCTACATTTGTCGCATTCCTGAAATGAAAGGAAAATACAATTAAAAAAGTTTTCCCTGATTTTAAACCTCTGTCAGTTGTCAAACTATCCATCCATCCATCCATCCATCCATCTATCCATCAGTCCCATAATCAGTCTATGCTATAAAATGCTAGTATTTCAAGAAACAAATTCCACATTTTTCTTGACGTTCAAACAAAAAAGCATGATGGTGGATAAAACAGAGAATTTACCATAACAAAATTACAGGGATGATCCACAATGCTGACATTGTCCTTGGCCTGTCTGATCTCCTTTTGTCTCATCTTCTGCTTCTCCGCCTTCTTCCGCGCTCCTGTCTTCTTCTTTGGCATCTTTGAACTACTTCTTTTAAAACACTGAAACAAAATGTGTAGATGATGGACAGTTTGAAAAACATTCAAAGGAAACATATACAAACAGTTTGATACTATTTTATAAATTTTATATCTTTTGTCATCTTTAATACCTTGAGAAATCCCTCAGTGTTACAGTGTAAAAGGTGAACTTGTAAACACCTTCTTCTCACTCTTGGTATTTCTTCTTATCAGTGTTTATCTATATTGTTTTGAAGTAGCTTACACTATCAGCATTTACTACACTGCAGTGCTAGGTAAGGAATTCCATGTCCGTACAGATCTCACTGTTGACTTTGCTAGCGGGATCCGGGACTTTCACTTTTTCAGTTAGGGTATCCTCTGGTTTTCTCCACTTCCGTTGTTTCAAAGAAATCTTCTGGTTCCACCCTCTCTCGCCCCTCTCTTTTGGTCATTACCTTGTAAGCTTGAATACCAAGTATCTCTGAAGTGAAACAGCTGGTTCTTGGTGGTCTACGTCATAATCCAAGACATATGGGGAGGGGGAAGTGACATGTGGGACGGTCTGGTATTGCATGAGGAAATAACTCGGTATGTGCCGAGGCCCTAGCGGAGTGGCTCCAGTTGGCGATTAGAAACGCTTTCTACATGACCTGTTTGCAAACATACATGATTAGATCTTGATACAGGGGCGTAAATCGTGAGAAATACCTTCTAAACTGAGAAACCGGCGACTTTCGTGTTCCAAAATCAGACTCGGACGGCCATGATGGATCGCGGTGGTTGCTGGGATAGGCGCATGCGCTGTGTTAGTCAGTGACGAGACGTGAAACTTGGAGGTGTCTTCCGAGTTCCCCAAGTTTGTCCCGCAGAAAAACCTGATTTTCACTGCGTTTTCACACGGATACGAGCCGGGATCGAGGACTAAGCCCAAGATGGGGCTCCTTCCGTTGGAATTTAGCGAGTGTTACACGGACAGCCCGTATTTTCGGGACAACATCCACACACACGAGGCCGAACTGGAGCGGACCTCCCAGGCCATCAAGCAGCTTATCAAGGAGTCGAAAACCCTTCTCCAAGCGGCCAGAAGTAAGTTCTTTTACGACATTTCTCATTCATAAATGCCTCGTTAAGTGCTTCTAGACACTGTCTACTTGTTTTCCTCCAGTGCCAGACCAAGGACTTCACCGATCTTGTGACAGGACTTCGGAAACTTTGCTTCCTGTCATGAGGGGACGAGCGCGGTCTACTTTCAATTCCCCTGCCGCAAAAATGTCTCCGCGCAAAAAATCCAGTCCTTATCACCCCAGATATGTTTCCAGCGCGAACTTGGCGCGTCAATACCATAAGAAGTGCAGGCAGTTTGTCACCAATGTCTACACAAATCCCTTGTCGTGATATATACTGCAGGAAATAAGCCGCACAGGATCGTTGACTCAGGAGGCGTGCCAAAGTTTTGGATCTCCGACTGGGGAGGGCGGAACAAATTATATCAAATTCCCCCTGGCCGATCTTTGAAATAGTTTTAATCGATTGTACCAAACGGTCCTCTGTGTTTATACGCCAAGCTTTTCAAGTGGAATTTATATCAACACAATTCCGTGACTATCCTGTTCGCTAAGAAGGCATAAACACACCTCCATCTACCGGTAAGGCTGAACGCAAAGGTGGCTAGGGACTGAAGGAATTTCGCTGCAAAGAAAGGGGCGCGGCTGCTTAGTAAATCGTGGGTCTCTCTTTATAGACGGATTGTTTTGACGATGATTGCTTTGGCATTTGTTTCCTGTATGTTTTGTTAGGATTAGACTCCTCAGGGGGGTTCTACTATTGAGAGTGAAATGATAATTCCCCTGGGTGCACTAAGAAATGACCCTTCCTATTGGAAATGCCATTACACCGGCCGTTCCCACCAAATGAATTTGTGAATTTGCCCGAAATCATTTGAACTGCAGAGGAAACTGATGATTAAATGTGTCAGCAGGATGCCCAATCTAAATCAATTTTTGAATCCTATAATTCACAGATAACAGTTCGTGGCTTACTTCCTGTTCATGCCATGACCCCACCCTCTCAGTCTCTGTTAACTGTCTGATAATTGACTAATAGGTTGAAATATTGATGGATAAGCTAATGATTTTGACAGCATTATGAAAAATGTTTGTCATAGAGGCATTTTGTTTATTTCACTAAGTCAAAATTGCCATATACCACAAATGTTTTGCAAGGTCTGTCACTAATTGTGGTATGGTGCATGTATGTTAAATTGCTATTACAACCTTGTATTTTCGTAGGTTGGAAACTTGTCAAGAAAACCAGATTCCAGGAATTAAGGAAGTAGGGTAGCTGGTAGACAATGGGGAAGGCTTGCAGTTGCACAAGATGCAATATCACAAACGTTATTATAATTAAACGGATACGATATTATTAGAAAAGATGAGATGCGTCATACTTGAAACCAAGTATTTCTCAACTGTACTGGGAATACATGGTGGTTCAATACTACATGTTGTATTTGTTACAGCAGCTTGTTTTTCTCCATGATCAGTGGAGTGAGGAACAGGGAATTCTCTTATCCTACATAGGATCCCACTAGGGTGGCTGTTGACTCACTGACTATCCAAATTAGTCATGTTGTGTGTACATGGCTGCCTTTGTTTGAAGAATGGCTGCCAGGAATGTGTAAAGCACCAGTGGTCGCCACTAACAAATGCCAAATTTCAGCCGATCTGAATAGGGTCAGGGCTGGTCGAGGATCTGTGTTCTTCCTCTCCTGTTGAGTTCACCAGCAATTCTTTGGCATCCTGCCTGCTGTTCCCATATACCTCGAGGGGAAACTTTTCATAGTGCAATACAGTATAGTACTAGAACCCTTTGCACAAAAATTCCAAAGGTTTCCCTGTGCTAGTATTCCTCTTATTTCCAGGTCACCCATTTTCTGGGAAGGTCAAATTCCATTACAGATAAAAGGATTATCCTCTATTACAATACAGAATTAGAATATACCCAGTAGAGTCTATTCCCATGGGATCAGGAATTGCTTCAAACAATTGCAATCGAATGTATCAAAACCATTTCTAAAGGCATACCTTTACCAATATTTGATAAATGAAATTTATTCCTGAATATCAGAAATGCAAGAAAGCAGATACCCTACTTCTAGTCCATAACCTTTTCAGAGGAAATTTACATGATACATGTTGTTGAAATATTCATAAGTCTAAGTGCTTATGATTTATGATACAATATCATACAAAGGTTAGGTGGATACTACATGTATCTTCCATGTACTGTATAAAGGTGGTTAAGACTTGCTTATTTCTATGTAATGGTCAGCATTGCAGACAGGCCTTAATCAACAGTGCGCTTGTTTGTGGTCTTTTGGTCTCTGAAAATTCTTGTCTGTTTGGTGAGAAGACATCAACTATAAGTAGATCTCCATGAGAGGAAGGTTAGGGACAGGTCCTGCTGCAGGCCTGTGTTTACATTCACATAAATCACATGAAGGAGGGGGAACGGAAGGTCATGCCAACACACAGCCAAATATTTTCATGTTTTGAATATCATTTGTACTCCCTAGTTCAAGTTATCATATTGATCTTGTATGTTGTAGTCCACAGGGAGAATATTTTAATGGATGTGGTCGATTCTCTTCACATCAGAGTGATTACAATTATTGATAAAGCAATGTTTTCTGTTGGGGTTAAACTCATGCAGAGAGATGTTATACTGTTTGCATCAGCTATAAATTCTAAGTGTAAAGAGATCTTCCATCTGGATGTCACAGAAGGTTTCCCTGCATAAGAGCTCAGGATTTCATAGGTCACACACAGCCCCTTGCTCTCACAAGTGACTCATTCAATGTGAAAACCACTTGGTCCCAGGGGAGGGCCTGGTCTTGAGGAAACCAGATGAATCAGGTTAGGATTGATTTCCTCAAGGTGCAAATGTGATTAGGACACATTTTTTGGTGGGCCTGTCCTGTGGGTTTTGCATCATGTTGCTATATTTGTCTTTGGTAATTGATTCAATGCTCATAAGGACAGTGCTGCTGTTATCTAAAGCAGATTCAGTTGAGGTTGAAGTTCATGTGTGAAGATTGAATTTGTATCCAATTATCATTAGTTTCTTGTAAAAAAAGGTATTACTTTATGATACTGAGAATAACAATTGATACATGTGCATTTGCTTTACTTGTCTTCTGTTGTCTTCAATTTTGTGGCATGTAGACTTTGTATAGACAAACAATTTATGATATGAATTCACGAATGCAAAGAAGCTTCAAGTCAAAATCAAGGAAAGTTCAAACAGTACTATCTCTCTGCCAGTCTCTGGAGGCAACTGTGAATGTTTGTTGATAAATGGTTGTTTTCAAACTCAGTTCCCATGAAATGGGAGCCAAGAAGGCAGAAATATGTCACAAGGACTTGCTGACTAGATCTCCTGTACAGCCAGTGTCTTATGGGTTGGTTTCTGTTTATTATTTGTAATAACAGATGTGTGAAATTGTTAAACAGTGGAGCTATAAGCAGACACGAACAAAAATAAACACTTTATGAGGGTCTAGTATCAAAATTATAAACATAACCTTTCAGCAAAAATGCCGTTCAAGCTATAAATGTCATCATCAACATTGGGTAACATGATGCTTTAAAAAAACTTACATAACTGGTTTAGATGAAGAAATGTATCTTAGATCATCTGATTAGTTATTGTATTGTTAGCCTATGCCAGCCTTCTTACTTTTAATTGGATGGTCTGTAGAAGCACCATGGATGTATAACCAAGTTTACATAAGGTTTTATTCATCAGCATCAGAGTTTGCCCCTGTGGATTCTCCATGCATCTCTAACAAAAGAGCTGGCATTCCCCTGTTTGCCTTGTTCTTCAGCTCCCCTTTATGTATGGAGGAACAGGAGAAAGACAAATGGACCGGCGGTGTGTGGAAAGGACAGGCTGAGCTGACTTTTAGCCTGTGATACAGGGGGGGAGCACAAAGGTCAGGCACAATGGAAAGGTTTGAGGAAGGGAAAAGATGACACCAGTATTGTACAAATGGACGTGCCAATTCAAGAGCACAAAAGGTCCAGAGGCTTGGAAAACTAGCCGTGTACTATCCCTCTTGCTCGCATATCTCAAACTGAAATTGAAGCTGCTAGGACACATTCCAAACTGATGAAAAAATAACAATTTTATCATATATTTCCAGGACCACCCTGCAACTGACAATTGCTGTCAGGACTTGTGTTAGAGAGAATGTATTTTCATCATTAGAATACTGGGATATTGCACATGTATGGCTTATCGGTTCTCAATTCAAATTGAGAAACCAGTTGCTTTGCCACGTCAATAATCACAAAGAAGCATGATATCTGTTATTCATTGTATGTGGTTGATAAGCCTGTAGCTGATCCAAGCCATCAGAACAGATACTGATAAGTTAGATAAGATGCAGAAATCTGGATTGCTGTATCTACATGTAGAACTCTTAGATAGTTGGGTGAATTCTTCTCTCTTCAATTCTTCAGGCATAAGGATGGGGCAAAGGTAAGATGCGTACTTTTTTATGTAGGAAACAAGTGATTTCTCCTGCTTCAGGAGGTATTTGTAATAGCCCAAGAAAGTTGCCACTGTGTACAGTTATCGTAGAATCACACTGGGACTCTTGTCACTCAACAGCAGCCCCTGGTACTGGTCCACATTCTTACAACACAACACACCAGGGTAGTTTTACTGGCCAGAAGTTGGGCCCTATCTGGGAGCACGTCAGGAATTCTGGGGCAGAGTGACAGGGAGGCCAAAGGTTGAGCCATATTAAGTAGGTCTGATGTCCTCAGGACACTGGAATTTTAAAGCCAGGCTTCTTGAAATAGCTGCCAGACTCCTGCCTGCCAAGTATTGGTCTGCCGTGAAGACAGTCTCAACTTCTTGGAATGGTTCAAGAGTTGGGCAACAGCTGAGTTTGAGACCGATCCAAGAACACTTAGTGTATCCAATGTCTGGTCAAACACTTACCAAAACATACACTTAACCATGCAGCAGACTGGCTATGGCTGGCTGCAGTTGTCCTGACCCTGAAGCTGAACCATGACCCAGTGATGCACAGGGTGATGTTTTCCAGCTCACATTTTCAAGGACTTCAAACAGAAAGATCCTCAATGTACATACAGAAGCCATATTACTGCTGTAATAACAGATACAAACTTTCATGTCAACAGTATATATACATGACAGAATGGGTTCACTTTACTGTTTGTTTGGCCTGTTAATTTATGGTTTGTTGTGTTTGAAAGATCCCCCAAATAAACGAACCCAAATAAACAGTTGAAATCCCTTCTTTCATCATTTTGTTCTTCTTAAAGCAAAGCTTTGTGAAAAGGTCTTCAACAGAGACCAAGACAGTTTGCAGAATCTTAAGATAGGGGTGTTTATATATGATCTAAACTCACTGAAATATAATGGAAAGCAAAATATTGTCTGGGCATTTGTAAACCACCATCTTGTGCCCTCTTTTGTTTTCCTTCAATAGCCCCAAAATTATCTACTAGTCCTACTAGTACAGGCGATGCCAGCTGGGAAGCTTTTACCAGACATTTTTATCCCAAGGCCATGGCTTTAATGACAGACATTTTTACGACCATTTACCAGATGTGTTCCCCCATGTGTTGCAGGTACATCACAATGAGTTTTCTATTTTGAGTCGGTCAAAGCCTTTCTCTTTTGATGACAATGAAACATTTTCTATTTAGCCAATTGTTTGATCTTTTTACAGCAGTTAGATGGAACTAAAAGCCCCTGTGACATGCTTGTCACATGGTATAAAAGTCAGCAAGGGCCGTAAAGTTTCATGTTGTTTCAATTGAAAGTCATAGTCATAACTACATAAGGGTGTCATCTTCTATTACATGTGAATATAGGTAGCTTTTTGACCTCTCAATTGTGTATGTCATTAGTATACTACCCATTAATTTTGCCTCATTGCAACAAATTCAAGATTTTAATGATTATATACTGGATAATGGTCACATCAATTTCTTTAGTACCAGCTTTTCCTCATGTTTACTAAATGTATGCAACTACATTAAGACATTGTTTGTATTGGCACTGTTTATAAAGATATTCTTGGATCAACACAGGAAAGGAAATCGTGTGTAAAAGTGAAACCGTGTGTGAAAGTAAAGTTTCATGATGACTTGTGTGAAAGTACATACACACTAAGTGTTAGTCATCTTTTACTGACATGTGACTTTGATTCCAGCATATTTTGGTGCAGTCTGACTGACAATTTATTTTATCACCAGACACAAAGTTGCTGTTTAACGACTCTTTCCCCTAGTTTTTTTTTTCAGCCCTTAACTTAAGATTAAGATTAAGATTAAAGATGTAGGCGTGGCTCCTAGACTTGTCAGATGACCTTGTCTGTTGAACCTGGTTTGTGCCTGGCCTGGCATGGCAAATCAGCAGGAGATTAGAGCTGGCACCACAACAAGCCAAGTGTTCCTCACAGTAGATCACCTTTCAGGGGGCAGCCTGCAGTCTGGCAGAAAACAGGAAGCACAATATGTGAACTGGTTGATGTTGGTTTTTAAAGCCTTAGTGCTAACAATAGGGCTCTATGGAAAAGCAATAATTTACCAGCATTTAAAGAGTTGTACTAAACTGAAGTGTTATGAAAGAAGAAACAAGGGAAATCGTAGATTTCAAACCTCCGGGTTTTTTTCTATTGGTTTAGGTTATTTGTTTGTGTGTAGTATGAAAGTTATGTGCGTAATATGTTTGTATGCCGGTTTGATGGCTACTGACGGTACGTTGGTTCGGTATGGACTGTTGATTAACGCAGTGTTCGAAATACTTTTTTGAGCAAAGTAGCACAGTGTGCTACCTAGGGCAAAAACTAGGTAGCGCAGCAGAATTTTAGGTAGCGCCACGCCCCCCCCCCCCACTTTGTCAAATTCTATGCACGTGTCGCAATACTATATTTCTTCCAATCATAGAGGTATAATACCTCCATGCTCTAATAAAGTTACTATTTTTGAGGTTTCAACTCTGAAGTAGGAGCTCTGGGTCGAAGCCAAATTACGGGTGCGTGATTTATTCTGGTTTTCTACTGAGAAAAATCGGGACAGTACTTGCGCCGGGCAGCCGGCCATGTACGCGAAATGGTACGCCCAGTATAGCAGCGATCTATTCATGTTTTATGTTTACAATTGTGCAAATTTTTTTTACAGAAATTTGATCACATATGCTTAAAAATATTGTTATACTGATGTTAAAAAATATTTTAAGACACTGAATCGCTGGCGGTGATGTGCAGCAGTGTACGTACGCCGCGTAGCGTGCCAGACATTGGCCGTGCAAGCCTATAGAATGCCCCACTTGCGACATAAATTTCTGAGGCTTATCGTGCGCATCCACAATTATTCCCATCGTAAACATAGTCACTGGGATCTGAAATGCATACATACAGGATAATTTCCCTTCTTCAGCGGGAGTTTTGTTTATGTTTTGATCGTACACGTCAAACTGCCACGCTGGTCTACGCTGCGCGCTGGTCTCGGCTGCACTTCCGGGTTCCATAAATCGACACCATAAATCGACAAAGAAACAAATATTTCCCCCCAAATTTATATTAATTGTGCACTTTTTCACTAGATGTGGCTATGCAGTCCTGGAAAACAGCGTTTAGTGCATATTTTCAAACAGAAAAATCGCGTCCCCGCGCCCTTCATGTTGCCGCCCGGCGATCTCAGCTGAAGCGAACAACCAATCAGAGACGCGTAACGCGGATACGTCATGCAAGATTTGCATACCCCCGCCCACCGCTTCTGCTGGCTGCTGCCATGCTAGCTACGCTCCGTACTTGAAATAAATTGACGTGTATCGCCGTATTTCTGGAAATAAATGCCGCGACACGAAGATCTAGCGCTGACTCGGCTTGCACCCAGCGTTCAGCGTCACCCGCGCCATTATCCCCGCTGTCATCCCGCGCCGTCATTGCTGCGCCGTCACCCAACGTTTTTATCGGAACCAGACACCCCTCTGTTTGACCCCTTTTGAATGGTAAGACCCAAAACTGAAACCTCCCCATTCCTTAACAACATGGTAAATTCCATTTTCAGCATGGCGGGGGTGTCCGGAGCACTTAAAAACCTTTTATTTCGACGCCCATAAACACATATGCAATTAAACAAAAACGTTCTGCATCATCTGCAGCCCAACAGCAATACGTATACCGAACAACAGACAAATCCGTCCAGCCGATCGCGAGAAACAGCTGCTGACAGAAATGTTTCGAACAATAGTAAAACCTCCTCGCGGAAGGATATCTCCTTCCCCGGAGGTAATAAGCTTCAAAATCGTACATAAAATGTTCAACCTTGATGATGTTACATGGCATTTGGTCATTTTATCGATAGATGCATAAAAAGATAAAATCTTTTCTTCAATCCCCAATTCTTCTGTTCAAAACAGATGTTAGCATAAGGTGGGGTGCTTTAACAAAACAGATGTCTTTTTGACAGTATGGCAAACTCATTTCTTGGTTATAAAGACTCGCTCCCCCAGGGTTGCACACAGCCAAGCCTTTTTTCTCTCCTGCTAGAATCAATGTCCTGAACACGTCCTGGTTATTCTGCTGGTGATTAGTCAGTAGAACAGGTGTTACTGCTATTGTGTGTGGCTGAACCGTGGGGCCGCACCATTGGGCTTCAACCCATGGCTGTGGGATTGAACTGGCAGTTATTGTGACAAATGTTGGCCTGGTTGTCTTGGATGAAAAGTCCGTGGATTAAGCACTAGAGGTGCCGAAAAGAGGATCAGTTATAAAGGATTAGTTGCATGAACTGTTTTTGGGAAGGGTTTGTAAAACTCAAGGCCAGTTCAAGTTGGAATCTAGTTTAGTTAGCCGTCAAAAAATGTCTTCTTTTAAGTGCTTTTGCATATCCAAATACATTGATTTCACCAATGCAATTGCTGATAGGTTTCATGGCAATTGGTACTGGGTGATGGTGCTTTTAATGTTGATTAGGTACATGTGCAACCTTTATTGCACTGCCCTGTGCTAAGTGCAAATAAGGAGCTTTGTAGCTCCTTGGTGCAAGGTACAGGTCACTGAACATGTGTAGCAATGATCAAACATACGGTTTTAAGCTGCATTAATTGGAATCCTTGCCATAACCATTTTACTTTAAAAGCATCATATTATTAATTAGCAGTATATCCATGACCAGTCACTATGATCAGCAAGTGTTAACATTAGTTATGCTCTTGGTACAGCACAGTAACCATTTTTCTCCTTCCATCATTTGATAGTATATGACATAGTAGTCGTGATCGGTGGTCAATGCTCCAGGCAATGTTTGCCTTATCTGTAATGCCCCAGTTTTCCAAGGTTATGCTGCACTGTTTGTTTTGTTATGCTGCATATTTCTACAACAATAACAGTAATTATCACAAGGAAGCGTCCCAAAATTTCATCAGCATATATGACATGCAGCTACTATATATAGTATATTTGGACTGTTTTTAGTTATAGGAGGATACAATTGTTCAAAGAGCACAGTGTGTTATGCCAGTGCAAGCCAGCTATGAACATAACAGTAACAACTAAAGCCTACTCGAGCCTGGATCTGTTTTCGTATTTATGTATCAGTGTGAATTGTATTATGTCAACCCTAAGAAATGCAGTCTAGCAGGATTGTTAATGTTTCTAGTTTCTATGTCACAACGCCCACTGCTTCTCTAGTTTCAGCATCTTACAGCTGCCTTTGTTTGTATAAGCTCTCAGTAGGAACAAATACATGTATGTGTGTTACCTTGTAGTTATGACTTATAGTATTTGCTGTGTCATTGTCAACTAACTGCTTTGAAGTTGTAAAGTACTATATTGTTGCCTATTCTGTCTTTACTCTAATAGAATAGCCCTTATAATAAAGTTATATGTTTCATTGTTGTTAATTACTATCAAAGAAAAGGAAGTACAAGTAGCAAAAGTATAAATTTATGAATAAACTAGTAATTAACTGAAATGACAGGAAGTTGAAACTTGGCCAGGCAAGCATTATAATTATCGTGTAATGACAGTAAAGGATTCATTTCCCATTTGAAGAAATCCACAGGTGTTATTTAATTTGGAGAATGATGTTTAGAAAACAATGTCACTAGTATTATTGTTAAGACTACTGATTTATGCATTAGAAACCCTGCACCTGTCCTGGGGGTCTGGGGAGGGGGTAGACTTAATAAAAATGTTTACATGTGTTAATATGTAATGTAAATGCAACAAGTTTGAGTAAGATCAAAATATGTCAACAGCACTTCAGTAGGACCTTGAATATGTCATTATATAGATAAGAACTATAAATCCCAGAGTTGTAAAAGCTACTAATCCAGTATTATGCATTGTGGCATGCAAATGACTCTTTGAGTATACACAAGTAAGTAGTGTGAATGGTACAGAATAGTACAGAAACTTCCTAAAAACATTAGTTGAGTTAATAGCAGAACAATATTTTTGGAGATTTTATAAGGAATGTTATTCATATGACAAGTAAACTATTAATAATTATCCAGATTTTGTGGCAACTATAATTCTAAAAAGTCATGAAAGTATAGAATATCAATTACTAAGTGTTGGCAACTTGTAGAAAACTCAAAGGCACTGCACATAAAGATCCTGGCCCCACTTACCAATTTATAGCTACTTCTGGAACAGTTTGTCAACTCAATGTCACACAGTTCTTTGCCCTTGCCACTTGTATTTCACTTAAACACCTGAAGTGCTTACAGACTTGTCCCTCCCACACTTGTGTAGTCTACTGCCCCAGGCTTTCTGACTGTCAATGTCAGTGTCAAGATAAGAGCAGTTTCTCCTTACTGCATGTAACTCACGGTAGAAAAGGTTTTATTGTGAGTTCTTCCTGCAAAACGTTACAGCTTATAGTTCTACATATTAATGGGAAAAATAGACTTAATGGTTGTCAAACATTATTAGGTTGTTTTTGTGAGAAGCCAGGTTTTCCATGTCCTTGACATGACCCCTGTGACCTTCCCTGAGCTGTAAATAAGGACCCTGGAGTGTCAGGCATGGTGCTAATCTCACGGCTGGAGAGGAGCCAGGTCTGGGGCATGCTCAGGGTGGTAATGAGATGTGGAAAAACCCATCTCTCAACTCTACCTTAATGGGAATGATATTAAACATTGGAAGGTATGCAGACATATGGAATTGGTATACTTAACTTTCACCTTTCATCTTTATTAATATTATCAACATCAGACATGCTATAGTATAATGAGATGTGGAAAACCCATCTCTCAACTCTACCTTAATGGGAATGATATTAAACATTTAGGGGAATGCAGACATATGGAAATGGTTTGTTTAACTTTCACCTTTCATCTTTATTAATATTATCAACATCAGACATGCTATAATGAGATGTGGAAAACCCATCTCTCAACTCTACCTTAATGGGAATGATATAAAACATTGAGGGATGTGTAGACATATGGAAATGCCAAATGGTATGCTTAACTTTCATCTTTATTAATATTATAATATCAGACATGCTGTACATACAAATGACATGTCTGAATTACAATTTATTTCATAATCACATTCATATCACATTGAATATCATCATACATGGTTTTCAAAATAAGGATATGTATGTTGATAGAGAATGTATACGGCAGATGCAGAATTCTCGTAAAATTTCACAGGATAAAATTCATGGCACCTATGGTGTGATACTGGGAGATTGATTGAGTATTTTCAGATATGTATGAACTAATGAGATGACTTTAAACTGTTTTGTTATTAAGAAAATATATGAGGTGATCGTTCAGATACCTGCTTGTCCTCTAATATTAAAATGATTGTTGTAATGAAGATTGAGATATAAACAAGGACAAGGATATATTCTATAGATAAATCTATACTACCCCAGGCCTTTTCAGTTTGTAAAGCGATATTTTTAGGTGTTCCCCAATTAAATGTGGTTGTTTCTAATCCCCCAAAACTAGGTCAGCTATCATCCATACTGCTATAAACCAGGACACACACATTAATCATACAGCACCAAAGGATCAGTACCAGCCTATAAAGATAACTGTTGTGTACTTAAGGGGCCCAGTTTGTCTGATATGCTACCTTAATGGGTCCCATGATGTATCTGTGTGGTGTGTTATTAGATAGGGATGGGTGCACCTGTGATTATACTGGCTGATGTATGTGGTATCAGTTCTGTGTTTTGATCTCCATACTGACATTTGCATGAAGAGATGATGCATGATATAATAATAATACGTCTGCATTGATCTGTATTGAACATATTTGTCTCATTTCCATGGACTTGAATCATAGTGAGCTATTGCAAATTAAATTTGCTGTAGTTTTTGACGAGATATTTTTTGATAATGAGTAAGATAATTTATGATCACTAGTCCTTTTAGATACTACGGCTGTACTACATGCAGTACTTTTGTCGGATTTGATTTTCTATTCACTTCCTGTAACTAGTAGATACTGTAATGTTAACATTTCTTTTATAGTCAACTCAACTTTGTGATTATGTAAAGTATTGGATGCAACGGTGGTACAAGTAAACATTTTCTTCATTGTCAGACTCAAACCACTGAGAGAATTTCATATTCCCCTGTTCTTGATATTAACCTTAAATTCTCTGTGTTCCATCTCCAGACCTGTCCAAGGCCCAGCGCAGTTTCTGCCAGCTGCTGCAGGACTTCAAGTTTGAGTGTATTGGCAGCACCATGACTGATGATGAGATAGAGATAGGTAAGGCATCTTCATCTCCTTCTGATGAAAGCTTCTTAGTTCTTACTTCATCTGGGGTTGGACCATTAAGGATGTCAGAGGGGTGTTTGTGCGTGGTTAAGATAATTATACCGTGAAAAGTGAAGAAAAAAAAGGTTGCAGAAATATTTGATAGGAAAGAATTTGTCCGAAAAGAGTGTGAAATTTCTTGAATTGCAATGATGGAAAAAACTGCATTGACTCAACATTTTCCCAAATCAAAGCAATGTTCCTTGATAGGTCGGTGAAGGTTAGACATCCAGGTAAAAAATGCTGCTGGAGTGTTGTCAGAAAAGTAGGTTTATAAGTACGAAATATTTCTGACAACTCTACAGTATCACTGACAATAGGTAGTAGATGCTACCTGAAACGTCTGACTGTTTCCAAATCATATCCAGTTGCTTGAGTAACTGCTTTATGGCATTGTTCCTTGAGGTCAAACACTGTAGGGAACTGCTTCAGCCAAGAAGAACACCTCACATACCTTACAAAGCCACTGTTTCTGCTCCCTTGAGTTTAAGCCATGCTTTCCCTGCTCTATTTGGCTAATCCTGCCCTGCTATGTGTCAGTGCTGCCTTGACATGAGGGAACAGGTCAACTGTATACAAACACTGTTTCAGCCAAGCATTTTGACAGGCCTGGCTTGAAATACAGTCTCTAAAGCATGCTGTAGTTTTGTCCAAACAAACGTTTTTCTGTTGGGTGCAAAACTGCATGTAATCAGAAATCCTACACTCCTTCTACCATCCTTCTTTCCCTGGCAGCTGCCAGTTCACATACTTAGTGCTGGTTTCCACTGTTTGCTGTGCTAATGTCAAGATCTCTAACTGCGTTCTTGATTGTTTGCTCTACACTTACAGTGCACTATAGATGCCGTTTTGCCATCTGGTTTGTGGCCTTCAACTCAAACAAATGAACTAGATGCCAGAGTGACAAAGATTGGCATTCAGTAATTTTGGATGAAGTGATAGTAACAAGAAAAACATGTTCCGTCTAAATGTTGCTATGGTGCTTGATAACTGTAAATAAATCCACCTGGAAAATATAAGCACTCGCTGTCATTAGTTGACATAAAAAAAACAGTTTGTCATGGCTGAAGGGTTATCAGTTATGTATAAAGTTGTACATTTCATAGAACCAGTCAGGCCTTTTTCATACACATGACCCTCCCCTATTTGTCATCATATTACATGTACTCTTTTAGTTACTGTTTTACAGAATGCTTGTTTGAACTTTCAAAATCTTTTGAAAAATAAAGGTCGAGATAATAAGATGCTACGTTTATGTTATGTTTGAAGATTTTTCTTCATATCTTGTCTTACAGAGAGTTCCTTCAAGGAGTTTGGTCGGCTGATCGGCTCTATTGAAGATGAGCGGGACAGGATGGTGAGATGTGCTTGTAGAAACGACCATAGATGTGCAGTATTGTACACCAGTACTGCTGACAGTAGCTTGAGAACAAAGACAGAACATACTGTGCCTGCACTGCACCAAACCCGGTTTGGTCACGGTTTTCATTGGCTGTTTGGTCAACATTGCATTCGACTATAGTTCTGCCTGTTGCAGCTACCTTTTCTAACATAGCATTTGAAAATTATAGTCAGAATGTCATCCTTAAATATGCAAATACGACCTTAAAAGAGACGTTCTTCCTAAGTGCTATGCACAATACCTTATGGGTCTCACACAGGTGCAGTATGTTCTGCCGATGTGCTAGTAGTAGTAGCATGCACTGCCATGTAGATATAGAAAAGTTATGCATTACAGCATTGTGCAGTTCAACTATATTGTCTTCTTGTATTTATGTATTTGGTTCAAATAGAGATATTGTTAGGAGCAAAAGCTGTGTATATATTTGAATTGTTATGATGGTGCTTTCAATGTTGCTTTGAATTTGAAAAGAAGAGCATGCACTTTGGAATAGTTAGATCAAATTTCATGTCTTCCAGATATATGAGTAGTGATTGCTTTGCAATGCCCTGCATGCAGTAATGCACTTTAATGCTCTTCATTATATGTAATCATCAACCAATATATCATCCCTTCTTAACTTGAAACATTTGTTATTAATTCTGATATAATACCAGACAGAATACTTGTCCATTTCATCACAGGGCCAGCAAAGAAACCTGTAGTCTTTGATGGCTCAAGTCCAGCAGATTTGATTAAAAGATGATGAAAATATGTCTGCTTTTCTTGAAACTTCGTCTGAAATCAGAAATGGACAAGAATCCTGTCTTACATGCTTCTAATGATGAAAATCATTCTGCTGCTCACAATGTTTTCATTTGTTCGGTGTCTGTCCTCGTCCCATGCCCCCCCTCCCCTCACCCCCCTCCCACCCCCACATCCCTCTGTTGTGTGGTGTACTCACTGTGCATGTGTGTGGGTCCTGCCATGTCCTTGTCCGACCCCAACCAATCATGTAACAGCTTGAAAACGCTTCCGCCGTGCTGATTGAGCCGCTTGAAAGATTCCGTAAAGACCAAATACATCCTGTGAAGGTAAAGATACGTCTGTGTTCGCTGTGTTACAGCCACCTCACTTGACCGGCTTTCTGCTATGTGAAGACTACCCGTAGTTAATCCTGAATACCTCAGAAAATGAATGATTCAGATAATTGTAACTCAGTGATGGTAACTTGTCTTACCATCCCTCTAAAGTATATTTTTGTGTGAAATTTTATTGCCAATACTGTATTGAACTCTTGCAAAAAGCTCACAATCAAAAGTCAAGTCTCTTTCTTGAATTTGCTTTGTTTCAGTAAACAGTAAACTAAATGTGGAAGCAACTGCTTCAGATTGTATGCAAAGAAAATTTGGCTGACCAACAAGAAATTGTTATTTCTTGTCTGTGTAGATAGTAGCACATATCAGGAAAACCAGGTCAAATGAGGTGACAGCTGTCAGAGAACAGGTGTGTCTGTTTCAGTGGAATGAAGTGGGTTAACAAGTCACAGGCAGGCAGGGAGATAAACCTGTAATAAGAGCTGACAAGCTGGAAGCAAGACTGTCAAAACTGCAGTCTTGTTATCTGGATATAAGGGTTTTCTTTTATACTTCCAATTATTCCTACCTTGCTTACGTTTCAGTGTCTCTCAGACACCTTCTTCAGAGCTTCTGACTGGAGTTATGCTACATATAGTGGCGAGAAGCAGAACTCCAGTCAGAAGCTCTGAAGAAGGTGTCTGATAGACACCGACACGTAAGTAAGGTAGGAATATTTGGTTGTGTACAAGAAAATCCTTACTAGTATATCCTATACTTTACCAACCTGATGAAACTATTTTTGGAAGTCTTGTTAGTTGGTAAGGTTTGAAAATTATTAGTACTGCTGAGAAGATATTCTTCATCTATTCTCCTCAGTAGTGATTACAGAGTATATAAGGAAACCCACCGAAGTGTCCATTGAAATAAGACATCCCTGTTCAGTAGTGTATTCTGTAGTGGGTTGCACTAATGTGTTTTGTATTGATCTTGTAGCTGGAAAATGCCATGAGTCACATAAGTCTTATGGAGAATTTCCGCAAGACGCAGCTAGGAGTGGCCAAGGTAACATGTTTGGAACAGAGGGGAAAAATCTAACTAAAATTGTCTGCAGTAAGGTGTGAACATGTTGGGTAATGCATGCTGATGGGCACTTATAACTGCACTCTCACGATGTAAGGTTTGTCAAAAGATGTCATTCACTTTTCTGACATTTTTCTTGCACATTAAACACGTTTTATCAAAATGAAGCGCACAAATGTTATTAGAAGTGCACTGTCAAATAATATTAGGGATTGGCATCCAGTAGACAGTCTTCACTGATCTAATAGTACTAACATTGATTATATGCCAGGGCCCATAGACAAGGCTGTCTATATTTGTGTGTGCCAAAGTTACTTACATGGCCACTGGGCAATATAAGCATTTACATGTAGGTCATACAATTAAAGGAATGCATAAAAGGATGAGGAAAGAGGCCTGAAAAAAGAAATCAGTTTTGCTCAGGGAGATCAATGATTGAAGAACAGTGATACAAATTTGACAACAATGCTTACGTCATATAGAAGAAGGAATGCATAAAAGTTATGGAAAGAGGCCTGGAAAAAAAAAAGAAAAATCACTCTTTGCTCAGGGAGAACTATGATAAAAGAAAACATAAATTTGGCAACAAGTGCTGAGGTTGAAAAAGTTTGAACAGACAGTCAGTCACAGTTTCTAGTGCATCACTACAGCACAGCAGTGGTCAGGTCATTAGTCTCCTAATGTACAATGTAGTCCACACTGATTGCCTGAAGGTTTGATAGTTATTGAGTGTTGCCTGGTGAAGTCCAGGGAACGACCCGTGAAGAGAGGGGAGCTCCAATCATTCCTGCTGCAATTGTTTCAACATTTGTGAGATTACCGCTGTTTCCATTAGTTCTGCTTAGTTTGGTTCATGACAAAATGATGACATCAAACTTGAGGGTCTCACTTTATAAACACTGCTGAGTAATGGAGGGAGATGGACATTTTTTTCAACCAAATCCTCAGTGTAGGACCACAGTAGCCTGGTTACCAAGCTAAGGAGAGAATGAAGGAGGAGACTGTCAGCTAAAATACAAAAATATAGGTTTGGTAACCAAGCTAGGGCCACATAATGTCGTGCATATAGACAAGCTGTGGGATATAACAGTGAACTAGTAAAGAGCACTCTACATTATAATGACAAGGGAAGTTGGATCAAATGACTGTCAAAAAATTTTTTGGCAGGTTCAAATGAAATGACAAGTGTTTTACTTTTTTTTTCTTCTAGGAGGAAAAGAAGAAGTTTGAAAAGCAGACAGAGAAATTCTGTACTTCTCTGGACACGTACATGAAACTGTCTGCCAAGAAACAGATGGAGAAACTTCAAGAGGTAAGCCTTAAACCAAGAGTAAAAGTTAGCCATGACATTGGTTTATGTCCATACTGGGTAAATCTAATGGCCTGCACTTTGTGTATGCAAGAGCTGCAGTACTTTGTATCACAAACAGGTGGCTCTTTTTCATGGTTACAAGTTTGACATAAAAATGTTAGACCGTTTAATCACATAATTATCAAGCCACCACCAACAGAGATCTAGCACTAGATAACAGTGATAGTAAAAAGATGTGAAGAGATGTCCTGGTAACTTAGGGAATGACAAGAAATGTAGGATATGATTGCTGATAGTGCAGTACCACATCCAGCCAACAGGGGTCTCTCCTGCAAGGTTGTAACCACTGTGCCTTACTGTTCCCAGGCGGATGCCCAGCTGGACATGGAGAAGAGACACTTCCATGAAAGCTCCTTACAGTACGTCTTCAAGCTGCAGGAGGTCCAGGAGCGGAAAAAATTCGAGTTTGTGGAAACTGTAAGTTTTGGGAAAATTGTTCATTAAACAAAGCTACTTGTTTTTACAGACTTTTAAAGACTTTTAGCATCTAGAGGTGTTACAGTGTGCTTACATGTATCTCAAAGGATGAATATTACCTCACGTTTCCGGACTTACTACAACACTAGTGTGCAGAAGAGAATTATGTTGTTTAAAGGATGAATAACCTCACGTTTGTGGAATTACTACAATACAAGCGTGCAGAGGAGAATTATGTTGTCCAAAATAGGATACGCTGTTGTAACAAATGATTACTTTTCATGGCCCAATCCTTACAATATTAGATTGTTTCTATACTTAGCTCTTTCTGTTTAGCTGGAATGAAAACAAGATATTCACAATATGTCTGACACTCGGAGACGTGCATTACATTCTTATTGGCTTTCCAACACTCACAACAACCACTTGTTTTCCCCACACATGTATGCTATAATTAGAAACTGTAAGAATAGGCAGCTTTAGGTAGAGCGTTTCAGCCTTCACTTCAAAGACTTTCCAAAATCTAAGCGGGATAAGTAATGATGTTATTGTCTGCTGCATGACTTGTATGGACATATAAGGCAATCACATATTCTTGTGCAGCTGGCAAAAACATGTTTTTGTGACAGATCATTTACTGATGTGTGCTTCCCTTTACATCAATGCCTCTGGGGACAAAAGGGAAAGGAGTATCAAAGGGGAGGTGAAATGTTGGAAATGATTTGTAAAATGATCACCCAAAATAGTTGAATCAGATAGGGGAAAAACGTCAATTACTAAGAAAAAAATTGCTCACAACTCTTGCTTCTCTGTCTCTCCTCTGTTTTTTTCATCTCAAAACATTTGATGTGCATGCATCTTTAATCTTCAGAGTAGTAAAGATTTCAGGGTTTACTGTTACAAGGTATGATGTTCAAGGATATGTAAGTCAGGAAACAAAGAACATTTTGTAGCATAATATCCTTATACTACTCAGACTCCCTTAGAAGTTATTTTTACAGAGAGCGCTTTTTTATCCCACTACTACCCATCCACACCACATCATCCATCCTGATGTTTCACAGTCAGACAGGTGTCATATCACCATTCTTTCAGCTGGTTCCACATGGACGACTACAGAAGAACTCATCTGTGGGGAAATTGCTACATTAAATAATGATGCCTGCTTTCTACTCCCCTCACCTCCCAACCTACTAATTACAAATCCTTAATTACAGGTTTCCTATGACAATCAGTCGGCCATATTCCACGTCTTCCGAGGCTTGGTGTGTGTTTAATCATGAAAGCTGCTGTGTCATCTTGCCTGGAACAGTTTGTGGGGGCGTAACGAGCAGTTTACGTCATGTGCCCGACAATCGGGAGGGCAGACGTCGATGTTTTACTAATGACATTTTGTGGTCGTGTTTTTTCTGCAGTTGCTGGGCTTCATGTACGCATGGCTGACGTTCTACCATCAGGGTGAGTCCTGATTCCCTGTTCTATCACAAATTAGTACACTGTCTTTTCTACATGTAAATGCATGCATATGTCGCAGTAGACATTGGAATTCAGGACAATTGATGATTGTCCTGGGACAGATTGGAATTCCAATCTCTATGTCCTAGGACAATCCACAATTGTCATGAATTCCAATCTCTACTGTGACATATACATGTAGATTGGTTTGTATGTAAAGGATAATTTTGGTGATATTCTTCAAAGCTTACAGGTAGCAATATATGAAATATAATTTTTATCGTCTTGCTTCATGCTAGTAACAATAGTTTATAGGACTCCGAGCTCAGATGTTGTGTTGCATTGAATAGTTATTCCTGAGACAGAGTCGTCCTGACATTTTAATGCTAGTTCTGCTGTTAGATGTGAAATGGACATTTTGAATAGTTGAAACATTGCAATGCTATAATTTTATTGCAGTGTAGTCATTTCATGCATATATTACATGTACATATGCCCTTAGTTATGCGACATCAAGGTACATTTGGACTGAAGGTAGTTTTGTCCTTTATCTTGTTTGAAAGACGTGTCCCTTTCTGCTAAAATCAATATATATATACAAAAAGATATCCTCCAGGGCAGGGCAAAATTTGATAACCGGGCCGGGTTGAGAAAAATTTGTTTTGATAAGAGAGACGAGACCTTGTGTAAGACTGTCGTGGCGGCAGACCAATTTCATTATTGAGCCGTTGCCAGGGAGGTGATTTACAGAGAAGCCTGCTGCTGTGAATAAGATATCGGTACTACCATTCATTATACCTCCCAACTGTCAGGGTACAAATGTATCTACATCTACAGCATTAAGGGCTTGACATACTTTTTTTTCAACATAACTGCAGTGATGCAGGTAACACTGAAAATTACCTGCACCAGACAAATTTTGGTTGCACCACTCAGAATGTAGGAAGTATGGATCATACTAAAAACTGTTCAGATCCCATTGCCATTAGTTCCTTTATACTTGTAACCGGTAATACTACTAATAGTAAATGCAGCGAAATTTCATAAAAATCCACATACACATACATGTATATTATAAATTTAGTACATCGACCAGTACATGTTACATGTAGGTGCAGGAAGATATCAGAACTATCTGCACAGCTACAAATTTACCTGCACACACATGTACTAGTATGCAGGTGGTATTTTGAGCCCTGCTACAGCATTGGTATAACCCATTGGTATTATTTATAGTTGTCCTGTTTCTTCCCCCCCAACTCCGCATTATTCACAATTACACGGGGATAACCTATGCATGGTGATCCCCAGGAGACAAATCTCATCTCATTTAATTCCACCGTACCGCGTCCTATTATTAGATAATACATGTAGAAATACTAGCATTTCAACATTTCATCATCACGGGTATGCGAGAAATACCTCAGTGTTATAGTATGATGTATACATGGTGTATCTACATGTATGTGAGTGTGTGATGTTGAGAATATGTCTTATATTATAACCTGTTAGTTTTTGCACATTGCCATATCATGATGAAGAAATACTAGCATTTTAACATTTCATCATCACAGGTATGTGAGAAATACCTCAGTATTACAGTATGATGTATACATGGTGTATCTATGTGAGTGTGTGATGTTGAGAATATCCCTTATATTATAACCAGACTCCTGTTAGTTTTTGCACGTTGGTGTATCATGATGAATGTGATTAGTACATGAGGTCACCCCTACCTGCCGTCCCGTGGGCTTTACCCACCATTTCCCCCAGCTATGGAGGGGGCTCATTTAACCAGAAAATAATTTTTCCTGCTTCACCAACTACGTGGGGTATGGAAATGATTAAATAAATTACGGTCTCCAGTATTGTGTGAAAAATATTTTTGCTTGTCCGTGGTTGTAAATGTAATATTCAAGCTAGAAAAGCAAAGTTGAGGGAGCAAGATTCCAGTATTCCTCCCACTCATATTTTCATACATAAGCCTCAGGGACCCCCACCTGTGTTGTTATGTTTTTCCTTGCCTTCATTAATTTGTGTTTTTCTGGCACAGCCCGTAGGATACTCCTCTGTAATTAGTGATTCGAGTCATGTACTTATTTGGTCATCTCGCCGAAGGAGATTCTCCCCTGCTCGCTGACAACAGTATCTCGTACTCCCACTCTCGGCTAAAAATAGCCCACATCCGCTGCAAACAGGTTGCTTTAAGCACCGCGCAGACCAATTACCGCGCTCTCCATGTGCAATAACATGCAAATGAGCTGATGACGTGAGCCTGCTTGGGCTGGGGTTGAACGGTCGGGGCTGCGTGTGTGTTTACATCTCAGCTGCACCAGGGAGGATAGCCGTCATGTGCAGGATGGGAGGGTGAGTTGTACATCAACTCTTAGTGTTGTTTCTATAGTTGTCTCAAGGATTAGGCAGTCAGTGGTACTTATTTATGTTGATTGGAAGGTTAGGAAATAGTGTTGATGTGTGTAGTTGGGGTGGTGGCCTTTCCTGGTACTGTCCTTTCATTCATAATTTTTCTGTGTCCAGTAAGAAGGCCTAGGGTAGTAGCTGCTGTCTCAGAACTGAATGACTTTTCCTATCTATGGATTTGTGAGACGTGATATTTTTTGTCAGAATACTGTATTCCAAAATTTGAACATTTTCCTTATTTGATACCACGAATAGAAAATGGAAAAGAAAAGAGAATGTTGTAGGTTGTTAATATTGCATGGGCTTGCTGACGTAACAAGACTGATAACCATTATTTGTCTGTAATGATGATGGGTTATCGGAAAACAATCGCCGACCTTGAGGACGTTTCCATAATGTAATTTTCTTTCCAAAATGGACAAACCAGACGGGATTCAATCAGCCAAAGGAAAAAAAAAACATCTATGATGCAATTTCATTGATGTCCATGTACATGAAAAATTGTAACATGTACTTGTGCTTACTCATAAAATGCATTCATTTTGGTAGTTAACATTAGTAAAGTGAGGAAAATATACTGTAGACAAATTCCTCTTGTGCACAAGAATGAGTGAATGGTACCATGAACATAATTCAGGTATAGTAGAAACAACATTCAATTTGGTTTCTTTTTGATTTGGTACACAGCCAGAACTAATGCTTAGCTTTGTATTCAGAACACAAGACTGGGGTAAAGCTGTATCATTATTAGAATAATTTGATGATGAAATGCTGAGAGAGAAAATATCAATATAGTACAATGTAGCTTGAGCTTGAAATTCACCTGAACTATTTTGTATTGATCAAGAAGGATTGCTCATCGGTTTTTAAAATGATTCACCCACAAGACCAGGAAATGCTTCATAATTCCTGCTCAGGCCTGGCTTATAACAGTATTAGTACAGTACAGCAATTAAATCAAGTCATTTAACCCGAGTGATTGTAGTGACATGGATTAAGTAAACCAACAAATAGGTAACCTATGAAATGTCACGTCAGTTATAGAGGTCCTTTAATTTTACTGAGTAATGAGAAATGCTTCCAATATTCTTCGGGCAATTGGTACTTGGCATTTTTCCTTCGATGCTAAAGGGATTGAATCACGCGTGGAATGAAAATTGGCGTGCCTGATCTTGAGTTAAATGTCAGCTCAGTGCTGGTAAGGTGGGCTGTTACTACTGGTAGCACGTCAGCAGAACGTAAATCCCGTAATGTATGGTGCATAGCACTTCGGCAAAATGTCTCATATAAGGTTGTATTCGTGTGTATAACGATAACACTCCATCTGTAGTTTTCAAATGTTATGTCGGAAAAAAAATTGTCTACAACAGGCAAAATTCTGATGCAATGTTGACCAAGAAAAGAAAACTGTGAAAAGTGGGGTTTTGTGCAAGTGCAGTACGTTCTGCCGACATGCTGCTGCTGATGTTTCTGTGTTGGTTGAACTCTCAGGATTACTGTGCAGAGTGTGTTCCACTAATGTGACAGTAATTTACTGTGATGGGCTCATAATCTGTATGTTGTGTGCATTAAGCACCACTTACCTTCCAACGTTTGCCCCAACACCAGCTTACAGGCATTAAGATATACCATGTGGTGATGTCAATAAGCCATTGTACCTTTCTTATAACTTGTATTTGAGCAGGATGTTGTGGTCTTTAACAATGGAACTCTGTCATTAATTTTCATACAAATATCACCGGTGACTCCCCAAAAGTTCCTCCTGCTGCGATAAACAATTTTGTGATAAAGCCACACCAATTTAATTTGTTGGTTCACTGATTCACCCGCTTCATTTTGTTGCAAAAAAAAAATTCAGGTCCTGAATTAACTCCCAAATGCTCATTTTTGGTCCAAACAGTGGAAAAAAAACACCTTGTCTTCCTTGTTACAGCTTTTCCATGTATCAATGCAATGGTTTGACAAAATTTTAAATTTCATTCTTTGAATTTTACACCAGTCCAGTATGTTGGCTTCATGGCTCCTATCATAGCATTTGGGGCTATTATAGGATGCCTTGACCATTTTTTTTTTTTCCCTGTTGCTTCAATTTTTTTTCTGAAAAAATTTGAGAACCAACAAATCAAATTGGTGTGGCCTAAGGTACAACTGATATGATAATCCATAGTGGTTAATAGTCATACATGTGTAGTAAGAATGCTGCATCAGTGACACCCCACACTGATAAGCGTCCCATTTATTACAGTGTCAAACACGTCCACTGCCTTTTATCTTGGGGGAGATTAATTAGGCTGAGCTTAGGTCTATATTAGGAGGTTCAGATTCATGTCATTCCCTGTGTGTTGCTAGGTGAGATGTTTAGTACTATATCTGTGTGTTTCATACTTTTTCCTCGTATTTCAATCCTTATCATCGTGTGTTGTAATTTGGCTAAGAAACATGTTTGGATAATATTATGTTGTTATAGTGACATTGATTTTGTAGGCAAGCTCAGGGTGAAGAGATTAAACTAGAGAATATTAATCTACCAAACCTGGAAGGGGAGGTTTTAAAGAACATATTTTACAAATTATATTGCCTTGTTGTAACAGTTGATGCAGTTGTTCATGTTTTTAATTTTTTTTGCCAAATTTCTTTTGCAAGTTGTTTGATAAAATTATCATTTTTGCAAGTCAATTTTTTTCAAAGCTCTAAATATCAATATATTTCACACTTCCACACAAATCACCCCTATAAAAGATCCCTCGTGGTCCACCCCTAATTCCTGACAGAAAACCTCCCAGTCTTGCTGTAGCACTATCACTAGTATCAGGACAGTCAGCAGTGTTTAATCAGGTGTGGCAGCCATCGCGCGACGCTGATGGTCCCTTCCACCATCTCAGATCTGTCAATATTCCACTAATCATTTCATATTGCAGCAGCTCCAGCAGAACTACAGTCCCCATTATTGTATTGATCTGACGTGACGAATCGCAGTCCGATTCACGCGCCGCTTCCCTGACTGACATCTGTGTGAATCATGTGTTTCCATAGGTCATGAGGTGGCCCGAGAGTTCAGGTCGTACGGCCAGGACCTCCAACTCAGACTACAGAACGTAAGTCCCGCCATTTTCTACTTCCCTGGACCGTATATACGATATATATATATATATATAATCCTGTTTTTAAATTTTTAATGACCAGTCCAGTCTTTGACAGGAGTGATGTAGTGTAGGAGGAATACCGATAAAGGTAAGTGAAGTAAACGTGATGCCATTAAAAGGTGACTTCTGATACAGAGATACATGTATGCTAGTTCCTTGTCTGGTAGGTATGCTTAAGTCTTTGTCAGCTTTAATTTTTCTGGGTCAACTAAGGACAAGATAGAGATAAAACCTGGCATAATCAGGCTAGACTATTTCCGGTTCATCAGACTTTCGTCTTTGTGGATATGATACTAATAGTAGTGGTAGATAACCATGTTTTCCATTGAAGTACAAGAAATCTTCACGTTTCCCTGCATTAGAATTCAAAGCATAACTGATTTGGTGGCATTCTTGCTTTTGTTTTAATCCCCGACCCCCCCTGATACACACCAGAGAATGGTCTGTCCTGTGTCAGCAGTGATAAACTCAGATATCCTATCTCTCAGTGTTTCCACCTCGTACTGTGATCAAGGTACACTGAAGTGTTTTTAAAAAGGCAGAGCCAAACATTCAATTTGCAGGATAAAACACTGCAACCGGCGTTGATAAAAGATATCTTTTTTAATGCCCTGTCAAAATGTTTTGCCTTCGCCATTGTTTGTGTATGGATAATAGCACAGGGTAATGTAAACGGTTTGTCAGTGCTGAATATCAGTGATTCTGAAGTGGCACCATGCGGCAGGCAGATCGGCAGAGCTTTTTTTAGCAAAACACATTTTACCAAGCAGCCTTATGTGTATCCGTATATATGTTGGGTAGGATATAGTTTGTAAATTTTGGCCTAAGCTTCCAAATTTATACATTAAACACTTACAAAATCTTCTTATAGTATAAGAGGTGTCTGTGTATCTTTTTGAAAAATAACTACATGTGTAAGACTTAGTCATTTTACAACATGTATATGTTCTACTGTATACAATGAGGGATACACAATACATTGTCAAGGTTTGTCCATTTGTTATGATTTAACCCAAATATCCCAAGGGGGCACACCCCAGTTTATTTTGGGTCTCAATTCGATTCTGCATACCCTCAACTCTAGCGACCGTCTCTTTCAGGAAATACCTCTTAAGCCAAAACGCTTTGTTTGCAAATGAAGGATATCACTCTAGCTATGAGAAAAAAAGAATTTCAATTTCTTTCACCTCTCACATTTTAGTAAATTTCAGGGGGAAATAGAATTTTTCGATGAAAAATAATGCCAAAAATTGGCCATTTTCACGTGGAATTAAACCCATCACCCAGATTTTAGCCACCGATATGACTTATATGGTCGGAAAGAGAAAACCCTTATGTATTATTAAGAAAAGTATAAAGAAAATCCTAACACTGAGATTATCACAATAGCCCGTCGCGCGAGGCATAGCTACAGCACCCCCAGAACGCATACAAGGCAAAACTAGGTCAAACCGAAGCACCGCGCTCAGGGCGGAAGGACACCCGGAAGTAAGCCTCGGGCCCGAAATCAATTTTCACCCAAAACACGCCACTTCTTACACTTTCCAGCCATGTTAGTAGTTAATCCCATTTTGCAGCAGATTATGAGAAATGTAAACTCAAACATGAACCATCGGAACCCCTTCGTCACTTTTTTTCCGGGCACTACAGTGGACCCCTGTCGCGGAAGAATTGGTGTGTGCACCGCCAAGAGCCTTTTTCTAAACTTGTTGTCCTGGAGTGAGGGTGAACAGTGACAACATAAACCAACTGTTATTGAGACCCCAGTGTGACGGCACACGCCTGTCATTAATTATTATGATGAAAGATACACAATACATTGTCAAGGTTTGTCTATTTGTTCTGATTTGACCAAGAGCCTTTTTCCAAACTTGTTGTCCTGGACTGGAGTGATTTAAACAGGGAGGTTGAACAGTGACAACACAATAAACCAACTGTTTTTTAAGCAGTGAGGGTGAACAGTGACAACATAAACCAACTGTTATTCCGTGCCCAGCGTGTGTAACGGGCACACGCCCGTCATATCAGCTGATGGATGGGATAGCTGACTCTCAAATGACCCCAGCCAAAAGGTCACGCATTCTCTTAATCTGTCCACTTAAATAACACTGTCATGATGATTCTAGTTGTGTTCTTTGCAACTTCATTATCATGCATCACCTTCCTAACAACAATCTTTATTTAAAGGTGCCCTAAGCGATATCAGGGCATTAAAATAGGAAATATGTGGAACAAGACAATCTGTATGGTATTGACACATACCACCAAGTATCAGCACATTTGCATCATTATTGCATACGTTTGGCGTTTGAAACAGCACAGAAACTAGCCCAGAGACAAGTTGCTCGATTTATCGGGGCCTCCATTTAATCGGCCCCAAAATCCACCAAGTAACCGTTTCCCGTCGGCAATTTTCGGGAACTCCCGCGAAAAATGGAACGCGCTGCCTTGGTTCCATGGATCGAACGCAGGAGTTCGAAACCGATTGACTTCAAATTTGACGATTTTTGAATGGTCAGAACCTTGTATTAAATTCTTCTTTTTGTATATACTTGAATGTTATCATATCACTTATTATATTGCATGTGGTAGCCACATTCATACAGTTTCTCATACCAAGAAACGGATTTTATGACATTACGCGAAATGTATCAAAATGTAGCGGAAACTCAGGATGGTGTGTGCCATTGGCTTACAACTGGGCTAAAATTTGACTACCGCGATGTGCGCATCGTCATAGTTTTTTGGGGGGCAAACCCGTTTGTCCTAAAATTTACCGGGGGTCTTTGGTACCAATGTAAAGGCGAAGAAGTGGGCTATCACACTGTGGTATTAGCTAATGGGATCCAGTCGAACAGCAAAAAAGACAAGCACAATAAACTGACCAAAAATTGACTAATGTTTGGAAGGCCGTAGCGCTCGCTGTAATTTTGCAATGCACGAAATATCTACATGGTTGTACACGGCAAATCCTGCAGATATGTAAAAGTATAAACATTATGTAGGTCTGAGGTATTTTTGTTACAATATAGGCAGTGATTTACACCCTTGCAACGGGGTCAAATCGTGACCCGGCAAATGCCGTATCTTAGAGAATAACGCGTTGCGGTTCGACTGATTCAGCACGTTCTATTGACCCCTGGAAAGGTCGCGGTAAACCACGTGACTCGTCCTCGGCTCTGCTCGGAAGACGTCGGAAGTGTTCGCGAGCGCTCGGAAATTTCAAAAATGGCCGACACCACTGCCGGCGGCGGGAGGCACGTAGTTTTTCACGGCGTTCGTACGGCAAAGCGGCATCGAATTTTTGCTCCATGACTATCGGTATGGGATAGGATAGGGTTGATTCAACATACTACGTGAAAATGTGACAAAAAGACAGACTTTTGAAATTGAATGCTCCCAGCCTACTATCGGCCAGATATCGCTTAGGGCACCTTTAATATTTCCCCTTCTACATTTTGTGTAAAAAAAAAGGAAAAGACATAACTGAAATTAACTGTACTCCCGAGATTCCATGACTAAAGTTGCCATCAGTAATGTGTTCTTTGTGACTTCTTTCCATATATCACCTCCCTAACAACAATCCTTATTTCGTATTTCCCCTTCTACATTTTGTTGTGATAGATTATAAGCAAACTGAAGGAAAACGACATGACTGAATAAGTGTATTTCTGAGATTTGTATACAGGATTTATTTATTTGATGTTTTATGAGAGGATAAAATCATAAAGCGCATGAGGTGTATCCATGACTAAAGTTGCGATCAGGCTGGATAGGATTTTTCTCCCCTCCCTGTCATCTTATTTGTTCTGGACAATTTTACAAGCAGGCCAGTTTGAGGCCTAACTGTCCCCTGGGAGCAGTTTGGAACGTGCCATTACAAAACAGGGTTAACACTTGCAGGTTGGAGATAGTCATGTACGGTCCAGCCACATGCATCATTTATAGTATAAATTATACTTCACCATTTCTTTTGGACAGAGATAAATCTGTATGAAATATTCAATAAAATCTCTTGATAATTATACCTTTTCTTAGTTAGGCCACACGAAGTAAATTTTATGGATGACGTCCGCGCGCGCATTGATTTTGGCCTGTTCCTAGAAAAAAAACCCAAGAAATTTCGCTTCCTGTAACTATGACCAAAGAGTCACGACAGTGCTGCAAATCGTCAGATTGACGTGAAACCTGTAACGCGAAAACGGGTAAAGAGCAAAATGTGATGAAAGAAACAGGACAGGACGACAACTGCTGTTACACCTGATTTATTGCTGTTTTGATGATGAATAAAAGACTTCTTGCTTGTTACACTGTGTTACCTCATTCAATTTGTGTCCTAACATTTGTCGTCTCTTATTAGTATCTTAGTATATTTCTAATCTAGGCATCTTGTTTTTTAGGGCCCTTCTTGTTTTTTTTTCGCCCTCTCGCATTAGATTTAGGGTCTCCAAAGGACGTCATCAATAAAATTTACTTGGTGTGGCCTTAGGAGGAAAATGTGTCAGTCAGCATACAATCATTGTATCATTGTTAGCCACCAGAAATGACTACAGCTAATTTTTTTGGCAAAATGTAGTATTTTTTAAAAGAAAAAATTGGTAGGTTGTTAAAATGTAGCTACTCTAGTACAACATGTAACTCTGAAAAGAAATGCAGGAACCATTCTATTCATTTTCATATTCAAGCTGTAATACACCACATTAGATACATGTAAAACAGTGGTACTAGTACGCATCAATGTTTATACATGTACCAAGTGCATTTGATAGCGTTATACATGTATGCTTAGTGGTTTTTCATTAATATTTTTCATTTTGTGCAAAGAGGAAACAAAAGAAATATGAGTAACATCAACAGAGGAATCCATGTTGTAAAATATACATCAGCGATTGTCCAGCCATTTTCCCCCATGGTTCCCCTGACAGTTTGCCCCCTGAGACCGCTGGCATGATAGGAGCAAGTCCTACATTACTGCTGGTGTCCTGTACCACCTGATACCTCTGTAGGATGAACCACTGTTCTCTGTTTATCTCTGTTATCTGCCAAACGTGTCACTGGCCAATGACATAAATATCACTGGATTTGGGAATGCATTTAGTTCTGCAGAATCAATTGGGTCATGGTCTAATTTCCATATCAGGCTTCCAGGTTCAGCCTTTGGGGAAATGCATTTTCCTGACATCATTGTACAATTATTTCTGAAAATTTCATAAAACGAAGGAAAAGGGATGTAATTTATCAAAATGATCCCGACCCTTTGTTGACTGACTGTGGAGGATCAGTGTCAGTTGCGACGTTTTTGTCCATGATAGTTTGGTTCCAGGTTCAGCCTTTGGGGAAATGCATTTTCCTGACATCATTGCACAATTATTTCTGAAAATTTCATAAAACAAGGTAAAAGGGATGTAATCTATCAAAATGATCTTGATTCTTTGTTGAGTGACTGTGGAGGATCAGTGTCAGTTGTGATGTTTTTGTCCATGATAGTTTGGTTCCAGGTTCAGCCTTTGGGGAAATGCATTTTCCTGACATCATTGCACAATTATTTCTGAAATTTTCATAAAACGAGGTAAAGGGATGTAATCTATGAAAATGATCTTGATCCTTTTGTTGAGTGACTGTGGAGGATCAGTGTCAATTGTGACGTTTTTGTCCATGATAGTTTGGTTCCAGGTTCAGCCTTTGGGGAAATGCATTTTCCTGACATCATTGCACAATTATTTCTGAAATTTTCATAGAAATAGCATGGAATTTAATGGAAACAGGTAAAAGGGATGTAATCTATCAAAATTATCCCGATTCTTTGTTGACTGACTGTGGAGGATCAGTGTCAGTTGTGCCGTTTTTTGTCCCTGATAGTTTGGTTACCCTTCACGGTGATTGTTGGTAGGCTAGACGTGGTGTCTCCCGAGGCCGTAACCGTGCCAGGCTAATGACATT
Organism: Branchiostoma belcheri; assembly: GCF_001625305.1. NCBI lineage: Eukaryota > Metazoa > Chordata > Leptocardii > Amphioxiformes > Branchiostomatidae > Branchiostoma > Branchiostoma belcheri. The sequence goes on along the minus strand of NW_017803824.1, from coordinate 2,206,659 downwards.
ATCCTCCAGGCTTATTGACTTACCTCTGACTCATCCTCCTGCCATTCACAAAACAGCTCATTCTGCACATTCAGTCATAGATATATGATTGTACCTTACCTGTATGCTTCAACTGTCAAGGTAGTCATCTGCAAAATGCTGTGGAAAAAATGGGTTAGTATACATGTTGAATCTATGTGTTGTATCATTGTGTAATCAGTGAGTTGGCTGTATTTTTTTCAGCCAGGACAAGAGTTTTTTGTTCAAAGGATGGGACTATCAGGTCATGTGTCTGTAATGTCAACATGATATTACAACATATGTCTTTCATTTCCAGTCTTTCATGTACTGTATTTTAATCATGATAAAAATTTCTCATTTGACTGTGGTAGCCCTGAAAATTCCATGTAGGAAAATTGATACATGTTATGTAAATAAAATTTTTGTATTTCAGGAAAGAATGTCAACTGTGAAGAAGCATCCATTCCCTGCACATAAAGTTTCATGAAATAATATACAATGATCCTTTTCAGGGCTCGAAATACAACCTGCATATGCAGGTTAGTGCAGGTAAAATTGGAGCTGTCAGGTATTTCTGATGATGTCTACATTCAAGCCCAGAGCTTGTTTGTATTCCAGGAAAGAATGTCAACTGTGAAACTAAGTTGTTAATCGTGGTTAATTTTGCCCCTGCAGACAAGAGAGCGGTTTGAGAGCACCAGGACAGAGGCAGAACACCTGATGAGGAAGATGCAGGAGGTAAGATAACTCGTTAACGACCAGCGTTTATGGAGTCTGGTTTGTCTCTGTTTTCACACATTTTCCTTTTGTCCTTATCTTATCTTCATCACCAGTGTTGGGTAAGTGCTTCTCACTCCTGTGGTGTTGATCGGTAATGGCTTAATGCCAATATTATCATGTTAGCAGTTTTTCCTTGATGTGATAAAGGCCATGCTGTTTTATGGACCACAGTCACTGTAGGGTGGATCGACATGTTGCTTTGTAGCAACAACGTAGGGAAAGGACAGGCTTCGAACATGCATTTTATACAAAATTTTACAGTAGTCATCTTCAAACATTCTGTGTTATTTATGATACAACATTTATGATGTTGACTGAATTCACCCCCACATGCAGTTCCTGTGATCCTATGATTCATACAGACTATGGGCAAACATAGATCAACAGATTTTACTTTGGGCAAACATAGATCAACAGATTTTCAATAGAAGTGTAAATGCAAATCTGGACACGTACAACACGTATGTATATTCTAGTCCATTGGGGAATTGAGAATTGACCTGTCCACTACTCATAAATCATGCGGAAATTTCAATTCACAACGAGTGATCCTCAAATCCACTACTGATGAGTATCTTTTTCTACATAAGTACTTTTATTGATGGATGGCTGATAGATTTTTGGTGGTTACAAAAGGTTAGAAGTACACTTGGAAAATAGCTGTCACCTGTGACGAGTGCCATGTTCTTTGCAAATGTGTGTCTACCTGTGGGTGTTAGAATACATGTAGATCACAGGATTTACAACAACAAAGGCCGGTTTGTGCCAGGAGACCAGCCATGCAGTGTGCACAGGAAGAGGAAATTAAATTATTCAGTAACCCCCAGATTCTGTATCAGTCAGCGTGACATGTAGTTGTGCCATTGGTCCCCGTGCCTGCTCAGGGCTCAAAATTCATTTTTCGGAATAGGTGCACCGGTACACCCAACCTAAAAAATTGGGTGCACAAAGAATTTTTGGGTGCACCATATGAAATAAAATAAGTATTATGTCAGCAAAAACTAAAATGTTTCATTTCTAAAGAAAAGTAGTACAAGAATCTTGAATGATTTTATTATTTTTCTGACACCTAGATGTTACAAGTATGCTGTATTTTACTATACATCTTGACATACATAAATCTAGAAAAATATTTGGGTGCACAAGATTGGGTGCTCAGTTCCAAATTTGGGTGCACTAAGGTGCACATGCGCCCAGTATTTCGAGCCCTGTAACTCATTTACATATCACGTTTTGTCCTGAAGGTCACTTCAGGTGGGACTGTCTGTTGGAACAGCTGCTATGAATATTTAAACAGAAAAGTGAAAGTGCACATTACATGTATTGTTCTGAAAATATTTTCATCTGGTTGGTAAAACACAGCATATTGGGTTTTCTTTTCAGAGGAATAGACTCTCGCTTGCTTACATGTATGTTTCGATCTCTGTCAGACATCTTCCTCAGAGCTTCTGACTGGAGCACGACTTCTTAGTGCTATATGTAGCCAATGTAGGTGGTGCTTTTGCTGCAAGAACACATTATTGACCTACTATACATGCCATATATGATGGAGGTAAACCACACAAAATTTATGAGGAAAAGTCTATTGAGTATCCTATTAAGATTTAAGGGATACGGAATAAGCTGTCTTGCAGTACAGTGACGAAGAGATCTGCCAATAAATGTCTGTTATTCATTTATTTATTGCAGAAGCCGATTGAGCAGGGTCCCAATAAGACATACACCAAGCAGGGCTACCTGTTCGTACAGGAGAAAAGTAAGTCAGACCCAACCATATTTCTTGTCTGCCTTTTGTTAGTTTAAGGCTTAAACAGGGGTCTCCTCAGAAATTTTTAGGAGAGAGGTGCTCCCTAATCGATTGATGCCGTGAAAAAGAAATCAGCGAATTTTCATGAAAATAATAAGAGAAAACCCTAAATTTGAACATATTGTGAGAGGTGCTAGGATTTTGGGGAGAGGGGGAGCACTCTTGCTTCATTGCTCTGGGAGAGCCCTTGTTTTTTATGTGTGATTGTCACCTGTTACGTGGTAGCTGAATGTATTTCTTGCTGTGTTTGTTTATATCCAGGACCCATAGGCTATGCCTGGGTGAAGCATTACTGTATGTACCAGAAGGAGAACAAAATCTTCACCATGATCCCCTACACACAGACCCAAGGAAAACTGGTAAGTCTTCTTACTCTGATGTTTGGTACAATGTCTCTACATTCAGCATAAATATTTATAGACATCTTACATAAGATAGCCGCTGCATTGTTGAAAATGACAGCTGTAATTATGATATCTTCTTCAAGTCTAAGGTTGTTATAAAATTCCTTAAGGAATTTTTGTCTTATGATTGCACAAAACGTGTTTGAGAACAGGAGAGAAATTCTTAAGTTATTTTTGGTCTTCTAAACTTCCTAAGGTTGGCTAGTTTTAGTCATTACAAGCCTTATTATGTAATATTTTTTTTGTTTTCTTGGGTGATAGATACAGTTAAGATGGATGGATGTTGTACAGCTTAAATGTCTTAGTCAGGGGTGTGTGTTGTTTAAGCCGCTGTCATCACGGAAAATCCACATGACAAATCAGTGTTTAATCTGGGCAGAGGTGAAGGCTGAATGGGAGACTAATGCAGATTTAATGATCTGGTTTCGAGAGCCAACATTCCAGCTCGAGCCAGTTGCCACCGCTGGTAGCGGTCCATGTAAAAACCATTTGTAGTCTGGATCCAACCTGTTTTGTGTGGCAACTGTTTCAACAGTTTTGGAATGCAGTATGTAATCCTTGACCACACAAAAGACGACAAATCTCTACGTCACACTGTCTTGGACTTTGTCCTTTTGTCCCAAATGCCTTCCAACAGTGGCAGAGGGACTGTAGTAGATGTATTAGATTGACTGCCATTGCCACTGCCATGACCTTAACACTGACAGTTTTTAGTTGACTGTGTGAGTACAGTTTGGGGTGTGTTTATCCACAGTTTGGAACATTGTTGCTGTATGTTGATGTATTCTGGTCTAACAGGAAAGTTTTGAACATCCAATGGGTAATTATCAACTGTCTCCTTCATAGCACATGTTCTGGGCCATTCATATTTCAATCTTGTTCTTTTGTTTTTCTTTCTTTCTAGACCAGCAGCACAGAAACAATAATCCTCAAGTCATGTGTAAGGTACGTGGTTATGCTCAAGTCTACTGTCTAGTGGTAGTGTCATAATGGTTTTCTAATAATTGTTTTAATCTGGGTAATGGTTGACATTATAATAGCTTGTTGTGTTATCCTGAAAGTTCATCTGTGTTGGTAGAAGTCATTATGAAACAAGATTGAACTGCAATTGCCAACACACAAAATTGGACTCACCCAAATTTTCGACTGTGCAACTCCAGTCTTTGTCAAGGAATGAGCAATCCACTGCTTCTGTGACGTCATGCAGACAACACACGTGACTCCGTGAGCAGTAGATCATAGAAATAGAAATTAGAAATTAATGTATTTTCTCTGATTTTACAGGAGAATGTCAGACTCCATAGACAAGAGGTTCTGCTTTGACATCATGGCCAATGACAAGTAAGTTTCAGTCAACAGTAACTGTAGTTTCCTTACAACCTAGAATCCCCTTCTTTCCTGTGCCTTATGCCTTAAAATTTAACTTTTTGATATAGTAAGAATCTGTATCTGTATAGCCAGTATAACCACCCTCCGGCATAACACCAGCTTAAGAAGAGTGCAAGGTCACCAAATTTATAACAAAACATAAACTGTCATCAGTTCATTACAATTACACCTGCATAGAAGCAAAGAAGAAATAAACAAGTAAGGTGTTGCACCCTTTTGACCATATCGGTGTATCATTTATACTGAGCCTATGCTAATAGTCTGTGGAAAGAGGATACCGAGAGAGCTCAGTGGCATATCACTTCCGTCCTCCATCCGTGTAGCCACTTTGTCAGTTTAGATTGTTGTGCTGAAAGACTAGGCAACACATAACAGCCCAGGTAACCTTATCTGGTTACTCAAGACACCTGGACACCTGTCCTTCTCACCTGCGAAACTTAACGCTTAATGATCTGTACATAAAAAGATTAATGGGGAAGTCTGGCAGGTCATGTTTGTAGTACTTAGTACAATGTAGTAGTTAGTAAAATCTTCATTTTTCTCAGGTTGACGTACCGTCTGTAGCTGTTGATGTTATTGTTTAAACAACCACTCATCAGCTCACGATTTTAGCTGTTGAGCCAAAATATTTATAATCAATCACTGCCAAGAGCCTGTCAGCCGGGTGCTTTTAGTACAAGTTGCATACTTAGATCATTACAGAACCAAGTTGAAAGGGTGGAGGAAAAGGCCCGTTGTTGTTTAATGATCACCCCTATCCACTGTGGTCATTGGAGTGTGATGTCTGGGGATATGTTGTATAAAAGGTTGGTGATGCCTGGGATGTTTTGTTAGATCTGCCTGCTATTGAGGCAACTTCTATTGTAGTTAATGAAAACAAACTCAGCATGGAAGAGCGGAAAGATATGAAAGTAAATTACTGGTAAAGCCCGGCTGTAGAAAATTTCACATGGTCTTCTGACTCCATTACCTGTGGTACACGTGGGGTTCCGGACAGTCTGTCTGTTGCAGTTCTTTTCTTTTTTATGACTAGTATTTGTAGTTTATAAAGTTGCTGTGTGTACATGTATGTCCTGTTGGTCTATTGTAAGACTGGCTTTCATGTTTTAAACTGAAGAACTAGGCCAAGCTTACAACAGTACAATAACCAGGTGGGCAAAAATCTGCACTAAACAGACAGTACTGCAAGCCTGGCAGAAGGTCTGGTAGGGCCCTTGGGTATGTAAACACATACCTGTGGCTTGAATATACCTGTAAGTGTAAGTGGATTCAGGAGTTAGCTAGGTGATCAAACTGTCTTCCTGCGTAGAGTATATGGGAGTCTTCTATTATGTCATATGAACATACATGTACAGTTGGGAGGGAGGGGGTATAACAAGGGATAATTGAATCCAGTCATCCAGTCTCAATGTTTTATACATGTAGTTTTACTACTGGTCCAAGCTTAAGTTACAAATTCTGTAGTTATGAGTTAACCTGGTAGGTTCCCAGTATAAGATGTAACTACATTGTACTTATAATTAACCGGCCTACTCCCTGAAATTATAACGTGGTTAAGTCACGCTAGATAGAAGTGGTAACTTTTAAGCCAAAGTCTGAAAAATTCCTGTGATCATTTGAATGAAAACTGTGTAATATTTAAGGAAACTGTGCAATATTGTATGTCTTGATGTATTGTATAGAGTTATATGTCTAATGTCTCCCTGCATGTTCGGTCAGTTATGGCTGACGTGACCTGGGCTCAATGTTTCTTTCTTTTATTTGTGAATAAAGAATGAGTTTACTAATGTGTTTAATCTGCAGGGCCACGAGCATCACAGTGCAGGCCATGTCAGAGGATGACAGGAAGGCGTGGCTGGAGGCCATGGATGGGAAGGAACCAGTGAGTACATCTGTACAACATACATGACTCACACCTGTACTCTCAGTAATGTTTCCCCAAGAAAAACCTTGGAACAGCCAGCTTTTCTAATATCTGTTTAAGGCTTACTCATACAGGAGAAATGTCCTTCCAAACCTGCATGGACTCTGACTTTAAGTCAGTCTAATTGAAAGTCTTAATTTTATTCATCAGTAAATGTACATGTACCAATCACCATTTTGTCTTGCCTTAGACCAATATTCTGGAGCTATGAGTTATCCCAGTAGATATGTCTTGGAACAGCCAGCTTTTCTATCTATGAAGCAAATTCAAACTGAAATTTCCAATTCAAGAAATTGGACTCACCCAAATTTGCCACTCCAGTCTTTGTCAAGGTATGAGCAATCCACTGTTTCTGTACCATCTAATACCTGTTTAAGGCTTGCTCATACAGCAAGCAAAATTTACCTCCAAAACTGCAACTGCATTACATCAGTAAGTTTAATCGAAAGACTTCATTCACCAGTAAATTCACCAATACAACAATGTAACTGTATCAAACCCCTTCACCTTGTTCCCTCACTCTGATTTGATCATCTTGATATGAGTAATACTTTTATTTGATAGTTCTTGGAAATGTGGAACAGTGATAGCTCTAAGGAATTCCCATAAAATGTCCAAATGCTGAGATTGTATGGTGATCCAGGTTATGATCAGGGGAACATTATGAGTCATATAGGTACGTAGGCCACTGTGCTTCATCATGCCTCACAGTCATCCGCACCAGCTTCACACCTGCTGCATACTAGTAGTCAGGCATCGGTTTTCAGGGCTCCAAATACTTTTATCTGCATACCTTCACTGGTGCTGGTAACATTGAAAATTGCACAAGTTTCACCTGCACCACTCATAATTTTGGAGGTACAGATTACATTAAAAGCTGTTCAAAAACTATTTATGTTATTTCTTTGTATTTCATAGGTTGTAACCCTCAATACAGCTGAAAATCAATGAAAATTATGCACATATACATATGATATATAAACCCAGTACATTGCCCAGTGCAGCTTACCTGCACAGCTCCAATTTTACCTACACTAAACTGCATATGCAGGTGGTACTTTGAGCCCTAGCTTTTAGTCAATGCCACATCTTATCCCTAACGGTGCTTCACGGCTTTTGGGAATGTCGTAACTGCTGACTAGAAAAACTAACAAAACCAAGCACATTTTTTCCACCATCAACATCACATACTGCATTTTGTCATCATTTTTTTCTTAATTTTTTCATTCTTAATCTTCCAAAACCGTGGCATGGAAAGAGAATACATGTAGTGTGTGTAGACAACCTGTGAAGCGTAAAGTTAATGATGCAAAAGTCGTTACTCTTTCAGACTCAGATTGGGCCCTATCAGCCTCCACCTGAATACCGCCATAAGGTACCTTAGACACGTTTGTACCTGAGTGTGTGAACCAATCATGATTGTCAGGCGTAACGGTTGGTGATTTCACCTGAAATTGGCCTCCTGGGTTTTTGGGAACCTGAAAAAAAACTGACACTAACTGGGAGTGATGAATTATATTTTCACATGATTTTGGTTTGAATTTCCTTTGTAGTTCATTTTATTTTATTTTATTTTCATCATTTTCTTTATTTTTCTGTTGTTTTGCTTGCTGTGGTGGATCTACTTATACTCTAACAGGTGCATGTAAGGGCCATTCAGAAACTGTTTCCTATTTGTGAAGGATGTCCTTCCTACCAGGAGAAGTTATGATGTCATTAGTCTGATAAATGATCATACAGTGTAACAAACCAGTTCTAATTCTTGGACATAAAAATTACAGTAAGAATTGTTTTCTAACACAGTGCCTACATTTTGGAACAGGCTGGTGAATGTATATTCCATGTGAAGTACAAAATTAGCATTTAAATCTTCCAACTACCAAAAGGCCTCTTTCAGTCGGCTTCTACTGAGTCTCCAATTTCTATTCTTAGCAGGAAACCAGGTTCACCAAAGTGCATCCTGTCTGTTTCACTCCTGCAAGTGTTTGGAATGGTCCTTACATCTTCCCCCACTAACGCTTGATGGACTCTGCCTGTTTCTCTTTATTCAAGCACTGTCTTATTATCTCATTTCAGATCTACCAAGTGCCTGGTACTCCATCTTCAACTGAAGAAAGTAAGTTATTAAGAGTTAAGGATATAGATTAAAGGATTTTCAACATGTTAACATTGTAAGATTACTAGTTTTGTCAGTCTTAATTTTGGATGTCACAAGTTGTAGATTCTGGAGGAAAATTGCTAAAAAGTCTTCCACACAACTGTACATCCTGAAGTATGTACAGGAAAATCATATAAGAAGTGTTTGCCAGAAATTTAGCATCCTGATGCTATAATTTCCAATTACATACACTAGTGTGTAATTTGTTTTTCATTTGTGGTGTTATCTGTCTGATGTTTCTTTGTTTATGTCACAGCTTATTCATATGTGTACTGATTATTTATATGTTTTGTCTAATTCCACATATACTTAATGAGTGTAATATTATATATCATTTCTATATTGCATGCTGTAGGCGGTAATTTACCGTAAGATCAATAAAGTGCTTGTTGTAATTTTGATTTTATTTGATAATGATAGTTGTAACTTTGATGTATATAGTTTTGTTTTGCTGGTGTCTTGGGTGCTTAGTCCTTCTTTTTCACAAACACATTTTCAGTTCTGTTCACAGGCCATTGATAATACAATAGCATGTTGTTAATTTTGCACAGATCACAAAATTAAAGTTAAAAGATCACTGGTGCATGCCCACGTTTATTAACTAGGCATCACTGCATGGCTCCATCAATAACTAATAAAACCTGTTAATAACTAGCATGTTCATGACTAAACTGTTAAACCCAGGGTTGGAACCAGTGTTAACCAATCCCATGTTACAGATTCCAGTCCTAGAAGTTATTTTCGGTCGTTCTTCCGGGATAAGAACCTTGTTGGGTCACAAGGTCAGAGGTCGTTGCTATGGTGCGGGTGTGGCACCAGGCTGTAGTTATGGGTTACTTTATTCATCAAGACTACTTGCACTAACACATTGTTAATAACCCCCCTTGGTTTTTCTTTTGTGTTTATTTTTGTTAGGACGAACCCAAGCCCATGACAATCATTAGAATATAATTTTTGTATTTTTGGTAATATGGGAGAACAACAGTTACTGACAGCTCAGCCCTTAATGGCTTAAGGAGTTGCACAGAGTCAGTAGAGGACTTCTTTTTTTAATGTAAATTTTTATCAGCATGATTTTAGATTGGTGCACAGCTTTCTTTGTAATTCTGAACTTTCTCTCAGATTTCATTAATTCTCTTTGGTGATTTAATCAAAGAAAATAATGAAACTGTTCTGAGAAAGTTCAAAGCTGCAGAAACGTGTTTGAAGAGCTGTTTGACTGTTGCGCTGCCATTGCCGCCCCCACCTACCTGCTGCAATGTTATGTCCTTGCCTTGGCCGTGCGTGCGTTTGTCCACCCATATTCACAGCACCTTATCCTGTTCCAGTCTGGAATGTAATGCCATTCTTAGTCACAAAGAAGAGTAGTGTGGAGTCAATGACAGGTACGGAGACATGTCCCTCTCCGGGGTGCAGGTGGAGGTTTCTCCCACATGGTTAGTGTCTCTGTGTTCGTCCCCTGTGACTGTTCGGACTCCTGGCAGGCCAACGTCCACATAGATTAGCCGTTACACTAGCTGTAGTTTTGTTGTCATCCACAGCAATGGTAATGTTATCTGTTCAAACTACATTGTAGCTTGCAGTTGCTTGTAAGTCAGTGGCAAACAGTTCTTGTACAAGAAATGGATCGCTCCATGTCCCATAGCAATATAATCTAATTACATATACATTTAAGCTGACATGTAAGTTTTATGAGTTATGGTTATTGCCTATTTTTCAATACCCAGTAGTTTCATGAAAGATTATGATATATTCTCGCATTTGGCAATAGCGGGTAGTTGTAAAAAGCTGCCACACTCTGTCAATTTGCATGGAGTCTTTCCAGAAATGCAACCACTCTGGCATATCCTATTATTGATTTAGAGACAGGCCAGAATCACTGTGTGTGCAGATATCATTATTCACTGTTTCAATTACTTAGAATCAAAATTTGTAGCACTGGCATGAATAAGAGATATTGTAGAAAGCCATATATTTAGTACTTTTAGTCCTCCACATTTGTACACTGTACTTAAAAAATGTATACTAGTGCCAAGCGATTTTATGCATGTGTATCTTTAATGTTATGTTGTCAGACGTCAGCCACATACGTGTACTAAAATCTTGACGTTCAAAGATATTACCAAGAGACACTCCATTGTTAGGACGTCTGTACTGTTGTCAAATCTAACATCACAGTAACACTAGTGAGTTCTGTTATGTACCGTGTTCCGTGCCTGCCAGGAGCCCCAACAGTGCCCTGATACCCACTGCAGTCCGCCCCGACAAATCCTCACGTCCTTCCATCCCTGCAACCCACACGTCAAACACCATTGGCGGGATCAGGATTGCCTGTCCCTTGCAGTGGGCATCAGAACATGTTACAAATGATTTACCTGGGAACTGTGGTTTCCCTGTAACACCCCTAAGTGTGGTCCAGTCCAATGTTGTTAGATACATGTTTTAATCCTCAATGTTGTGTAGTTTGTCCCTGGAAGTGATGGGCCTGTTGCAGTCTAGCAGATCTGATGTTTGGTGTCCAGTCCATCTCAGTTTAACCTTCCAAAAGATGAGAGTTTCCTCAAGTAGAAATATGGTTGTTAGTCTACACTAACTAAGTTTTTGTGGCCCATGTTAACATGGATGAAAACTAAACATCATATCTGTAAGACAGGGCTACATGTATGACCCATTACATATTTTTTACTGTACCCATGTTTTTTCTAGAATTCCCCGTTAGTGCAAGTAGTCTTGTTGATAGTAGATGCTGACTCAAACTACAGGAGAATTAATTTTGGCCTAAAAGTAAAGAAATTTTAGCGGTGTTCCCAACATATTTGGGTAGCCAGCTTAACATTCTACACGCCTATATAATAGATGTACATGTAGTATCATTGTTCAATGTAGTTAAGGTGCATGGGGGAATTGGTTACTTCATTCTTTTGGTAATTAAGTACTTACAATTCTCTTATCTCTCCAGACATTGTAAGGTGCCATTTTCTTTCATTAATAACTCCCTCTTGTAACAGCTATTGGTACTGCAACAGACTGACATGTTCGGTATGAGAATGGTGTATATATTGTGTCACTATCTGACCTGCTCCTCCCACAGACTTGCTGAATGACATAGGATTCACCTTCATCAAGAGATGTATTCAGTCTATAGAGACAAGAGGTAGGTTCCATCAGAGATAGTGCTTATAATGCACTACTTGCCATTCTCAACTGAGGAATATTTGACTTATCAAAGACTTATCCAACAACATTGGCAATGTAGCCTGACAACAAGGACAATTTTTTTTCATACATGTACCTTTATTCATATTACTAATATTCACAACTTCACTACACTACTATCATGAACAATTGCAGAATAAGTTCTACATGTGATTACTACTATCTTGCCAATATATATCACAATTCTTATACTGGGTGCTATTGCTTATGGATAGGGACTATCATGTTGATCCAAGCACAAATGTTATGATGACTAAAACCACAACGGTAAGAGCAATAGCAAAGACATTGTAAAAACATTATGGTACAAGACATTTAAAGGTCTATCCTGGAGATGGTAGGTTCCACCATTTCACTAACTTCCCCTCCCCCTGCAGGTATTGAGGAGCAGGGCCTGTACAGGGTAGTGGGCGTCAACTCCAAGGTCAAGAAGCTAACAGAACTGTGTCTAGGTATGTAACACAGGTTTGAGATATACATTTGTATAGTGACTTATAAGCTAAATTCTATAATAATCATTTATTCTGACAAAACAGTCTCATCAGTATAAGTGTTGAGATCGTAAGAGTTTCATGATGTTAGTATACGATCCTTGAGAGTACTTCAATGTTCGAAGGCCTTTTTGTGCTTGTCCCTCTCTATGTATTAGTTAAAATGTAATGTACCTTTTCCATAATTGTCATATAGATTGTCATAAACAAGTGCTGTTTTTCAGCTTGATGACTATATTTGACTGATAGACCCATGTTTGTTTGTTGGTGTCCTCAGTAGACAGGAGAAAAGCAGACAAGGTGGACCTGGACGAGTATGAGATCAAAACCATCACCAGCGCACTCAAGAACTACTTTAGGTAGGGGGCGCTTTTTAGGACCAGAATGTCATATTTTACATGTACATGTAGATGTTCGAAGCACGTCAGCAGAACATACTGCGCCTGCACGAAACCATGATTTTTCACGGTTTTTGTTGGATTTGTGGTGAACGTTGCATCAGAATTTTGTTCTGTTGCAGAGGATATCTTTTTCGAGGATGTTAACCTTGTATACATGAATACAACTTTATATGAGACGTTCTTCTGAAGTGCTATGCACAATGCAATACGGGTTTCGCGCAGGTACAGTACGTTCTGCCGACGTGCCTGTGCTTGAGGTGGATACTGTATGTTCGTTGGTAGACATTCCAACAAAGGATACTGGCTTGCATTCTGCACTAGTGCTAGGTTTGTGTTGGTTCTTGGTGTTGCATGTACATATATGTGTTGCTAACATAGATGTAGATACATGTCTGTGCTGTGGCATGTGCGTTATTGTCAGTTTATGTGTGTGCATCATATGTCTGTGTCTGCTGAGTTGGTCACTCTCACTGCCAGTGTATGTCTACGTACGTGGCTCATCTTCATGTTCATGTTCCAAACTGTCATAGCTGTATGTGCTTCTTACTGCAATTAACCTGTATTAATAGACAGTCAAGAAAACATGCATTTTGTTACTGGTGATGTGTGGCAGTAGAGTAGGGTCGGATGCAACAAACTTCAGTGTAAAGATCTAGAATGATTAAAAAAAATGATGTTGCTATGCGATTGCATGAAGAGGAATGGCAACCGTACGTGCATTTTGGTTCAACTTGGTCCCAAAACTTTGACTGAATTGCCATTGTTCTATTGTTTGTGACTGCTATAGCCCACCATCGAGTGCATTCCATAATGTGTGAGTACTCACATGTGCTTCTGGTCGTCATCTGTTGGTAGCTAGTCCAACACAACGTTTCTGTTAGAGCTTTGATTTACATCTTTTTCTATGGTGCTGTACGTGTGTAAAATTAGAGGAGGCTAAGCCTTGGTTTTATTTGCATCACTTCCCTACACATGTAGGCATTCCATCCATTCCAGACCAAGTACATTTGTGATTTGCAAATTTGCACCCAAAAAAAAAAAAAAAAACAACCTATGAAACAATGCAACCTTTGAACTTCATGAATAGTTTTAATATCGTACAAAACTTAAGTCTTTTACACGGAAATCTCTACAAGCAGTCGGTAATGACGAAAAATTCTAAAAATATCATTATAGCACCAGGCCCCGTGTTGTACTTCCTACATTTGATATACAGGTGTCTTTAACATTGTCCTTCTTGTTCCTAATATCAAAGTAACTAAGCAAAATTTGGGAGGGTTCAGATGTACGTCTAGGTGCTGCATTAGTCCTGCATTCTGTGTAGTGTTGCAGGATGACATGATAATCACCAAGTGATATCTAGCCAGATGTCCCACAGTTGCTTTCGTAAAGATGATGTAGCTCTCTAAACGTCATAGTTCATGTTCAATCATGTAAATTAATTAATTCATCACAACAAGCTTTTGGTCTAATTTATTATTGTTTGTCTTAAGGAGTGTGTTATTATTTTCCCTACCTCTCTGTGTAGAATCCTAAGTAGAACTTTGCTTGCCTGCATGCTTGTGTCTGTCTGTCTGTCTGTGGCACTGTCCTGTTTTGTTTTGCATTTCAACTTAGTAGGAATAAGCAGACATATCAGTCAAGAACTAGATATTTGTTACTGTAGATTTATGCCTTTCATGGAAGCACATTTTGCAAGAAAGCTGTTGTGATGTTTTTGAGATTTGCTTTAAAACAGTGACAATTTGATGTACAAAAGCATTCTTTTATGACAGTACACTGCACACCCCACTTGTCTGTTTGCACCACACTGTCAGTAGTCAAACCTACAAGTTGTCCTTAAAGATAAAAATGTTTCCCAGCATTACTGTATACCAGAGTTTTCAGAACTCAGAAGTAAACAGGCTTTTAAGCTTTCTGTGTTAGATACAGAATTTTGCTTTTAGTATACCATGTACATGATGATAACTAAAGTTTCTCAAAACTAACATTAACTTGTTCCTTCCAGAGGGCTACCTGAACCACTACTGACATTCAAGCTTCACCAGGAGTTTATTAATGCAGCAAGTAAGTAATATCATACATTTGTTGTACTTCATATGCTCCTGCATAGCTTTATAAGTGTAGCTGTATGTAGCAATAGTTGCTCTTTTGGAAAGGAGGTTTATTTATTTATTTATTTATTTATTCAAGCTTTGCCACAAGTGGAAGGGAAGGGAGAAACAGGTGGAGACCACCTTTACAGGCTCCCTCCCCAAAGACATAAATGACATTGCAATCAATCATAGTTAAAACTAATTAAGCATATTGCACAACATCGTAAGTAGACAATAATAACAATATATATAATTGCACAATTTCATAATAGCTAGATCTCTGCACATGTACATCCGGCCGTGGAAGTGCCCCATGTCTACCGTGGCCTTATTGCCAGACATGTGGCACACCGACAAGCAGACGTCCACGTGCAGAGATTGTCAGTAACAAAATGATCATTAAATCTCTTGGTCAGCGATTTGACAAGACCCCGTTTGAATGTTAAAAGCTGGGACTGCCCCGAAGCGACAGCCCCCATGTCCCGGACTCTGACTTCCAGTCTGTTCCACTCAGCCACCAAGCGAGGGATGTAGGAAGTAGCGAATGTTGATGTTTTGCAGCGAACTGGCATTAGCATATGAGACCTACTACCTCTTGTTGGACGTGATGCATGTCTAAATCGTACACATTAGCCGTGGACTTAACATACAACATGATGTCAGCGATCTCTCTCCTATATGAAAGAGGTAACAGGTTGAGGTGAGCTAGTCTAGCCTTGTAGTCAAGTTCACAAGCATTGGCATTTGCACCTATAATGAACTTGGTTGCCCGCCTCTGCACGCCCTCCAACAAGGACATCAGATTGCGAGACAGAGGTGACCATATTTGACAACAATATTCAAGTAAAGATCTAGCCAATGATACATACAAGGATTTGCGTACCACAAGGCTGGACTCATAACCAACAGTGCGTCTGATGAATCCAACCATTGAATTGGCTCTAGCAACTGTTTTCACAATGTGACTGTTCCAAAGCAGATCAGTTTATGCCAAAACCCCTAAGTCATTCATATCTTTGACTGTAGATAGAACAGGTTGGAATACGCAAGACCATAGAAACTATAATCTGAACTGAAGCAGCTCATTGGATGGAAAAAAAGTGGCAGTATGTCGATATCTTGTACTCCCTGATTCAACACAAAAGATATGAACAAAAGCCTTCACAATATCATTACAAGCCTGCTGCAGGTGCTAACAAGTCGTTGTTGTTGTTTAGAACAAGAGTCCAGGACCTTAAGGATCAACGACATCCACAGGCTGGTGCACCAGCTGCCGGAGAGCAACTTTGAGATGCTGGACATGCTGATTGGTCACTTACTCAAGTGGGTATCTCACCGCAGTTCCTCCCGTCTGCTTATGAATGTAAAGTTGTTAATTAATCAGAGAGCATTTACTACAAGACTCAGTTGACATTCAGAGGAGTTCATATCAAGCTGTATTGGTAACATCAGTGGTCAAACTAGCTCACCTTGAATTTTCAGTCACTTTTACATCAACCCTCTTCAGGAGTGATGTTGATTCACATACTCTGAGTATGTGACCTTAAATTTATGTGACTTGAGTAATGAGACGCAATTGCCTGAATGATTAAAATTCGAGGTGAGCTACGTTTGCCTCTGTTGAACTTCATGGAATGTACCAACACAGATGAGCTTTCATGCTAATAGTGATAGTGATTCTCTATGTCGTTACACCTACAGTGTTGCAAATCATTCCAAGAAGAACCTGATGTCTAAGCCTAACCTGGGCGTGGTGTTCGGCCCCACACTGATGAGACCTGCAGAGGAGACGGTGGCGGCCATCATGGATATCAAGTTCCAGAACATCATCGTGGAGATCCTCATATCCAACCATGAACAGGTATGATACTTACTCATTTTATTTTATATTAGTCTTAAGCCTTGTCCTGCTGGCATATTTTACACAATATCCTCAAATAATTTGATTTCTTAACCCACAGACTTTGCCCTTGACTTTTTTCCCTGTAGTGGCATAGTTACTTCCGCATTTGCTTCGGTTTGCTGCAGTGTGATGCATTGCACAAGAAATACCCCCAAATCGTACATATACAGGGCGCTACATAGATGGTACTGTATGTGCAACCCATATACAGTACATATGGGCTCTGCAGGACAGGGGTTATTAATCAGTGGCGTCATTTGTCAACTATAAAGTACAAAAATCTTTTTAGCTTTTTAGCTCTGTCAGATTACTTTGGAGAAGTGATTAATGACATCAACTTGCCTTTTCTTCAGATTTTTAAGACAGCACCAGAAGGCCAGGAGCTGTCGTATCGAGGGACCAGAGCCCTGCCAGTGGCCTCCCCTCGGGAAGTTGCCAAAAACGCCCAGTTCCCGATGCCATCGGTCCCGCCCCCCTCTGCAGCCCCCCCGGCCCCTCCCCCGGCCTCAGCCAAACCCACCAAGGCCAGCCGACCCGTGGGGATGTACAGCCCCAACCCCACCCCTGCACCCAGGTCACCCACCAGGACCAACTCAACCAACAAGTCTACAGAAAGTAGGTCTTTTTCTATGCTTTAAAAATCACAAAGACTTATAATGCTATAAGGTCTCATTGATAAGTTTTTTTATTGCATTTAGGCCAGTAACAGTGTACACGTGTCTTACATGATTGCACTCCTACAGGAATTCTAGTGATATCAGTCATGTTGAGCACACTTAATGTTCACTATATACACCAACAATTACATGCTAATTTCTTCATTTATAAACAACTTTCACTACTTTGACATTTTAGATCCATTGGGCAAGATAAAAAGAAATTTCTCACACACACACACACATTCATACAGTCTTAATATATCGGTAAGTATCGGTGCCGATGTATTTATCAAATGATGAAGCTAAGTGAAGATGTTTTCTGTCTGTCCCCAGATTCCTCAGGAGCGTACAGTAACTCCCACAGCAGCAGTTCGGAGTCGCTGATCTCCAGATCGTCCAACGACACGCAGTCGTCCCAGTCCAGCCCGCAGCTGACCAGGCTGCAGGGAGGCACGCACCTCAACAACCCTGTCTACTCCTCCCTCCATCTGTCCTGTGAGTCAGCCTGCGGTCATTGGTGGACAGTGCCTGACACAAAAAAAAAATCACAAAACCAGCAGTTACCCCAAATCTACACTCATTCTGCAGATGTTTCACAATCATTACTAACTATGCTAACAAAAACTGCTGCCTAGGAATCCACTCGTTTTTCTAAAATGCTTGCTTAATTAACTCCTATATGTCAGTACCAAAGACACGACAGTGAAACACAAGTGACAAACAAGATTGTTTTACACAGTTAAAAACAATAATATGTGATTGATGCTAAAAGTTCAGTACGTGTGAAATAGACTGTTCCCACTAACTCTTCATAGCAAACTGAAGTGATGAGTGTATCAAGTTCCATCCTTCCAATGACAACACTGACTCTACTAACCACTTAAGGCAAACAAAGAACAGTTTGTTGTTCCCAGTTAAACCTTCTTACCCATGCCTTTACTTTGCTGCCTCATAGAATTTTACTTTCCATACTTTTTATTTTCATTTCTGCACAGTACATTTACTGAGATATGATCAGAATAGAAACAAGAACTAATAGAACCTTCTGCATGTGAATGAGGCATGTGCCTGCCTGTCCCTCCCTTTGCTAGAAATTGTGAAAACATGGAAGGATTATGCTATGTGTGGGATTAGCCTGTGGTGGACTGTGTGTTGTCTGAATCATGCCAGACCAGGTCAATAATGCATTTTTTTACTCCAACAGCAAACCAGAACCAGAATTGTCAACCCAGCACCAAGCCAGAACCATTGTAAGTAATGCTCCAGCTTCCAGTGTTTATCTCAATACATTGTATCTTTGTTTTCTTATCATTTTTGTTATTTTATTTCATTTCTGAAGATAGAGGTTCAAAATTGGTGTTTTAGCTTCTTTTTTTTTTTAATTTTTGTTGACTGGAAATCTGCAAATCAGTGAAATTCTGAAGACATTTTTTCATTCATATGTCAAAACATCTTGGATTAATCTTAAAAAGTTTTGACACTTTTTTGTTTTTTTAACTTGGTGTATGTATGTGCTAAGATTGTACGTCTTGTTGTTACAAATGCTGTCAAAAGGAGGAAAACCAAACATCCCAGGAAGTTTGTGTAAGTAGGGCATGGCTGACTGACCGGCCCCGTATGTGTGCTTGTAAAGCAATGCCCTGCTCGATTCATGATTCATGAAATTTTCAACAATTGTAAAAAATCCTCCTCCATATCACTAATCATTTCACGCTCTCTCAGTCTTCAACTTACTAATCTTTTATTATCACTTATCTTAAAAGCATGCCTTCTATTTCTATGGTTTTCTTCCTTGCAGAATGCATGATTGCTGAATTGCATGTCTCCTTTTCTTGTGCGTCTATGGAATGGAAAAGTTTGTTTTCTTCTGCATGAGTTGCGCAAAAACAATCACTGTGGTGAATGTAGCTGTGGTTGGGTTCCTCTGTGCATTTTATTCCATGTAATATCACTTCTACCATTTCATGGGGATGAAGCCAGGTTGAACGTTAGACATGTAATGTCACAAGAAATTTCATCCTGCACTGCAATGATAACCCTAATATAAAAACCTGGCTGCAATGTGATATTACATGGAATAAAATGCACAGAGGAACCCAACCACAGCTACATTTACCACTCATGACTGAACCTGGCTACTTCCCTGGTGATGACTACAAGTAGTAGTCAGAATTCACTTTGATATTTCCTACTGTGTGGTGTTTTTTTCTCTCCAAGTGTGCATGCCTGCCATACCTTACATGTAAATCTGCTGCACCCTCTACTCTTGCCATGGAGGTGTCAGATCAGATAGGACCTGTACCTCTGTTCCAGACAACTTCCAGTACTTAAGCAGGGCTAGCAGTATCTGTGATTCTGAGCAGGAGTTTCTGCTTGTTTGTTGTGGTATCTGTGATCTGAGTCTCTGCTTGTGTGATAGTATCTGTGATTCTGAGCTTACGCTTGTGTGCTGTATCTAGTACCTGTGATTCTGAGCTTCTTTCCTCCCTGTTCTGTCTGTGTCTCTCAGTTGTTTAACAGCCAGTCTGACTCCCAGTCCTCCCTCACCCAGACCTGCCCAGAACCAGACGTCCGCCCAGCCGGCACCCAGGCTCAAGTCCAAGTGAGTTCATCTGGGTTTGTTTTATCTGGATATTGGGTTGTTCTGTTGACTTTTTCTTTGTCAGAACAATGATTGACTCAATGATTGAGGTTGGTCTCAAAGACTTCCCCATTAATACAAGTTCTAACATTTCACTGCTCATGTGATATGAGTATAAAGTAGAGTCTTTCACACTGCAGCTGTCCCTCAGCAAGTCATCGGCATAGTTCCCATTAAGAACTTTTATTCAGGCTGTCATAACCAGATGGCGGCTTCTTCAAGTGTAAAGAGGCTAAATGACACAAGTTCTAACATTTCTCTGCACTTTTAACTTTTCTATACAGCTGTTTTCACCACAGTGACTGTTGTCTCCCCAGGTGTGTGAAAGCGCTGTATGCCTGTGAGGGGGAAAATGACCAGGAACTGTCCTTCAGACCAGGACAGATCATATACAATGGTGGGTCCTCCTCAGTTTTTCTTGTCTATCTGATAGTGATGGACTGGTAGATATGTTCAAAATAAGTATAGAATTGTTAACAGTATTTTTAAATTTTTTAAATTCCTGTGCATGTTTTGATAATCACACTCAAGTAAGCTGTTAGCTTTCTATATCTATATCTCCGATATAACCACCCTTTGGCATAACACAAAAGGTTCACAGTCATGTGGCGCAGTGGCATCTGGCTACATGTATATTACACTGTTACAACCCACTACAACAAACCTTTACACAATTTCACATGCACTGTGTTTAGTTTGCTCATACATGTATGACTGTATGATAACTGATCTGTCAATTTTCTGATGCAGATTTTATTTCTCCCCAATTTTTCCTGCAGTGAAACCTTCTAACGAGCCGGGCTGGTTGGAAGGCTGGCTGGACGGGAAGAAAGGACTTTTACCCGAGAACTATGTGGAACCCTTCTAGCACTGTTTAACACTGCATCGTAGGATCTTACTTGTCTCTACTTCTACTCACTCAAGCACTTTGCACCTGAGTCGCAGAACAAGAACAGAAGGAGGAAGACCCTGCTTTCTTAAAGGTTTGACCAGCCCTGAAGATGGAAGTTGCTTGGTCTGGGATGTACGTAGATTACAGAACTACCACTGCTGTGTTCATCTATTACAGACACTAGAGACATTCAGCTTCAGAACAGTTGCCCTAATGTACAGTAGAAGCATAATTTGAACATACGTACATACATGTACAAAGACATTTTACCAAAAATTGTGACAACACAGGAACTTCAGCACCAAGGACAGGTACAGCATATATAACTTCATCTACATGTACATTGTTGCTGCCATCTGCCTTTGTACTATACATGCCAGGCATGGTTAGTGCTTACAGCAAGGCTTTCTACATGTTTGACTTCATAGAAATTCAGGTGAGAATTTCAGTGTGTCAAATTCAGACTCACAGATACAGAGATTAGAACAAACCAACAACCTGCCTGTTTCCAGTTTGGATCTTACATGCTGTTGTATAGAAATGTGTGCGTGGCATGGCAACAGTGATACAAATAAAGCTACAGCAAAGCAACACTGTGTACATGTATATCTCATGGCAGGGGTCGGGTGGTGCCACTCTCTACAGTACGCTGTTACTCTTGTACAGAAGGCACAGTGTCAGGAGAAACATAGGGCTAGAACCAACCTGGTAGAACGTACGTGTGTCTGCTTTTTGTACAGCCTAAGTGGTAAGTGAGCTCTGTGTAAGATACGAGCCTTTAGATGGATTGGTACATTGTAGATTACTGGAAACTTTATTGCCTTAGGTTTGGATGCAGTGAAACAAACAATGCAAACTTTCCAGTGTGATTGTAGTCATGGAAAGTTCCAATTACTTGCCTCTACGAGGGGCATTTTATGAGGTAAGAACAAATAAAGCTTTTACATACATTTAATATGAACATTGAAAGTTTGACTGTATAATGTATGTGAACACCCCAGTCTCACTTCTGTATTGTTGAAGTATTATAATTTACTTAATGAGACCAATTATTAAACTTATACAAATGCTACTTTATGATTTGTTTGTGACAAAAACAACATGTACTAAGTTAATCACAATTGAAAAGTATGATTATTTAAAACCATGTTGACTCCAGAAAGATTACGATTCTTTCAGTATTTCTTATCAGCAAATTTAAGATTATGATAATTCATGCGTTAGTCATACATATTATTGACAAAACTTATAGATTATACTTATTATGATAAGCATTTTACAAAAACAGCATTTTACAAGTCACAGCTTTCTGAAAACTGACTGTAGATTTGCTTTTCATTTGCAAAGAAACACATTGGTGGGGTCTTTCCTGTACATAGAAGAAATACTGTTAGTAGTGAACTTTGGTGCTAATTATATGAATCTTCATCATTCTTCAACATCTTATCCTTCATTCCCTCTTCTGTTGATTCTATGTAAGTATATATATGTATATTATTGTTGTTGAACATATTGTTCAAAGTTTCCTTTCAAGTGTTTGTACATTGGCTTTGATTTATGTAGTTTGATTTTGTTTCTGTACTTCTCATACTGAGATGCTATGTTGAGAAACTTTCTATAAAAGAGGCTGTTTTGACCCAGTGTTGGACATGTCTTGGCAAGGTGTACATACCCTACATTTCCAGGACTGATGAATAGACTGTATAGTGTATACTGTGTATTGAAGTGACATATAGATGGCTGTGTTTTCCTACATTGAATTCCGGCTGTAGTGTTGATTCGTGTGCACACATCTTCATAGCTTCAAGTTGTTCAGTCACAACTATTACAGTAGTGCTATGCACCTCACGATAGATGGAATAAACCTTTATTTTGATAGCCAGTTGGTATTACACTGGTGCAGACTGGATCACTTTCTAGTATTGATTTTAATAATTATCTTTGTTTTACATCTAGATGATTGGAATCTACATGTAAAAAGAACATGCTTAAGACTGGGGAAAGAGTGGAAAATATTTTTACTATCCATGTTAAATACTCAACTGATGTAGGAGAACCACAGCCACACTACAGACAATGTGAATGGACAAATAAACCTAATTCCAGAATTCGCCTTGTGTCTATGTCTTGTTTGAGTAGGTAGGGAGTTTTGCCAGGGAGGGAGGTTTTTGCCACCAACAAGCCTGCTACATGTACCAAAGTATGAACGCAACAAATGAACAGCCTGTAAAAGTTTTTATTCCAGAATTCAAACAGTGGTGTGTATGTAAACTACAGCACCCACAGTGTAATAATTACATTGGAATCCATTTCAATATAGTTATAGTCTTCTATTTACAATAATTAAACCACTTTTATACATGTACACTCAGGTAAAACCCATGTTGGAAAAGTATTTCACTTGCTGATATACGATTCATCTAGATCTGACGTCTGTACACCCAACACAATACTTTGCAGCAGCAGCAGTCTTCAAAGCGTTACTTTGTACAATTTTCTTTTCACCTGCACCATCTCGAGGTAGAGGAATGTTTAAAAAAGACTGGTTCACAAAAGAGAACTCCATTCTATCCATTCTACAAATGGTGAAGAGCAATGCATTGAATACAGTATGATCAATACTCATTTTGAAAATGGGTTGCCTGTACAGAGGCCATTGCCAGTACTGTATTCCTCTTAACACTTCATACATTGTAGGTGGTAACAATCAATGAAGCAAATACAAATTCACATACACCTGGTATATAAACTCAGTACATAGACCAGTGCAGGTTAGGTGCAACAAGGAGCTTTACCTGAAAATGTCCTTGGGTGCAGGTAAACAGAAAAACTTGCACAGCTACGATTTTACCTGCACTAACCTGCATATGCAGGTGGTACTTTGATACCTAGTAATATCAAAATGTGCACATGTGACATTAGTGATATGTAGAGGTGAGGAGAGATTAGTGCACGTTCATCCTCTGCATCCTGGCCTGTATCTCCACGGCCCTCCTGTAGTCCTGGATGGCGTCCTGCGTACGGGACAGCTTCCCGCGAACGTCCGCTCTCCGCTTGTACACCAGCGCATCATCAGGCTGCAGGGACAGGGCTGCAGGGGCAAAACCATCATGTACATGTAGTTAATAAGTAATGCATGTTGCTCTATTTACTATCAAAGTAGAGGTTTAACTTTTGAATCTAGTAGGAAAGCTGCCATTTTACTGCTGAAAAAAGAACACAACTTGTAGTCTTATCTATATTCCCACTACATGTATTTTTAGATAATAATATAAAGCAGTTAATCTTCTAGTGGTCACAAGTTAAATGTATCACACTGATTCAACACATGCAGTTACTTCTCAGTATCAACAATGGACAGTTAATCTGCCTTGAACGCTACTAAGTAACAACCCTCTCCGATCAAATGCAAGATGTTTGTGCAACAACAGGATTTTATCCTGTCCAGAAAGCTTGGTTGGTAACTACTGAGTACATGGCTAGTTGTTAACATTACATGTAACAGATACCAATTGTACATGTAAGTTACACAAAACAGTAGGAACAGTCCCGTACCCTGTGTGTAGTCCTTCTCAGCCTTGTCGTACTGTTTCAGACCAGCGTACAGGTTTCCCCTGTTGAAGTACACGTGCGCCGAGTAGGGACTGAGCTGGGCGGCCATCTTGAAATCCTCAAGGGCACCTTTGGTGTCCTTCAACATCACCTTTGTAATGGCTCTGTTGAGATGGGCAGACTCATCCTTGGAGTTACACTGAACAGCCTTGTCATAGAAGTCTTTTGCCTGCAAATGGAACAAATTGGAGTTACAATGATAACTAGTTTATGAACCAACAGATTTTGGTGCCCAAGGGTGAATTGTTACTGATGTTATAGAGTACATTAAGTTTACATTAATATTGCTCACTATTCACACAAGAAGAAGTAATCTTGTATTTTGTATTGCACCGGCAGTGTGTTATATGAACAATTTGATTCCGCGTCATTTACAGTACACAAGAGAAATGGTGCAGGGACACCTAGACGTTAGCTAATAGCCATGCTTGGCTGAACATTATGTATTTGCATTGTTGTATTGTGTTTGAATTCTTTTTTTTATTCTCACATAATCCTTTACTTGCAGAAATTCCCAGTTAAGAACCAGTTACTAGCTCTGACCTGTGTGAACTGCTTCATGTGGAAGTACAGGTTGGCAGCATTGAAGTAGGCGAGGGAGAAGGTTGGGTCCAGCTGCAGGGCTGACTTGTAGTCCTTAATGGCGTTGGTGTAGTCATCCATAAACTGGGAAATTACAACACATTAGTGTGGAAACTGCTGAAGTTTTAACTAGTCATAATTGAGTGCATGATCCTTAATGTTTGCAACAAATGCTGACAATTTCAGACATCACATTTAACAGTAATGTTACCAGTAATGCTACATAACTTTAAAAAAGGTAATATGATAATTCTAATACACAATACAAGCTAGAAAACCCCCCTCATGAAAGTAGTATGGTGTAGCCCATTAGTTCCACATGGTTGAACTCCTACAGTAGACAACAGCTGTTGATAGACGACGAAAAATAATTATGGGTTCACCACACCACGAAGTGGTGTGGTGAAACCATATTGCTTTTTCTGATGTTTCTTCTCCTCCTCCTTCTCCTCCTCCTCCTGCCATATCTTTAAATGGATTCAGCTTCTTCATTTTAGGGCCTAAGGTCCTGAAATTTGGTATGGAGGTACAGTGGGCAAATACCCCTAGGCGTTTTTTAAATTTTTGTGATACAGGCTTTTAGAATGGTTTTATTTGAGTTTTTTGGCTGTATTATAGCTAATGTATTACTGTGTTAGTGTGCCATGTTTACCACGTCTGGGCATGAGTCATCACAATGGAATGCAGGGCATCAACCAATAGGCATGCAGCTTTCCTCTATACTTCTTGCTGATTGGCTGTTGGAATTTAACTTGATTAACACCTGCACACTGAGCATTTCCACCTGCACAGAGCATTTCTTGCTGATTGGCTGTTGGGATTTAACTTGATTAACACCTGCACAGAGTATTTCCATACTGACAGTATGTCTTTATTCAAGTGTTTTGGTAGGTATTTCAAGCTTTTCTGCTCCAGCATTGGAATGCGGGGCATGAACGTTTTTTTTTTTTATTTTGAAAATCAACAGTTTGCATTATGCAATTAAAAATCCTAACCAATAAAGTAGGGAATAGCTATCCAACTGTTGTTTTAGTTGTATGTTACTTCATATTATAGTTATATCAATGTAAATCATTGTTTTCCCTTGTGTTTCTCATTCTTTCCCTGCCGTGTGGTAAAATGTGGTGAACCCATCGCTGTATTTGCTCCAAAGCAAATATTGGCCTTTCTAGTTATCAGTAGCTTTTTAACTGAAATGTCCGTGATCTCAACAACAGCACCTACACATACTGGCAACTCAGTTGTCAGCCATATACTGGAATAACTGGTGACCCATCACCATTCATTTTACTACATTCTACTGAAAGAAAGAAAGAAAGAAAAAAAAAAGAAGGAAAGAAAGAAAGAAGAAGATCCCTCACCTGGTTGATGACGCCCCTGTTCGTGTACAGTTCTGCCGAAGGTCCGATCTTGACCGCATCGTTGATGTCCACCCAGGCGGCGTAGGTGTTGGACATCTGCAGGTTGACCACAGCGCGGCCCTCCAGCGCAGGTTTGAACCTGGGTGACATGTCCACCGCAGCTGTGAACTGTCTCCAAGCCTGCATGAACTTCCCAAACACCTGGGGGGGGGGGGGGGAGATGTACAGAAAACAACATGAGCACAGGTCTTACATGTAGTTTAGAAATAAATTTGAAACTGTCATAAGCTTGCATATAATCTCACAGACTTTGAACTTTTGACATCCCTCATCCAAATTCTTTTGGTACAGGTGTTCCCCCTAAACTTGTTGTTTCAATTTTGAAATATATGGTGAGCAAAGATGATTACAAGAACTAATATATGGGTGACATGCAGATTTTTGTTTCAGAGATTTCAATTTTCTGGAGAGCATTAACATGATAACAGTATGGGAAGGTCCTACCAGTAACACTACAGCTGCTTTCTTGGGTCTACAGGTATATTTCAGTAACCCCAAATCTTTGGCATCTTCAATTCTACATGCTAGAGTTACAGCAACTGGCAACACAACCTGTTGAGATCATAGCAACTCAGTTGAAGAACTTGCAACTTTACAAGAAGCAGAAGCTGAAACTGAAATACAAAGAATCCTTGCCTGTAGATTGTATGCCAGGTTGACTCTGGCCGTGACGTTTGTGGGGTCCAGCCTGAGGGCGTGTTCGTAGTCTTTCCTGGCCATGAGGATCCCCTCCTCGTGTCCGTAGTCCATGTAGGCGTTCCCCCTCCCGATGTACGCGTCGATGAAGAACGGGTCCACCTGGATGGCCTGGGAGAAACTGTCCACGGCATCCTCCAGCTTGTCCAACTTGTGACGGCACAGACCCACCGTGTGGCACAGCTTGGGGTCTTTTACATCAACCTGAAGGGTTAAAAATACAATAACTCATGAAAACTAATCTCTGAGTCTTGGCTGAAGGGTTGTGCCTGGTCCTTTTTTCAGTATCATAAATAAAATTGACTTAACCTTCAGGCAGACAGTCTTACGCAGTTTGTACTTACATGTACATGTACAAAACAGGTGTGTTATGCCTGAAGGCAGTTTACTGGTTACACAAAACAAACAAACAAACAAGCCTGCTAAGGCAACTGTTTGGCATGAAACTTGTATTGGTCATCGGTTAGGCACCAGGAGAAGGTTCATTTTATGAAATTTAGTTGTGTGTCCTTTTTGTGATTTTGAAGCACAATGCATGCATAAATTTCTAGCCCCTCTAAATTTCTAGTTCCTCTATTTTCTAGACATCACCAACAGTATCCAGTTTACCTGTGCGGCTGCCATGAAGTCCTGGAGAGCATTCCTGTAGTCCTTCTGCTCAAAATACAGCAGGCCTCGGTTAATCAGCACCTGTCAATCAAATACAGTTATTCACACATGACCACAGATAAACCAACCAACATGGGGAAAACATACATGTAAGCTACTGACCAAGTCCTCTTTAGGCAAGAAAACAAAAATTACCAAGAAAGTCTCATGAGGTATAGACCTGCTATGGATGGAATGAGGTTCTTCTCACAATAAAAACAGCTCCAAACATTGCAACAGTATGAGCATAAGCATATAATGAAACTGAGAGTTGATCTCTGATCTCACCTTGCTTGTGAATGGATTGGAATATGGATTATGGCTTTGTATGTATGTGTATACAAAAGTTGTTACATGTCACATACAAATTTATGTGTTTATATTACATGGCCCCACTGTAAAACAGTGTCTTCAACTGGGACACCCTGGCTAAATAAAACAGAAACTAACAAACAAACAAGCAAACCTTGAGATTTTTCTCCTCCAGCAGTAGGACTATCCCATAATCCTGCAGGGCCTTCTCAAAGTCCTTCATCTCGTGGTAGCAGACCGCCCGGTTGAAGTATGCTAATGAGCAGGTCCTGTCGATGGAGGCAGCTTTAGACAGGTCCTTCACAGCCAGCTTGTAGGTCTTCACATAGTACTTCAGCGCACCTCTGGAATTTAAAAAAAAAAACAATCAGTCAGGATTGACTGTATGCTAATAACACAAAGTAAGAATCTTAGACAGGGAAGCAAAGAAAGAATCTTGGACAAAGATGGAGGTTGCCACAACAGACTGTCTGCAACATATGATCCACTGCATGCTCACCAAGTCATGTTTGTCATAACGTGACATCATAGAAGCGGTGGATTGCTCATGGCTTGACAAAGACTGGAGTTGTACGGTTAAAAAGTCCAATTCGTTGTGTTGAAAATTACAGTTAAAATTTGTTTCATAAATCATAGGAACACAAATTTGACTATTCCTAAAATCAAAGCCAAAGTCCTGACCTGTAGAGGTAAGCCCTGACACTGTTGGGCTGTAGTTTGATGGCCTCGTTACAGTTCATGATGGCCTTGGTGTAACGTCCCTTCATTCCGTAGTACGCCGCACGACTCAGGAATGCCTGTAACAACAAACATGGATGAAACAGCATTATTTCTTCTCAGTAACATTTCATTGGCTAATGTTATATTAACTAGAAAGGTAACATTTGCAAAGCAAATGCATAATGTTTACCTTTGCATATGGTCTGCTTTGTTAATTCTTACTCAAACAAATTCATATATATGGTGACAGGAGTCTAAATCCCTCCTGCTATAAAATTGCAACATCATTTATGCATGGTGACAGACGTCTGGTTCTGGTCATTGACCTTATTTGTTTGGAGAAGAATAGGAAGAAACAGAGGAAAAAACATAATGATTGAGTACACGCAAACAGAACATAGATGCATAGTCTACCTACTTTTCCTACAATAATGTGTTAAACTCCTAAGACATCATACGTACCTGGAAGATGTAAGGATCCAGTGCCAGTGCTCTGTTGAAGTCCTGGATGCCCTTGGACTGCTTCAGTCTCAGTCTGGTCAGACCTCGCTGGTAGTACGCTTCAGCATAGGATGGGTTCACCTGAAGGAACAACAGTCAACATTGGTTGTATGCAAAAACATAAGGTGAGAATCTTGATATGTTGGAGAAGGTTAGACATCCAGGTGATAAAATATGCACACAAAAAAACAGTTACCGGTACTCAAGCAACTGGAAATGATTTTGGAAATGGTCAGACATTTCAGGAACCATCCACTACCTTTCGTCTGACACTGGGAATCTTGGACTCGGAACCAGACAGTGTTTCAGAAACAAACAGTATACTTGAACTAGTTGAAGATCAGCAATAACATTACATGAACTAATCATCAGCATGTTACAGCTCACATTTATCGATGATATCCTTTTTTTGTGTACTAGTACTTAATGTTTTTTATACTGAATGCCTTAAGTTTGTAACTAAAACTATGATACGGTTCTAGTAAGAGTATTAGCATATGTGAAGGGAATTCTGAAAGTACCAATAGCTGGCAGTGCCCTAACATTGTGTGAAACAGACCAACCTTTAGAGCATTGTTGAAGGCCTCGAGTGCATCCATGTACTGGAACAGCTCCAGGTGACACAGCCCCAGGTAATAGTACACCTCTGCTGCCTCCTACAGGGCAGATATCAACACATAGAGGTCAACATAATCTCTGGGACTGATGTATGTCTGATATTTCATGTACAGTTATTCTTGCTGATGTATTCTTCAAACACTTTGTAGTTCTTATATGAGACTTCAAAAATCTCATACACATATCCACAAACATGCTAAAAAGTTGTATCATTTCTCCAAACTTTCAGTGGTAACTTTTCATGGTGCTGAACACTAAGTCGAGAATGTGTATTTGAACAGGTACTGTCCCTGGTGCTGAACAGTAAGTAGAGAATGTGTGTTTGAACAGGTACTGTCCCTGGTGCTGAACACTAAGTCGAGAATGTGTGTTTGAACATGTACTGTCCCTGGTAGTGAACACTTAGTAGACAATGTGTGTTTGAACAGGTACTGTACCTGGTGCTGAACACTAAGTAGAGGATGTGTGTTTTCAGCAGGGTACTGTCCCTGGTACTAAAGAGAATATAGAGGATGTGTGTGTTAGAGTATGGTACTGTCCATGGTGCTGAACACTAAGTAGAGGATGTGTGTTAGTGTATGGTACTGTCACTGGTACTGAACACTAAGTAGAGGATGTGTGTTTTAGCAGGTACTGTCCATGGTACTAAAGAGTATATAGAGGATGTGTGTTAGAACAGGTACTGTCCCTGGTGAACACAAAATGTACAGTGACATATTTCATTATTGGGATTTACAACATGTCAGATTGCACTGTTTACCTCTGGCATGACCTGCGATTCCTCCTTTGTAGCAATGTAAGGATGGAGAAGAACGAGAATGTCATGGTAGCAAAAAACTTGTATATAGAGCTGTAAAAGGCTCTAACCACTTTGCAGACATAAAATCTACATAGAAAATTTTCAGATATGAATAGAAAGATAACAAGACACAGCTAGACAATGTAGGTATCTTTACCTCATCAGATAGCTCCTCCTTTCCATTGTTAGCAGTTTGGGTTAAATAGTAGTGATTGGGGATGTGAGTTATATAAAGGTACAAACATACATATGTAGCATAGCAAGGACCTAGTATCATCACATGTAAAATAGTCATAGTACAAACGAATTAGGAGGATACTAGAGGACAAGTAATGAAAATTGTACATATGTGTACAAATACAGTATCTGTTCTGTTGTATGAATGTATCTTGAACCAACTCATTTCCCCTGTACAGTTGTAAAAGTAGACCCCGTACTTACCCATGGCATGGGCTGTTTTGCCTGCCAGGGAGTGAGCAGCTGGATAGCACGCTTGTATGTTCCAACAGCATCCTCAAACTGCTTGGCCTTCATCTGGGGAGAGAAATAGACATTTCAATCACAATTATCAGTAACTTTTAATAAATGCCAACCTTGACTTTGAGGGATCTTACCTACCAGTGAGTGCATACACCAAGAATAAAGGTGTTAAAAACATTGCATTTCCCAAGAACTATCATAGAGTGGAACTCGTTGCCATCAAGCACAGTTGAGGGCATAGAAAGCTTACACTTCTCCTCGGTTAAATGTGCAAAGATTGAGTATAACAAGTCGTTTGGTGTAATACAGCCAGCTGCCACTGCGCCGTGTGCCTGTGAAGCTGGTGTGTTATGCTGAAGGGCGGTTATACAGGCTATACAGATACAGAGGCTGGTGTATTACACTGAAGGGCGGTTATACTGGCTATACAGATACAGATCTGTGGTCTCTTACCTGAGTTTTTCCCAGCAGTGTGTACATCTGAGGAGAAGGTTTGACCCTGCAGGCCTGAGCCATGGTCTCCACAGCCTTGTCATGCTGCTTCAGGAAGGACTGCACCACGGCCTGCTGGGTGGACGACGCCCCCAGACCGTCCTTCAGCTCCGAGGCGTGCTGGACACAGAAGCTGGCCAGCTCCAGGTTCTTCATCTGTAATAGGAGCTGGCCGCGCCGCATGTAGTAATGCTGGACGTCAGGCCGCAGGTGGATGGCACGGGTGATGTCTAGTAGGGCCTGTTTCCTCTGTCAGGGAATAAGGATCACAACAATTTATAATGTTTACCAAAGGAAAGCATATTGTTTTTGCTCTGTTTCCTTTTCTTCTTCTCAAAACAAATA
Source organism: Branchiostoma belcheri (assembly GCF_001625305.1). Lineage (NCBI taxonomy): Eukaryota > Metazoa > Chordata > Leptocardii > Amphioxiformes > Branchiostomatidae > Branchiostoma > Branchiostoma belcheri. Next base: position 2,174,672 of record NW_017803824.1, on the reverse strand, counting down.
AGGTCAATGACCTGAACCAGACATCTGTCACCATGGTAACTAGTGTTGGGTTATATCATGTTGCAATTTTATAGTGGGAGCAATTTAGACTCCTGTCACCATATATACATGTACATGTATGAATGTGTTTGAGTAAGAATTAACAGAGCAGACCATACGCAAGGTAAACATTATGCATTTTGCTTTGCAAATGTTACCTTTCTAGTCTTACCTTATGTATTTTGTGGTAGGCCTCTGACCTACAGATGTATGCCCTGATGTATGTGGGGTCAGTTTTGATGGCCTGGGTGAAGCGGCCGATAGCCTTGAAGTAGTTCTCCAGCTGGTGCAGGAAGATGAGCCCCAGGTTGACGTGAGCACACGCCAGGTTCCTGTCCAGCTTCAGCGCATGCTCAAAGTCTGAGATCGCATCTGTCCACCTCTGTAGGGCAGGGATAGGGTCAAGCAAAATAAATACATTGTTTGTACTAGGGTGCAACTCGTTTTTAATGCAAGATGTGTTCCTTCCATGATGAGAGCTTCACATTAAACATTCATGTAATATATGTCCTCTGTTTGTAAATTTTTTTTGCACAAGAAATTTCACCTGTATTAATACAGTCTTGTCTAAGCTTTTCTGTATCATTCCTTCCATTTACAGAGCTTGAACAATGAATGACATGCCAATAGCAGATCTCAATCACTATCAACCTAACTCTATACAAAAGACTAAAGGATAAAAAATTCTCGGAGCACTTTCCGCGGTGAGTCCTTAATAGTAGGAGTTTGACATACACACATACGACAACACACACACACACACACCTCCATGTCCGTATACAGTATGCCCCTGTGCAGGATGGCCTTGACGTTGTCTTCCGAGTCGTCCAGCAGGATGGAGACACTCAGGTCCTGTAGAGACTTCTTAGGGTGGACCTTCCTGAGGAGACAGCCGCGGTGGTAGAAGGCGATGGCGTTGTTAGGATCCAGGTGGATGGCAGCAGACAAGTCCTCTACAGCCTGGGTGGGAGGAAGGGTCAGGGGTGTGTTAGAATGTGGGCATGGGGGTTGGAGTGCCTCCTGGTAGCTTTCAAAATAACTGCAGAACAAAGGCTGGAAGCTGTGATGTCAAGGCCAGCGAGTGATAAGCAAAAAGCTGCAAAAAGTGGGTGACAATTGGGTGATTTTCCTACCAATTATTTGCATTTGTCATCAAACAATTTGCATGTATATGATGTAAACAAAAACAGTGATCGCTCGCATGCAAGTAATCATACTGGTATTCTTACCAACGATGATGGTGAGGATGATTTTTACCCTTGCCAATGGGCAACATAACATCATGATACATTGCCAACACTAAACTCTAGTTTGTTCTGTGCAACTCCTACTGAATCTGAGAACTTAATAAGAAACAAGCTTGTCAACAAGTCCCAATATGACTTCAAACAGTGGAAAACACCAAAACCAGATTCTGTACATACACTGCTGTAGTGTCTCTGTTGAGCATTGGGAAGAAGAGTCATGGGAATGAGAATGCAAGAATGCAGGCATGGGAGTTGGGGTGGCCAACACTAAACTCTAGTCTGCTGTGTGCAGCTCCTACTGTATCTGAGAACTTAAACAAATTTGTCAACATGGCCCAATATACATGTAACTTCACATAGTGGAAAACACGTGCCAGAGCCTATACATACACTGCTGTAGTGTCCCTGTTGATCGTACGCCCTCCCAAAGTATGTTGGCTAACACTAAAAACTGCTCTGTGCTATTCCTACTGACTTTGTGTTTGAACAGGTACTGTCCCTGGTACTGAACCTTAAGTAGAGGATGTGTGTTTGAACAGGTACTGTCCCTGGTACTTAAAGGAGTACTAACCTCCAGAAGGAAGTGCTATTTTCCGATACATCATGCTGCAATGAATACATAACTAGCCGACTCTTTAGATAATTTCGCTTGTGCGTCTTGCGCGGCGCATGTTTGTAAAGTGATATTAATATCATTTTCCCCCATGCTGAACCACAATTGATACATCCGGGAACTCTGGCTTACGCAATACTCATACACTTCAGGTCAACATACACATTTTTCGAAGAAAATGGTAGGAGACAAGCACATTAACAAGCTGATTATTGAGAAATTACTTGCTTTACTTTGCTTGACCTGCGGTTTGGATACTATAATATCAGGATGTCGAATACAGTGGGAGCCAGTTTCATCCTGCGTGTTTTGATTTTCTCAATTTATTTGCATGTAAGTATTACTTGAAGAGATAATTAGATTACGCCACTTATGGAAAGCATAACTAGATTACGCCGTTTTTTTCATCGTCAATATTTGCGGCATAAATGAGGGGCGTTAAGGACACCAAGAAGGACAATGGTTGGTAAGATACCAAAGAACACGAAACGGCACGAAATTTTCTTATCGCCCCCGAAATGAGGTCTGTAACGTAACTTTTTGTTTAAAACATAGACACCAATGGGGTAGCGTGCTGTATTCTGGGATAGTTTTGAGGGTATTTCGAGAGTTTGTCCTGGATTCGATGCGTTTTAAGACTTGCGCGCAAAATGGGCATTTAATGGTACACTGTAAAATAATATGCATTTTTCACTTCCAAAAATAAATGCCTGTCGAAATATAGCCCCTCCTTCTGGAGGTTAGTATTCCTTTAAAACGTGCACATGAGTTCATCTACTTTCATTCCTAACACTTTATTCCCTGCCATTTATCTTGAATTGTAATGTTTTATATTCGTATAAGTCTCAAGATGAACTTACAACATTTATTATTTTGGACATCCAGGTCTAGCTCTTGAACATGAAAAGAGTTACTACGTCTCAGTAAAA
>NW_017803824.1:2136243-2171824 GCF_001625305.1 Branchiostoma belcheri | reverse complement strand
AAATTCCCCCCCTACACTATAATTTTAACCCCCTACGCTAAATTTTCAATACAACATAGGGGCATTGTGACTGTATTTCTTAATGTTCAAGAAAGCCAGATCAAATGTGAAAAATTACCAATCAAGGATACATTGTACATACCTTACCTTACATACATTTTTCCCTTTGGGTATCCCTCAAATGGCCCCTTTTTTAGCTCAATTTTTTAAAAGCTCCGCCCCATGTTGGTTGCTTCGCTCCCTTGACATGTGGCCAGTACCACTATGCTAAAATTAAATCCTAGCTATATATAGCTAGAACCCTGAACGGTGTGCCGATGGCCAGTGACCACTGCAATTTTAACTGGGATAACTAAAAAGACAATTTGGGACATATTTGGGACAATAGAAAAAAAATCAACATCAGAATGTCATCCCTTCTTTTGTACATGTTTAAAGGAGTACTAACCTCCAGAAGGAAGTGCTATTTTCCGATACATCATGCTGCAATGAATACATAACTAGCCGACTCTTTAGATAATTTCGCTTGTGCGTCTTGCGCGGCGCATGTTTGTAAAGTGATATTAATATCATTTTCCCCCATGCTGAACCACAATTGATACATCCGGGAACTCTGGCTTACGCAATACTCATACACTTCAGGTCAACATACACATTTTTCGAAGAAAATGGTAGGAGACAAGCACATTAACAAGCTGATTATTGAGAAATTACTTGCTTTACTTTGCTTGACCTGCGGTTTGGATACTATAATATCAGGATGTCGAATACAGTGGGAGCCAGTTTCATCCTGCGTGTTTTGATTTTCTCAATTTATTTGCATGTAAGTATTACTTGAAGAGATAATTAGATTACGCCACTTATGGAAAGGATAACTAGATTACGCCGTTTTTTTCATCGTCAATATTTGCGGCATAAATGGGGGGCGATAAGGACACCAAGAAGGACAATGGTTGGTAAGATACCAAAGAACACGAAACGGCACGAAATTTTCTTATCGCCCCCGAAATAAGGTCTGTAACGTAACTTTTTGTTTAAAACATAGACACCAATGGGGTAGCGTGGTGTATTCTGGGATACTTTTAAGGGTATTTCGAGAGTTTGTCCTGGGGTCGATGCGTTTTAAGACTTGCGCGCAAAATGGGCATTTAATGGTATACTGTAAAATAATATGCATTTTTCACTTCCAAAAATAAATGCCTGTCGAAATATAGCACCTCCTTCTGGAGGTTAGTACTCCTTTAACACTAAGTACAGGATGTGCAGTTGGGCAGTGTAGTAGGATAGACGAAATATTACATTATTGAGATTTAAGACATTTCACTTTGCACTGTTTACCTCTTGCATGACCTGAGATTCCTCCTTTGTAGCAATGTTAGGATGGAGAGGAGCAAAAATATCATGGTAGCAAAAAAATTGTGATGGAAAATCATATTGTCACATTCCTAGCTGAGATCTTAAGAATCACATATTGTCAACATATACAATGTAGTTCAATATGACTTCAAACAGTACAAAACACCATAGCCTGTACATACACTGCTGTAGTGTCCCTGCTGAGCGTACGCCCTCCCGCGGTACGTCCTGGCTACGGCGTTGTTGGGTTCCTGCTGCAGCAGGGCTGTGAAGTCATTGACCGCTCCGATCCAGTTCCCGTTGTTGAAGTAGTATAGGCCGTGCTTCATGACTGCCTCGGTGCGGGAGGGCATGAGGCGCGTGGCCTGGGCAAAGTCCTCCAGGGCCAGCAACATGTCCCCCTTCTTCTCATACATCTCAGCTCTGGGGAGGCAGGGACATATACAGATGTTCATCAATGCAATGTAGACAGTCAAAAACAGTTACTCAAGCAACTGGATATTATTAATTGGGAATGGTCAGACATTTCAGGTAGCTTCCACTACCTTTCGTCAGTGACACTGGAGAGTTGTCAGAAACATCTGACCATTTCCAAAATCATATCCAGTTGCTTGATTAACTGTTTTTTGGCATATCTCATTACCTGGATGTCTAACCTTCACCAACGTACCAATTTAGACAATGCAACATAGAGGTACAAAAGCTTTGTACCTGACTTGCAGACCCACTAAGACACACAAAAACACTAATTTAAAATACAAAGTTGACAGAATAATCTTACGACATCATATACAAAGCAGCTATTGGATGTGAGACATCAATATCATGAAAAGTTGTAAGAATATGTAAATAAAATACATTCTTTCGATTCTAAGGGAACCCACATGTACATTTACCATTTTTTCCTTTAAATACAGTAGTCTAGTCTAGATTTACTCAAAGCTATCCCCCCTGGTTGCCTGACCTGTAATAGTAAGCCTCGTGATCGTCAGGCTGCAGCTTGATGGCCTGTGTGTAGTTCACGATCGCTGACGTGTAGTCGTCCTGTTTCCTGTACACCTCCGCCCGCGACCGGTACGCTCCCACGTGCTTCTTGTTATGCTTCAGGATGAAGTTCAAGTCCTCAATAGCAGCTGCTGGCTTCTCCTGTACCAGATGAAGGAGGTGCCTGTGCCAGTAGGCATCCAGAAGCTTCGGTTCTAAGAGTATCGCCTTGCTGAGGTCGTATTCAGCCTTCTTGAGTAGTCCAAGCTTACGGTGGATGGCTCCCCTCCTGCACAAGTCAAATGGCGTCTCTCCATCCCTCTCTATCCTCTCTGTGAGTTGTCTGGCCTCGTCCTGGAGTGCTTCCACCAATGCTCTGTCCTCCTCGCGTTCTCCTATAGGCTCTATGCTCTCTATAGCATCAGCAGTGATGACCGGTGCGGTGGTGGGCTTTCTCTCTGTGTCCAGTTCACTGACCACGCTGGACATCTCAGACCAGCCGTCCTCACTGGAAGGAAACACCTCATCGAACCATTCGTTCCAGATGTCCCTCACCCACTCTCGCATGTCGGCGTCACCGGGCATGTTCCTGTCGCTGGAGTACTGCAGGAAGGTGGGGATGTTGCCGACACTCCCGCGGGTTCCAGTCCTGACATGAGGCGGGACTCGCAGCATGCGCTCCACGGGAAGGTCCAGCTTGGGGAGGGACGCGGACCGCTGCAGTCTGTGGTGTGTGGTCAGCAGCTCTTCCTGCAGGGAAACATGTGGACTGTGTCAAACCTGACTACAATGTCTAGAAAGTCATATGTCAAAAAATAATTCAACTAAAGAAACAGTGCCAGTACAGCTACAAACATTGACAGTATTTCTATGTTGTAATCCTCAGTAGTTGGTTCAAAGCATTTTAAGCCCAGTCTTCAGCTACTACAAGAGTGATCACTGACAAAAAGGAGTGGATGCTACTTGAGAAGTCTGATACATGTAGTTTAAAAAATTTATCCATGTTGCTGGAGTAACAATTCCTAGTGAATTCTTCAGCTACATACATACAAAGAACCATACAGTGCAGTTAGAAGAAATGCAGATTTCAAACAGTATCTCCTTACAACCATTACTACATTCATTGTATACATTTGTCTCGGTTTCGTATGTTGTTTTTTGTAAGGAACCTACCTGTATCTCCAGTGCCTTTTCTAACCCGATGGTTTTCTTGGCGGGTTTTTTCTTCTTCTTCTTGGGGTAGATGATGTACTTCATGCCAGCCTCCCGTGCCAGCTCGGCAGGTGTAGGTTTGGGAGGTTTGATGATCAGACCCTTCTCCTGGGCTGGTTCCTTCCCAGGGGAGGTGACTGTGGTGGCTGCTATAGCTGCTGGATCTGCTGCCTGGGTTTTACAACATTTAAAAAAATTATCTTAATATTTTGATCTTCAGCTGACAAAAACTGAAACTGGACATTGGTGATTTCTTTAATCATTATACATTCCCAAAAGACAGCTACAGCTCAGCATCAGAGTGCAAGCACATCTAACCATCAAAAGACAGGGAACTTAGTAACTTACTTGTACTTGAGTAGGTCTCCTCAGCTTTAGATAGGGAACAACAGACGATAAACCAGATAGTGAGTGAGTGTGAGAGAGCTGACAGTTTTCCTCATTGTTATGTTAAAGATCTTCATGGATTTAGTGATGATAGTCCAACATGAAGCAATCGATGTTGGAGGTAATGAAGCATTCTTGTATTGTTTTCTGTAAGTCTTCACACAAGGTATTACAATACTTGTAACATATGCAAGTCTCACCTCTTCCCCTGTGCCCTTAGCAGGCACCTGTCCCCTGGAGGCCTTCAGCTCAGATATCTTCTGTGCCTGGTACTTCAGCTCCCTGATGCTGGTGTCAAAGTCAGCGGGAACAGAGAACACCTCCTCCCCCTCCTCAAACAGCTGAGGGGCGGACTGGGCGCGTCTCCGCCGCACCACCGCCGGCGTGAAGATCTCATCGTCATCCAGCTCCCTCGTCTTCATGTAGAACATCTCAGATGTGAAGGATGCCTCCGATACCTCTTCTGTGGACAAGTTTAACAAAGCACTATGGTAAGAAAACAGTGACAGCTCTATAAACTTTTAACAAACTCCTCTCACTAGTTAGTTAATAGTTTATTGTGATCTTCATGTAGAACATTTCCGACGTGAAGGAAGCTTCTGATACCTCTTCTGTAGACAGGTTAAACATAACAATAGGGTAAGAAAACAGTGCCAGCTCCTCTTACCAGTTGGTTTATAGATTATTGAAGGATTCAGTCATGTGACAAGTTATGTGCCCATGTGGTAGCCTAGGCAGGGGACAGCCATCCTGTTTGTCCTTGTTGTGTTACACTCATTACTAAAGGCTCTACAACCTGAGAAGTCACTAGAGATTAACATGTAGAACTTCAGAGGTGCACAGATAGTCTGCTGAGACTGAACTGCCAAGACAAGAAGAAGAAGACAACCTGAGTCTACTATGTAAAGTCAGTGGAGCAACATCAGGTCCAAAAGCTGATTTTGAAACAATGCCTACTATCACACACTAAATACACAAACATGCTGACACTGCCTACCATCCCTAGTCTTGGTGGTGAGCCCAGAGGCAGGTGTAGGTGCGAGGGACTCCTCTGTCCTCTCAGGTGACGGCTGACCTCCCTGCAGGTCCCACTCCAGCTGCAGCCGGGCAAGCTTCGTCAGGTCAGTCGCTGACGGGTGCTTGTGTCGCAACAGTCTGGAATATCAAAGATGAATTATTCATTTTATTTTTATTTTGTTTATTCAAATTAAAATTCTGAGGGGAGTTGGCAACAGGAACAGTAAGTTAATCTCCCAGACTGACTCCCGTAGAGACACATAAAAAGACATACACGTTACTAGAGTTACTTGACCATGAAAGGGGAATAATAAGTAGAATACATGTACCTACAGAAGATCTCTAGAGTCTTTATTTACAGAGACTACAATGAAAGATACAGGTATATACAAGTCTGCTACATAATCTCCAATGTACTTACATGCAAGGAACAATATCACTTGGGAAAGCCAGAAAAAGAAGGAAGGGAAGATAATGTTAGTCAATGCATTTCTAACAGATGCTTGGACACATTGATTGCATTCCCATTGCTACACTAGTCTTGTAACTTGTAACAGTGGGGTTCAAGCACCGCTAACTGATCCATTTCAAAAGGTCTAGACCCATTGGAATGGATCAGTTACTTCTCCCACTTTTCTTTCAAGAATTGTCTTCGAATCTCCATGTTTGACATCCCTGTGTAGCACCTTTATTTTGGAATGGTGGTTTTTGTGGTGCTTGAACCCCACTGTTACACACTTCACAGATACATGAGTCACAAATCGCCCACAATCTTACCTCTCTCTCTGTTCCCTCTCCTCTGGGTCCTCCTCCTCTTCCTCCTCCTCCTCCTCCTCACTCTCCTCCTCCGAGAACTCCATCAGACTGCTCTTCTCCGGACTGATGGTCCCTGCCGTCTCCACGGGAACGTAGTCGGGACACACCCTGCTGCGGATGTAGGACGGGGGCAGGTCCAGTTTGGGCGGGGCGGGGGTCCAGTACAGCCTGGAGGAACAACCACAAACATCAGGCAAAATACATACAGTGTATTGCTAACAGCATGCAAATTATGTGAAGACATATACAGGCTGTACAACTTATTGGTAGGCAAATCACCCAATTGTCACCAACTTTTTCCTACCACTCACTGCATGGCTGGGGCTCTCATTCTTAAAAGAATTGTAGAAGAATTATGTTTCGAAGAAGCTTTGATAGGTGAAGATGCCATATATTGAGTAAAATTACCGTGAGATGTCTTCTTTGATGTCCATCTTCGTCCCATCAATAGAGAGATTTGGTCCCTCCACCTGTACAGCAGAAAAAGCAAGGTGTTATCAGCACATCATGATTCATTAATTCACCTATAACTTAAATGAGCCATTTGCTACTTCAAAGTGCTTGAAATTTTGAACAACTTGTTACTTCTAGCCAAAAGGCTGACATCAATTCCACACAGGAGGATGTTAACATGTCATGTCAACATGGCATACCATCTCCTGCGCCAGAGCCTTCCACCCCTCCAGGTCCAGTGGTTGGCGCGAGGGTTGGAGCTTGTCCATCACACGCTGCGCCGCGGCCTCAATCCTGTAGGTGTTGTCCGCGTCGCGTACGGTAGTAGTGACAGACGGCGCGACCCCGCTGTCTTCTGATGTCTCACTCAACGTCTGGGAACAGAAATATCAACCCTATCATACCGTGCAGAAGTTGCCTATTGCTACATACATGTACTGTATTCAGTATTGGAATAAATCTTTTAGGTCAATCATGATGATGTATCTTCAAAATCAGTAAATTTTCTTGGACAGTCAAATTTGTTCATACAGTCTGCTAAGGAAAAGAGCAGGAAGGATGGTGAAGGGAAAAATTAAATGTTCACTTTGTCACATGAAGTATTTTCATCTCTTGTTCAATCTACTTTCTGGGGTTAGCGGAAAAACTTGTCCAGTCTAGACTGGTCTAGGGGGGCAGAAAACCTGTCCAGTCTGAATAAAGGGTCTGCATGGGGGTTCCTGGCAATGCATAATGCTAAATTCAGCAGGATTTACCATGTTGTAACCACTAACTGTAATGAACAAACCTCGTCTGAGTAATACTCCGGCTGGAAGAACTTGGACCATGTGTGGTGGAACCTGCTTTGTTACATGAACTATTTCTCTTGTTCAACCCACTTTCTGTTAACTCCTTGTTTAGGAGTGCAAATCTATTACATGATTGAGATTTTTCACTCCCTACTGCCTTTCCTGGTTCTTTGTTTACCACTACAGAACAAACCTCGTCTGAGTAGTACTCTGGCTGGAAGAACTTGGACCATGTGTGGTGGAACCTGCTTTGTTACATGAACTATTTTCATTTCTTGTTCAACCCACTTTCTGTTAACTCCTTGTTTAGGAGTGCAAATCTAGTACATGATTGAGATTTTTCACTCCCTACTGCCTTTCCTGGTTCTTTGTTTACCACTACAGAACAAACCTCGTCTGAGTAGTACTCTGGCTGGAAGAACTTGGACCATGTGTGGTGGAACCTGCTGATGTTCCTGAGGTGTGGGGGCAGGACGGCTGCTGGGACGGACGTGCAGAAGTGGTGGATGGTGTGGGAGCTGTCACGCACTCTGGGCTGGACCTCCTGCAGATACAAAACAGAAACATGTTGCAAACATTCAAGGCATACAAAGACAAAATGTCAAGAGTGAGGTCAGCAAATAATCAGTAGCCCTTTTTCATAAACACAAATAAATACTTAAAGATAATTCTGACTTTCTTCAAATAATACTTCAAAACAGCTGAATCAGAAAATAGAAATTCCACATATACATGTAACTATAAACCCCGGACACAGACTTGTATAGTTATGTTGCAGGTAGACATCAGATATACACATGTATCAGCACAGCTCCAAATTTACCTGCACTAACCTGCATATAACCAGTACATGGACCAGTGCAGGTTAGGTACAGTAGACATCAGAAACACCTGTACAGCTCCAATTTTACCTGTACCAACCTACATTTGCAGGTGGTATTTCCAGCCCTCCACTTAATGTGGAAATCCTCCCTACCTTTGGCACTGTGTCCTCCTGAGGTGCCCTGAGTGCTGAGAAGGAGACAGACTGTGTGAGCGGCAGGACAGGTCGGGGAGGGACGGTGACCTGGGAGGGGCGGACGTCCAACACGCTCCACTTCTCCGACAGTTCCACAGGAAGTCCCTCCATGTTCACCACATCCTCATGGGTCACTTCTGCAGGCGCTGTCAGGTCCTGATGGTAGGAGACAAGGGAACAACTTTGTCTTGTTCCTACTACTACTACTACTCAAAAGTCAGTCTCAAAAGACTATGACTGGGGCAGTCAAGTCCTGATGGTAGCAGACAAGGGCACACCTTTCTCTTGTAAAGATATTACCTTTTTGAACAGTTGTGAGCATATGGGGTGAATTTACACATAGTTCAGCACCAAGGACAGGGTATACTGGTAGGCAAAACATCTGGAACTGCATGGTTTAGCATGTAACATGAAGTTTCACAACTAGAGACTAGAATTTTTTGTTGAATTCCATGTAGTAAAAACAGCAGTAATCCCCATTTCACTTTGGTTATGATACCATAACCTTATCCCATAAACACCAGTTGATGTCAGATCGAACATGGTGGAATATTTCGGGTTAGAAATAGATTCTGCCTAACAACATTTTTAAGTTTGCCCATCATCTTCGCTGAGAGCATATCATAATAGATATGCAATCTAATCTCACCTTCCAGGCCTGAGCCAGTTCTGCAGGTGAGATCTCCACCACCGCCGGTTCCTCCACCCCCAGCTGCAGCTCAGGAGAGAGGACCTCAGTGACTGATGGAGCCGCTGTGCTGACCTCTGTGCTCACAAACGGAGGGGGTGGGGGGAGGGGGGACCTGGCATCCGCCCCGGCCATGGGGGTGGGCTCAGCAACTTCAATGGTAGGAACCAACTATGGATACGGAACAAAAGGAAATTGTTTTCAGTACACTGGTGGTGGTTAAGTGCTGACAAGAGGCACTTCAATTATGTCATAACTATAGACTTAATATGTGTTTTAAGCTAAATATGAGTCTTCTATACCAAAATTAATGATTACAATGATTACAGGGATGTAGTATTTAATTTCACCTGATACACACTCATATTGCATGAATATCATATGTCTGTCAATTTAAACTAACAAGTTATTATAATTAGAAACATCAAGAAAACTGCTAGAAGTATATCAAAGTAAGTTTCAAAATGAATACAACAGTTATCATACCTTCTTCTCCTCTTCCCCTTCTTCTAGTTCTTCCATCTCTCCCTCACTCTCTTCTTCATCCTCTTCTTCACTCTCTCCTTCATCCACCTCCTGAAAAACATCATTGTCAAATACTGTACAAATTGTTAACACCTACGAACCTATGATGATTGCTTGACATATGTAACCAGGCCCTTAAAGATCACTATGTATTGGTCGGGGTTATACCGTCCCTTACGAGGTGACATACTAGTACCCTTTCATTAGCTTAATGCAAGATGGGGTTTGCCAGGCCTCTGGGTGATGATGTAAATCACCATTCTTAATGTGACAGATTGTACAGCTTGACTCACCTGTGTTGGTTCCTCCTCCTCCTGCACAGGTTTGGTGAGCGTTGTCTCCACTCCCAGCTCACTCAGCACGGCGCTGGCTCGAGTCATCACACGCTCCATGATCTCCTGGATCTTCCTGTCAGCCTCCGTCTTCACAGGGGCAGCTCTGTGGAATGTTTCATTTATTTTTATGTGAGAAAGGTACACACAGGTAACAAACAATGTTTCTCAGGTATTCATCAAAATCTAAAAGCACTATGGAGCTTGGTTGCCCATCATTGCCATTGAAGACTTCTACTAGCACTAACATAATAGTCATGAAAAGGGCAGGATGGGAATTTGGACATCTTTGACAGCCTAAGTCTTCACAGGGGCAGCTCTGGAAAAAGTTCAAGTCCTTCCCACACCATGTGGTGCATGGGGTGGTGCCCATCTTCGGTTCAGTAGCCATTGGGCCACACAGTTGTGCAATCACTACAGCAGGGGGCTAGTCCTCTGGTAGTGGTGTGTATTTACTCTTCCCATACTCTTTACCAAATGCTGAATGCTAAGCAGAGAAAGTAGGATGTACCATTTTTGAAGTCATTGAATTCCATAGCCTGGTATCTTTCTGTTTTTAGCTTTTTTCTACTTCACAACAGTTGCTAACCTTTACTAGCAATCATTGAGAAACACTAGGTCTGAAATTGATAGATACATGACATGTACCAGCATACAATGAAGTACATGTAGATATATCTCCAAAAATAAATAGACATTCTACCTTCCATCCTTAGAGGTTGCTCTTAAGGTGGCGATAATTTCATCCACCGATCTCTCAGCCTTAGCGGGAGGTGTGTCAGATTTTTTCTCCTCCTCCGTTGACTTGGACCTGCCCGACCCCCGCCGTGCCTTGTAGAGTGGGTCGGCCCCGGGAGCGGCCAGAGCCTCGGCTTCAGCCAGCAGCTCCTTCATGGACTTCTGGGAGGCCTCAGAGTCTGCACTGCCTGGAAAGGGGAATAAAAAATATATTTTACGGCTCTCAGTTGCAAATATGCTGATGTTGACACATTGGCACATCAAATCCTTAATATGTGTTTTTGGCACACAGTTAGACAGATTAGCCTAAGAGGCTCAGTGGATGTCAGTTAGGCCATGTTGATTTGATTATATGGATGACATCCTCCGGGAACCCCAAAATTGATGCGCGCGTGCGAATAAAAAAAAAGTTTTGCAAAAAAAAAAGTTGTTTTCATTATGAAATCTACGTGGTCATGAGGGTTGAACAAATGGGACAGAATATGGTTTGGCGAATAATCTAGTCTTCAAGTTCATTTCTTTACAATTTCGTCTTTTTTCGTTTGATTTTGGCATTCTACGACATTGGTATGGTTTTTTTGTAACTTACGGTATATTTTTGCTCATTTTGCAACTGTTTTGTACGATTTACAGTATGGTTGAAAACTTTTCTTTTTTTTGAAACGGCCGAAAATTCATGCGCGCGCGGATGTCATCCATATAATCAAATCAACATGGCCTTATCTCTCAGTCATGATCAGGTAATTCTACATCATTGATGGATCATGGACTTAAAGTAGTGGACCAGCCAAAATGCAGAAGATCGTCAGCAGTGGAAAACCTTTGCCAAGCATCATGCTGCCCCAACAGCTGACTAAGCTATGAGAGAGAGTGAGTGAGTGAGTGAGTGAGTGAGTGAGTGAGTGAGTGAGTGAGTGAGTGAGTGAGTGAGTGAGTGAGTGAGTGAGTGAGTGAGTGAGTGAGTGAGTGAGTGAGTGAGTGAGTGAGTGAGAGATAGGTCATCCTAAGGACCTGTGGCTCACCTGGTTTGATCTTCTCCCCCTCCCCAGACCTGACCCTGGGGGTGACCCTCCTCCTGGGGGGTGGGGAGAGCTCCCCGTCAATCACCACATCGTCTGCAAACCCCACCCTGGACTGGGGCTTACTCCTCAGGGTCAGCAACTCCTCTTCTTCTGAAGAGCTGTCTGCTTCATCTGTAGGAGAATAAACATGTGATTATGACCAAATTTTCACCAACTATACTGGTGTAATCTCCAAGCAGATCTTTCGGTGGCCGCAAAAGACAGTATCGAATTGGCCAGGCAATATCCATTGGCAAAACAGTATCCAGTGACTAAAGGACACTCCTCTGGCCAATGTATACTGCCTTGCCACCGTATGATCTGCTTGGAGATTATGCTGGTGTACATGTACATGTTACAGGTATGTCACAATAACAGAAATACTAGTAATATCAACCAATGGAAAAAACGTATTTCCATCCAAGAGCTACAATGATAGAAGGGTTCCAGCATGTACTCCCTTCTGTACCAGAGCCATCAAGTGATGCTCACCTTCCTCATCTGACTCGCCGATGACCTTTGCCCTTGTAGGTGTTCGTTGCTGGGAGGACCTGACAGTGGTGGAGGATTTCATACTTGTCGTCCTGCTGGCACTACTCTTTGCTACCGTCTTCCTCCGTAGCTTTGCTCCTTTGTCTACAGTAATAAAACAGTACGCCATGTCTTACAGGAAATGTTATGAAATATATATACTCATGTTAACAACAAGTTTGTGTGGCCAAATGTTGTATTCAAATTTCTAGTGTCAACACTCTCTAAGAAACAGCAAGGAATAGTCTCCAGCCTAGTACTGTGGTCCCTGGCACATGGGAGAAGGAAGCCTGGAAGACCACCCCTCACCTACTCACATTTGTTGCAAAGGGACACCGGTCTTCAGGCTGATGGCATGGGGAGGGTTATGCAGGACAGGAGCTGCTGGGCTGCCATGGTGGTTTGGGTGGCAGAGGAGGACTGGCACCTGACATAAGTCAAGTAAGTCGAGCACAACTACAAAAACTGACATATCTAAATCTTTCCATGTTTCGTGATAAAGAGTAAGGGATGTACAAGTAAGTACCTGGAGTCTTGGGTGGTGATTTGGGAGGCCGTGGTGTGGGGCTGCCACTGGTGATAGACCTGGGTCTGGGCGGGGGTTTGGACCTGGCTGAGAACGGGGCCGGTCCTGTTGTACCGGCTGCACTGGCGATGGCTGGTGCGGCACCTGGTTTGCCGATGGGGGTCTCAGCGGTCCCTTCTTCTGTGGACTCCATAAACTCATACTTGGGCTGCAAGTTCAAAACACATGGCTCAGAATTGAAGAGCAAAGTTCTGTATTCACAAACACTTGTTTAACAAGAGCCGACATTTTGATGACCATCTGTCATCTTCATCAGAGCAATTCTGACTGGTTCACTGTGGACTGAAGCTACATGTAGGTGTTACTGGTTCACTGTACATTAAAACATCAGCTCCTGTTAAATGAATGATTATGAATAAAAACCTTTGTTATTCAATCATTCACCAAACTGCTGAAAATATTCATGGACATAACAATTTTGCCCTGTACCTCAATGGTGACCTCTGTAGTTGGTGTGGGAGCAGGCAGAGAGATCTCCCTCAGTGGAGGAACTGCAGGTTTGCCTTCCATCAGAACAGCCAGACCCTCCACTTCAGTACTAAGGACAGGGAAGGGTGCCAACAGGTGGTCAAACATTCATATCATCAAAGAGAATATCTGATGGCTATTAATACCTTTACAAGCAATACTGTAATTTCTTGTAAATTATCTATTAAGGCGTAATTCATTGCTTTATTCTTAACTTGCCTATCTGTATGTTAGATATGAAAGGTAGCTTTTCTTAATGAGCATTACCACTAAAAGAAGCACCAAAGCCAAATATATATTACCAAAAACTGAATATGTTATCAACATTGAACATATTATCCCTGGCCTGGAAAAGGAGTTATGATAACATCTGGGAACATACTGATACCAAACATGGCATTATTCAAAAACAAATTGTAGCATCAACATTGTTATGAAACCCTAATACATAACCTCTGTTATGAGTAATCAACTGCAAAACGTGCTGCTGAAACATTATAACTGAAACATGAACATGTTCTGCTGACTAATTTTCCTGTCACCTAAATGCCATTTCTCCTGTCTGTCTGCACTTGACCCTGACCTGACTCTGATGTTTCACCTGTCTCTGCCTTTTCCTACATGTGATGAGAAACTCATCTTAAACCTGTTCGTCTTTCTAATTACTATACCTACATCCTGAGAACAAGAAACTTACATCAATGCAATGATAAAATTTAATGGATACCAGGGTACCTACAATGACTCATTTTGGGATCAGGCAGAAGTTACATTGTACATGTACAAGATTGAAGGACAATATTAAAGGTATTCTGAAAACATAACATGAGAAAATATATCTCTGAAGTGAATTATGAGATAATTATATCTTGCTTACAAAGCTTGGGAATTAGGATAGCTCCCTTTATTGGATAGATTTGCCAATAGTTAGAAATAACACAACAGTTTTTGCTACCTTTGCCTGGAGGGAAGAACTCCCATGGAAGTGACTCTGGGCCTCTTCATGTCTGTGGGAGGGTGTAATAAGCCTGGTTAGTTATCTTCTATGGGGCATGCAGCAATAAATCAAGAATACTTATCATGTTACTGAAAAAAAATCATCAGCTAGAGTAATCTTCTCTCAAGTCGTGTGGGTATTACATACTAACTTTCTGAAAGTTTTGATTGCAATCTTTTCTCTGTTACAAAAGTAGGGGAAAAGGATATTAACAGCTTTTTTTTAGCATCTTCTGTCAATTAGCTAGACACAAGTACACCTACCTTCCACAAACACCACCTCCTCCTTCTGATATGGGTACTTCCTAGTTTTCTGTGTTGGAGGAGGCACTTCAGACTTCTCCAGAGGGTTGTAGGTGGACAGGGTGGCAGATGGCTCCTGAAAGGAGGGCTGGACAGGAAGAACAGGTAGAATACAATTTAACATTAACCCGCCAATGATGACAAAGACCCGACGGCAAATAAAAACTTCACAATTTGATACTAACTCATTACAACTGAGATATCTGGAACTTAATATTTACAATTACTGAATGTATGTTGCAGTCAAAATAATCCTTGTGGACTGTCTCTATCACACAAATTTAATCCAAAATTTACACACCACATTGTGTAACATTTAGCTGTATTTTGGTCTTAAATATATGGAACCATATACTCAATGTAGTGCACCGCTTAATAAAGACAAACACTGAAAGTCACTGAAAGACAGTCACTGAAAACAACTGTCACAATTAATACATAGATGATTATATACAAAATAATATGACAGTGAGTTTACAATAGAACCCTTGTGAACCAATAATGGAGTGATGATGACAGAGTGAATAATTAATGTAGTTAAGTCCCAGTGACAGACAGACTGGAATGTTGTTCAGTACCTCTCGGGAAATCATCTTTTCTGTCAGCTCATCATGGAAGATGGGTTCAGTTCTCTTGATGGGGGGCTGTTTTCTATCAGGCACAAACCTTGGAGTCAGCTTGCTGCAATGACATAAAGTACAAGGGGACATGTTTAAAACATGACAAAAAATCAAGTATTGAGAGCCAATACGTTAGGTTTTTCAACATTCTATTGTGCTTCATTCTATTCTTCTTACTTTTTCTATGCAATACAAATGATAACAGATATTTTGATGAAGGTTAGACAGTCACGTAATAAGAAACACAGAGAAATTGTTACTCAAGCAGCTGAAAACTAGTCAGACTCAGACATTTCAAGTAGCATCCAGTCACCTATGAAAATAATGGATGCTACATGACAGCTTCAGTCTCCACCTCCAGTTTTTAAAATGTATCCAGTTGCTTGACTAACATTTCCTTGTGGATAACACATATTACACAGGCAATTCAGGCAGAATACCATAGTGTGTGTTGTGTGTCCACTAAAAGATGTAAACTACAGACAAATTGTCAGTACTAACATGACAGCTTCTGTCTCCTCGTCCAGTGGCTGTTGTTTAGCTGCTGCCTTGATCGCCCTGATCTCAGCGATGGACTTCCTCTCCAGGTCAGCCAGCTCCTTCTTCAGGGCCAGCTCCTGCTGGAAGTTTGGGCCGTGCCGGAGGAACCGGCTTCTCTGCTCCGCTTGGGTCAAGAAATCCCTGTTGGAGGAAAGTGTGATACTGATGTTGTTGGTCTGCAATTCACAGTGGGAGTCATGCCATTATAGACTGCACACGTACACGGGCAAAAGCACTACAGATACCAGGGCTTGGATATGATTTTACTTGGACACAGGGACAAATGCTACATGCAGAAGCCATAGAAAATGCAATGCAAAGGATGTCAAACCGGCAAATCAACTAGAAAGAATAAAGCCCCCAAACATAACTCTCCACATAATTTATATCACTTGTTTCGTGAAACTTCTGTGTTACGCCCCTCCTCATTCCCTAAACTGGTAAAAGGATATGGCACAGACCCCTTTAAGCCTTAAGTTTTCAGACGAAAAAAATTCGTATTGCTGTAACTATATAATATATGTTGTTAATCATTTCTGTAGGAACAAATGCTAATTAAAAATGAAAAATCATATCACGTCGACTGCACTGTACTCGCGACATTCATGGATAAAAATGACTTACCGGGACGTCATTTTTCGCAGTTCTTTCGTCTGCAGCTACCCTGCATTCATAAGTATTGAATACAGAAAGTTGAGGGCCAGCTCTGATGACGGTTATCACATATGACAGGCCAAAACCTCAGTTCTTGCATTATTGATGTTAGAGTCCGCCATTTTTGTTGATGGTTGCTTGGCACAGCTGGGCGAGTTCATTACAAAGAAGAATAGGTGTGTCTGACACACATTTGATATGTTCAAGTGCTATAAAAGTGGTGTAGATTGACTGTTAGTATGTATTTTAAATAAAAACGTCTTTGAAGGCCAAAAATTTGCTCTGTTGTTACTTTGTGATGAAATATCTTCAGCGCTAAAAAGTGAAAATTAAACCCCCATTACTGAGTGAAACATTCTAGTGTAAGTCTCACAAGATCACGCGAGAAAGTCCGAGGAGGGGTCACCAAAGGTCACTGATGAAAAAGAAATGTGATCGTGGATTTCTGTGAAATTTCTGTCGTTTTGTGCTCCCAACATTTCCCTTTAACGAATTTATTCACGTAAAACTGTAGTCGAAGATACTGTTAAGATGACGCGAGGCAGTAGAATATTTGTTTCACCTCCCTCGGTAAGTATTTCCTTGTGTACGATGAACCCTACAAATCATGTACCCCCCTCCCCATAACAGTGCGGTAACATGTGCATGCCACTTTATTGTTTTTTCTCAAGAAAAAATAAGGACGTGTGAACTATGTCAATGGTTTCTTGCTTAGGTAGAGCTTTCCGTTGTCTCTGTCTACTGGGGTGAGGGTGACAGTAACGTTAACGTCATAAATTATGTAAGTATAAAATTTCTATGCATTAGTATACTTGGCATAATTTTTACTGTCATAATTCTCTTCACCTTCTCTCCCATGTTCAGATCCTGGGGCTGAAGCATTATTTCCGTTACTGGAAGTGGTTCAACAGGGATGAAAGAAAATCATACAGGTGGGTCTACAGTCATCATGCAAAAAGTCTGTTTCAACAACAAAGCACTGTATACGAATGATCGCTATTGTCGTTTCACGCAAATCATTTAAAGACATATGCAACTATTGGTAGGCAAAATCAACCAAGCATCACCCGCAGTTTGTCTACCATGATGTCATATGGTTAGCATCTTATATGTTTGTGTAGGTTATATATTGATATACATGTAAATAATTATAATAAACCTTTTAGAAAAGTAATTAAAGAAGAAAAGCTTTAATTGCACAGCTAATGAGTTTAATCCCAAACTTTTCCACAGATACACCCCAGCCATGATTAGCAGACTACCTAAACATTACCTGGACAGTCTGGACCCCAAACAACCAACACCCGTCCACTACAAGGCAGAACGAGGGGAAGTGGAAAATACATACCCAAAACTGGTTAATTAGGTCTTGTTTTTGTCATTTAGAGAAGAATCCAATTACCTTCATCATCGATCATCTATCCTTGTCAGAAAGTACCAACAAGTCTCCATTCCTGATAGGAAAATTTAGTCTGGAATACTCTTTTCAATCTATACTTCTACATCTATGCAGCACTGGACAAAGCCCCTTGCAGGGTGTAACATCCAGGAAGATAGGTGATAGTGGTGCAAAAACTAAAAGTGAAGTCTTATCTAGCAAAAACACAAAATAAGAGTGTGGTGCAGATAAGAATAGCAATCAACCATTAGGAGATTCAACTGTACCAGTTAACTGTCAGTTTAATAATTGGAATCTGTATATAAAATATTTTTTTGCCCATCCAGGAGAGAGACAGAAGGTACAGAACATCCCCCTGCCCTTCTACCCCACCAGGCAGTATGACACAGGTTTATGGGGAGGGGAAGGCTTGATCGAGGGCTTTCGCAGGAGGAACAATGACAAGATGAAACCCAGGCAAGACCAATCCATTTGTTCCAACCTCACTACATTTTACTCCTTCAAAAAAAAGAAGTTATGATTGGCTTTTATGACAATTACAAGTAGTTAGAATAGCATTGACTGTAAAAGAAAATTTGACATTTTTCTCATGCCATGAGATTGTGTTTAATATTCAGTTCTATCAATCTATGGCCTTTGTTCTTGTTGTTTGACAGGGTGAAGCACATGTGGCGTCCACAGCTGATTGAGCGGCAGTTGTACAGTGAAATTCTGGACAAGACAATAACTACAACTGTCACAGCAAGAACGTTAAATCTCATTGATGAGGCCTACGGGTTTGACTACTATATCCTTAAGGTATAATCCTTCATTAAGAAATCCATTGTGTAATATGTTATGTTTTACTCTGCATATTAGAATTGCAAGAAGTGGGACATTTTAACTGATTTGCACTGAAGTCATGAATGATATCTGCACAATACATTATAACATAGATTTATCATTAAATCTTTGAAGTTATTTTAGCTCAGAAATGTCAAGTTTCTCCACCTATCAATGGAAAATTTGATGTTTTGATGCACCAAAAAAAAAATTTGTTTGAATTTTCCTACCAGACTCCTCAAGAAGACCTGAACTCCCAGCTGGGCATGGATCTGAAGAGAGCCATGCTGATCAAGCTGGCCAGGAAAGACACAGACCTCTACCCAACTGATCCAGAGAAAAGGGACAGGATATACAACAAGTACAAGGACTATGTTATACCTGTGAGTGTCTCATTGCCACAGATTAAACCTGAAGTGTGATCAGTAAATAAGATCCACATGTATATGCATGTATGTGCTTTCTCTGTTGTGAGAAACCAAACCTTGCTTTTTGGATACAGATCACATTGAGCAAAGCAGCAGAGGTTACTTAAGTGTTCCACAGAATGTCTGGACTTTTGTGTCAGCTGTTACCAGCTGAGTCTGCCTGCACTGACACAAGTAATGACTTGTATCAGTGCCAATAAATACAAATGCCGTATCTGTACATGTAGGAAGAGGAGGCTGAGTGGGTGGGCCTCCGGCTGAAAATGGCCGTCTTCAAGATGCAGCATGAGGAATACAAACCTCCCGTACCCCTGATGGAGAAGTACAGGAGACAACTTATTGCAGACCTCAAAGGTACCTGGTTATTATGTAGACGTATACAAATGTAATACTAGTAGAAAACTGCTTTTGAAGTTTGTATAGATATATGGTCATAGCTATGGTATATTTGTACAATTTAGATGTCCATGATCATACACCTATGACTATATGTAACGTTATGACTTCATTGTTGTTTCTGAAGGATTGGGGTTTATGAAACAGCTAGAAGACATTGTACAATTTTGGTTATGTTGTGTTTTACCTGTACCCCACTCAGACCGATCAATAAGAGAAAAGGTTGGCCAGGAACCTGCAGTGTTCATGCCTGGGGCAGGGGGCCCTCAACAACTGGAGACCAAACAGGAGGAAGGGTAAGAAGACCATCTATTACAAACTTAACATTGTTCTGACTTAAACCAGTTTGATCAAAAAATGTACATGTATGAGGGGGCATACAGGAAATATATCTGTCTTCCCTACATTTTCCAATCATTGTTATTCAAATGCTTGATCTTTTTTATTTCAGGTCTTGGTCTTCTTGGTTAAAACCTTCAAAATCGAAAGGAGAAGAGTCACCAGAGAAGACTGGAGATAGATAGATAGATAGATATTACCTGTGAGCTTGCATCATGTTATCAATTTGTAAACTACATAGACACAAGCACCGGCTTCAAGACTAGAAGTGTCAGCTAATGGATGTGGTAAATCTTTTTCTAAACTTTACCAATCTAAAATCAACAAGAATTAAAACACCCATCAGACTGTAGTGTCTTTTGTTTTTATTCATGTTACCAATATGATAGCATATTGTTTGTTGGGACATTTACTAGTACCTTCATCATGTAATCTTAAGTCACACATTCACAATCTTTAAGCACTCTTCAGTTACAGAGATATCCCTAGTTAAACATTACTACTGGTATATAGCCCTTGTGTTTGATATCATCTACTCTACATCTGTACATTTCGAGACTCTTACCTATTCTGGTATATAGAAGACTATCTTCCTATTACTCTGTGCCATTTCATGGCTCTCAAACAGTAACACATAATACAAACAACGTAAACAGTGTGGCACACAAATGGCTAAACAAGCAGCATAAATCATTATGAGGTACATGTAACTCTCCATACACTAAATCTAAACAATATTGTTTTGGGATATACAAAGAAGGATTGTAAGAGGTCTGTGTAAAATGCTGGTGCAAGGTTTATTATTTAATAGGCCTTCATTTTCTTATTCAGTGTTTCTCAAGCATCCTGTGATTGTGCTTTTATCTAAGCTATTTTTTTTACTAGAACACTTACCTCACCACAATCCTTTCCAATCTATCCCAAAACTTACTGGTACAAATTTCCATAGTCTCTGTACATGTAAGTACTACCAGTACCACATATTTTGCTATTTTCTGAGGAGCAACAGATATCAATCTGAGGTTTATGATACATGCATAACATAGACATTTAATATTCAGACATCAATAGTGGTGACTCGCCTCTACATTGGTACTTTGATGACAAGTTACAGCATTGGAAATTTTGGACCTTAAATAAAGAGCTGCCTCTTTGTAGACCTGGGCAATGAAATATCACTTTTCTGTTTCATAGAACTCAAATATGAGTTAACAACGAGAACACTAGTAAGTAGGAAGCATTTTCCAACATAAAATTCATCTCTCAGTAAAGACACTGTCACTTAAAGGTTGGAAGAATCAGTCAAGTACATGTAACATTCAGTGCTGCAGCACATAGTTTGTATCCAAGATAGCCTTACACATTACACACTTAGTACCTATGAGAAGCTTGTGTTAAGACTACATGCTCTAGGCACTTGGTTAAGACTTCTAAGTGCAATACTACCTGCCTTTTAAAGTACATGTATGGTTGGTACAGGAGATCTTATTTAGACCTTGGCTTGTCTTGAAATGTCAGCAGGAAGGAAACGGTCTGGAAAAAACACACTTGGGTTAAGAAGACAGTAATTAATGATTTCACTTTCATAGTGGCTCCTCATAAATAACTTTCTATGAACTGAAACAATCAAGTACTTTGGCTCTATCAACTGATCGAAGGTGTGAAAACCAGTGACGAGTTGACCTTTACACTGGTTTTATATCGTAAATGTCAAAAGAGGTTTTCTCACCTTTTAAAATCTGCTGTTGCCTCTGCAAACCTATGTCTGACCATGAAGGTGGCCAGGGCTTCTGCTACCTGCAAAAAAATGTACCAAGAAAAAAACAGGTTCATTTTGGAAGGCATATACATGTTAGCAAACACAGTCATAATGAGTCAGAAGAAGACATAAGGGACTATGATGCTTTAAATTTGTGATATTCACAACACATCACATGTTCACACTTAGGACCACAGTAGTGTGTTACCTTGTCAGGGGCATCTTCATGTACAGCATGTCCACACTGGGGTAGAACCTGCATCTGGAACTTTCCTTGCATCTGACCAATGGTGAGATCTTTATCCAGACGATCAACTCCTGTTATGTTGTGTTGTGTAATATAACATTGTCATTAACATGTTAGGTAATGAATAATCAAAGCAACATGGATGACAAACAAGTAGAACAGTCTAGCAATGATCTTTCTTGGTTTTTACAACACAAAAAAATATATTTAGTGATTTCTGTACTCACCTGCAAGTAGCAGCATCTTTGGGACATTACAGGACAGGAAGAGTTGCGACATCCCCGCAAACCAACCTAGGGAGGAACAACATTTAAAAATCAAAGGCTATGCATAATTTTCATGCTCCCATGGTATATGCTCAACCACGTACATTTTGTGTTGGCAATAACAAACATCAGTAGCTTGAGGTATCTGAGAGTTATCTATGAAATCTGTGAAAGAAACATACAAACCTTTCCAGTACTTTTCAGTACTGGACAAGTCGATCCTCCATGTGTAAGACCCTGGGGGAGCCTGAAAGGAACAGAGACTACTTTACATAAGCTATTCATTCATAGTCAACAACTGACATACCATTGTTGTGTCTTAAGTGTCAGGACAAAAACTGAACAAAAGACAACTTACAAAGACAGCCCGCTGCCAGGTAGTGAGAAGCACCATTGTGAAGAGACAGAGACACATAACAGGGAAAGGAAAGAACATAATTGAGTGATTACAAATTCTCCTACATGTAAGAAGTAGAATGGAGTACATGTATTTAATCTACCAAAGGTATAACTACTTCCATAAAAAATTGATGTATTTTTTGGTGTGTTTGTCTGTACATGTGTGTGTGTGTATTGTGTGTGTGAGTGTGTGTATTGTGTGTACTACGTGTGTGTGTGTATTTTGTGCGTGTATTGTATGTGTGCATGTGTGTATGTGTGTTTAAGTGTGTGTGTGCGTGCGCGCGCACGTGTGTGTGTGTGTGAGCGTGTGTGTTTGACTGTGGTGTCTGTGTGTGTGTGTGTGTGTGTGCCTGTATGTGTGTGTACGTGCATGCATGCGTGTGTGTGTGTAAAACCAGGTATAACTGACACCTCTGTCATGGAGGGCGGAGGAGAAGCAGGTGGAGGCATGTCCTGGGAGGGGGAGGTGGGCTCCTCCTCCTCTACTATCGCATCAGCACTCAGGCTCACTCCAACGTTGGGTTCACTGGCCAGCTCGCGCTCCAACAGGGATGTGCCTGTCTCCTGGGTGTCTGTCCTGGAAATAGGAGAAGATTAGAGACATTTACCATGTCTTTATCATTGCCATCATTGTAATTATAATATATAGTTGGCATGCTACAGTTAAAATTAAACTTAGAATCAGGTAGCTGGGATGAAATTCAAAGCTATGATTACTATGTTGCATGAACATTGTAAAATGTACTTACACATGTTGATCAAGAATGCAGTTCTTAACATTTGAAATGAAGTTTCAAATCTCAATCTGCTATTTGATACAAAACTACAGAAATAGTGTGTCCTAAACTCTTGGACAAGTCTGGCTCTTGAAAAAATGCACTCACTTTTTCACCTGTCCAACCATGGAGACCTTGGCTGACTCCAGGTTTCTCACTTGTCCACTTCTCACACTAGCATAGGAGACAAAAACATAGTCTGAATATAAAACAGTAAAGCAAAACAACACTGTAAATCCTAACATCTCGGGGAAGAGATATTTTCAATTATAGTTTATTAGCAGTTACAGGTGGTAAAGAATTACATCACTTCTTGTTTCATTCAGCCAGTCTTTCCCTCCTGACATCTGCTTGGTTCTCATTCATAGACA
This sequence comes from Branchiostoma belcheri, assembly GCF_001625305.1. Classification (NCBI taxonomy): domain Eukaryota; kingdom Metazoa; phylum Chordata; class Leptocardii; order Amphioxiformes; family Branchiostomatidae; genus Branchiostoma; species Branchiostoma belcheri. The sequence goes on along the minus strand of NW_017803824.1, from coordinate 2,148,546 downwards.
TGTACTAATGTAACATTGAGCATTTTAAGGTGCAGGCTGTTAACAACTCCTCACCACCACTCGATGGCAGCCTCCAGAGTAGGGAAAGACTTGGGCCGACCTCTCAGGAAACTCTGCATGCTGTGGAGCGCATCTAGAGCTGTGCCTGGACATGGTGAACATCATGCAAGATAAACAACTGTTATATTCACTCAAAATCATGTTCTTTTATGCCAAATTGGAAAATAGGGAACATTACATAAATTGATACTTTTAGTCTTAGGACCTACCTAGATTTATAACTAGTGTGTACTGTCAGTACACATGTAAGTCTAAAAGATTATTAACTGTGCAGAACAGGATGGTACAGTTCCTTTACAAATCAAATTCGAATCAAATTGAAATACAAAATACATAACTATAACTTACAATAAAGATTTGCTAGTCTGCAGTCGACACTGTGTCAGAAACACACCCTTCTGCCAATACCTACCTTCTACTACATCAATGACAACCATGCCTATGAGGGATGGAACCTTCTCTTGTACAGCTGAATGGATGGCTATTGCACCACCCATACTGGAAACAAAGGAGACAATTTGTCAATGTCATGTAAGGAAAAAACTGTACAGATGTAGACCTCAAACTACTGGCATACCTACTTATCAGATGGTTTTGTCTAGACGTCTGGACTGCTAATGTTTTCCGAATACCCTAAAATATGACAACTATATGGACGAAATGTCTACAACAGAGAACTCCACACAAGTTGATGAAATAATGGTAATGCCAATTGAGAATACACAGCTGTGAAGGTCCCACAACTGAAGAGTGCCAGATGTTGGCTCACCTGTGTCCAACAAGAATGATGGGTGGTGGTTCATCACCGTATAGAGCAGATACCAAGTTTCCAATATCCCTGAAAAAAAAAAAACAATTGTTGTAAATATTGTAAAACATTCCACATGCATGTATACAAGGAAAGGCTATTACTGCACTAGGTAAAAGTTACTAGAGTAACAGTTTGATATAGAAAATGCAGGTAGGAAAATCAGGTACTAAATTATCTGATAGGGATGTGTTTTGGGTACAGTATTACTATTAGTTCCAAAGCATCACAAAATTGGTGGCAGTCTGGGTTGGAAATAAAATGTAAATGAAATAAAACATCTATAAAATGTACAATGTACAAAGTAAACCTGACAAACTGTAGGGTCATTTCCACACAGAATCTCACCTGCTGGGGTAGGAATGTGACAGAATTGTGCCTCCAAGGGAATAATGAATCAGATTAAGTTGATAAGGCTTTGGAAGCTGAAGTGAATTGACTGCCCTGAGGTATAATGTAATACTGAGTCGTCTCCCGTCACATGTTGATTAGATTACACAGCATGGAAGGGAGGCCCACGCACAAATCAATACATGAACTCACTCGGCAAGCTGGTCTGCTGACAAATTTTCTTCCTCTTTTGTCTCAGAATCACCTATAAGGACAAGAAGACTTTAGTACAGAACAATATTAAGTACATGTATACTCCCTAGTTCCCTATAAATGGATATATAATGTACATGTACTTAAAAATTGAGATAAAATCAAGGTTTGAACAAATGGCAAAAGAAACAAATGTACCTGTTTTTTGTTGTTGTTTTTTTAACAATTGCTACGAAGAATCTACTTGTGATTTATATGATGGATCCAATCATTACTAGTATTCCCAATTCAAACCAAGACCTTATGGTCATGGACTTTTGAAAAGAATCTGAATGACAGAATTGATCTTACCATGTCCCCTGAGGTCCACGGCAAGAGTTCTGCAGTTTACAAGTGAGGTCACTATTGTCTGAAACATTGACAATAAAATGTAAAAAGTACAGTGTTATTTAAATGTTCACCTTGACATCCTTTTATAGATTAGGATCAGGAGTCAGTGTTCAAGGGAGCTTACCTAGCCTGGGTGCCGAAAAAATTGGGGTTGCCGCTACAAATCGGATCGCACACAGGCTTCAGCTTACCACCATTCTCTATACCAGTAACTTGTTATGAATATCTATGATCTATGTACATAAACCCATCCTTACCGACAGACAGGCCCAGGACAGTGCACAGTGACCTCCTCCATGCAGAAGCAGCAGCACTGGTCCTTCTGATCCAGCTCGGTAAATCCGGAAAATGTGTGACGTGTCAAGGACATGATGGACTTGCAAGATGTGGAGGAAGGGGTGTGAAGGTGTGAAGTCATTTTGATATCATGAATAGAAATGTTTGGAATAGGAGCAGCTGACAATCCTAGACCTACTAGTTTTTGTTTATAATGGTAACATAATGATTTCTGTATTTGGGTGGTTAACTACAGGTAATACTGTGTCACAAAGTAATGTTGCAGAAGGATATATCTTCACCCACAGTGATGTGGTCTGTTGTTTCGAAGTACTTATCCCAAGATACTGGTGTGTAGTCTCTCCTACGAGCCATCCCAATGTGTCTTCCTCCTCTGTGGTTGGAGAAAAAAATTAAATATAATACTAATAGCAACAAATTGTGATAGTATAGAAAATAAAATAGAATAGCAGCAAATTAATCAAGACACAAAATCATTGATTATCAGGTTGAGATTATAAAATTAATGTGATTGACACAAAACACAACATGTAAACATGTGATAACGTACAAGGATGCATCTGATCTAATTTTAAGTTAATAACCACATTTATAAAATCAATAAAAGCATTTCTGACCAGTCGAAAATTTCAACTGCTGTACTAGTAAGTATGAAAGACATTAGTTTGTACCGGTATAGCATCGCCTGGCAAAGCAGACAGGAGAAAGCACCTCTAAAAAACACGGGTCATGTCTTGCTATGTTTCTTGCTTACAAAACATGTTTGAGCTGTGAAATTTGCACAGAATATAGATCTGACTCTAGTAAATTAGATACGATATCGATCATTTACCTGGCCGCACCTGGACCCATCCCACCCGGCGGTCTAGGTGGGAGTCCTCTCGCCATCACTTTCTTCTGAAGGGACGACATTTTGTTTTGACCATACCATTTACGCTAAGGGGTGTACAGGATGACGAAGAAAATAAAGTGCAGCGGTTCGCCAATAAATCTATATTTAGTAACCACTAATAAATATGTTCAAAACAAATTAATATTTTTGTATCTTATTTCAGCTTAAAATGCTACTTATTCACTCAAACGCTGTGGGTACAAAATTTTCCGTGCGCTATCACTTAGAAAATGTTAAGATCCATTCCCACAATCCTTTGTAAAAAGAATGATGAAAGTGGCGTCATATTTGAAATCGCCCGATGTTGAGTGAAGGAATGTCTAGAGTTCATAGAGGGCACGTCAACATGTTTTGACTGTTTTCTGTTTGAAAAGGAAGACTGTTTAGTGATGATAGAACTTAGAAGGGACTAACTTCGTGTCACACGGTTCACAAATTTGATAGGGACAGGTTTCACTTTGAAGTCGGTTTCAACAATGTCCAGCTCAGGATTCCAAAGGAACAACGGGCGAAGGAACTTTAAGGTTTTCTACAACAAAAAGCGCCCAGAGATAGCACGGAAGTACCCGTTTCTTGGTGCGAAACAGATCCAGAGGAAAGTGGAAGCGCTGTGGAGGAGTCTTGGCCCAGCTGAAAGGGAGGAATTTTGTATTGTTCAGTCCCCGTCTGTTGCTGACAACTTCAGCCAGTCCGCGCAAGCATGGCAAGACGACGAGTCATTCACTCCGAGGTTGTATCCTAACATATAGTTTTACCTTAGTTCTTTCATTTCACAATTCACAGTGATTGTAGATTCAAGCTCTCTGTAGTTTATCGTGTCAGTGAATCTTTAAAAAAATGCTTATACATGTATTTCGTTCAGTTTCAGAACTGTCGAGTTGGAAAGACCATCCGATGGCAGTGACCGTGAAATCGCCAGTACAACAGCTCCAGATGCTGACGTCACCTGGACGTCAGGTGATGAGGAAGAGCAGCAGCATGAAGAGGAAGTGCAGCATAGCGTTACAAACACACCATTGGTCAGGTAACTCCAGTCATTGTCAACACTACTATTATATATACTGCTGGTAGATAGCCTCCATTAGACCTTTCTCGCAGGGTACGGACTAGGGATCGTAGAATTTTGGCAAAAAAGGGAAATAATTGGCCAAGAGAGTGAGTGGAAGGATTAATTTCCCCCTGAAATGTGCAATTATGGCATTAACTGTAACATGATTTTGTATAAAAATGAAAGACAGCTAACTTTCACTGGTTTCACTTGAGAGACAAAGATACTTGAAAGTTCAATTAATACTTGAAAGTTCTGGTGCTGTTTCACTTCAGGACTACAGCATGGGAAAAGAAGCCATACAGACATGTACAGTCTGATGAAAGGTACCTTCCAAAAACAGCTGGAAACAGAAGCCAGTCCTCCACCAGATCCAAAGGTCTGCTGACTCTCCACATGGCCAGGATGCAGATGGTGGCAACAACGTCAAAGGGCATTGGGAAGGGAGAGATCACTAGGTCCAGCAACTCAGAATCAGAAGACATCTTGTGCTCTGAGGATTGGTTTGATGAAGAAACTTTCACAGAACAGCTAACAGAAAATAAGCATAGTCACATTGGCAATGATATTGAGTCTGAACAAAACAGACAAGATAAAAGTTTGTCTGAGGATCCCACAGAGTTTGTCAAGAAAGATGGATATTTCAAAGATGTAGTGGAAGCAGGAGATCAAAAAGATGAATACATCATGGAGACAAATGAAGATACACAATATACTCTCACTGAGGAAACAAGGAGAGCAATCACGCAATACCTCAGTGGTAATGGACTGAATAGTACATTCAACACAAGCAATTCTGAGGACGAAAAAGAGGAGGGAGAAACTAAGATTTTGATAGAGTCAGCTATAGACAGTTTGGAAACTGAACTTGCAGGTGACAATGAAAACATTGGGACAGCTGAAAAGGGGCAGGGCAAAGGTACATCTAGTTATGATAGAATAAGCAGTATTCTGTCAGAGATTATCAATGAAGTTGCTCAGAATGCAGATCCTCACACAGCTACTTATGATGAAGGGGTCAAACATGGGCAGCAGGCTGGAAAAGAGAATATGAAAGGTTATGAATATGATTCAGGTGACAACAGAAGCAAAAGTGACCAAGTCATGGATCATCACGGTATCCCAATAACATCAGATGAGACCAGGGATAGTGGGTCTGAACTGTGGGATAGGATGTTCAGGAGTGGAACACCACTGAAGTCCAGGAGGACATACAGAAGGAAAAGGTCATCTTCTTTTTCGGAAAGTGAAGGTGCATGGGAGGTGGAGACAAGTGTGGAGATGCTGTTGACAGGCCATTCTGATAGGCAACAGAAGAAATACAGAGACATGGATCACACATATGCCATGGTCCACTCTCCCTACTCCACTGGTGATGTAAATACCAGCAGGCCCGAGCAAAGTGCAACACAGGACTCAGCCCCAACTACCAAACAAAGAGAATGTTACAACACTGTAACTGAAGAATTGAGAACAATGAAGGATACAGGAATTGCTGCATCAACCTCTTCATCTGTCATGGGTGGAAAAGAATCAGAAGTCAATGTTGAAGAAGATAAACGATGTATCATAGATGAAGCATTGTCAGGAATGCTCCATGCACATCAAGTCAACCAGTCTACTCCCAGCCATTGGCAACAACAGCCAGCAACATCAAATGTATTGCACCAAATTACACAGGGAGGTAAATGCAGCATGGAACAGCCCACTGGATGCAACCTTCCGGATCCATTGTATCTGAAATCAGCCCCCATGGATATCCCACCTGAAAGTGAGCAGCAGGCCAAGAGAAGGGGAACGCAGAGACCTGCCAAAAACACCATGGCAAGGCTGCTGACAAGAGACTACAACATAACCACCAGGGCTCAGGCAGAAGCGGGGAAAAGAAACACACGGAGCAAGATCTTAGACTACAGAAGGTTAAGTGGAATGAAGGACAAACAGCAAAAGACTCCAAGCAGAAGAAACTGGCAAAGAAGCAGCAGCAAAGACTCCATCCTCTCCTGTGATTCAGGGCCAAGAGTTCCTCCTCCAAGGGGTAAGAAAAGGAAGAGGCATCTATCAACGTCATCCGTTGGGAGTGATTTCTCTACAACCAGCTCTGTGCCTGAGCTACAGGAGGATCACCAATGGGAAGATGTGCCTGCTGAAGAAAGTGAGATTACAAATGATCAAACTAAAGAGGGCATTGACAACTCTGAGACAAGAGCAAATAATGGTGCAGGAGACATTTACATTCAGCAGAATAGAATTACTAGTGCAAGTGTTTCTCCCATCACCTCTGTGCCACCAGTTGATTTTGCTGAACAGATAGATGAGAATTCAATGGGTGTTCAGAACAGCCAAGAAATAAGGGCACCACAGTCAAAGAAGACTGATGATCCAAACAGGCAACATGAAAAGAAGGAGGATGACCCCTGGGACACACACACTGAAGAAACAGAGCAAGATGGTGATTTGAAACCAGAGAATTGTAGCAACTGTGAGGTATGTATAACCCTGAAGACAATTTATCGATGAACTCATGCAAAGCAGAAAAATGGTTGTTTTTTACAGCTCCAAAAGGTAGAAGTTGTTATGAATTTGTAATATTTTACAAGTAGTTTTGCTTAACGTTTTAGGTCTGTAATACCACTACTGATCACTGTCTGGTACCATTGTTTTACAGACTGTTCCTAGTTCATCAGGAGGGTTTCTGTGTGAGATGTTCTCAGATCCTAAGCCCCACACAGCAGCCTGGCTACCTGGATTCAACAGGTGAGAATTGTGTTTGGACAGGCTTATGAATCATTTTCATTCTCCACCTGCAGGACCTATCAGTACATGTGTACTCTTGAGGAATCATAATCTTGCTATTGTTAAAACTTCTGACTCATATACAACCTAATTCTACTCTGCCAGAAAGATTGTACCAACAGCCAACCCTCTCTTGCAGGTCTGTTCCTGACCGCCATGCAGCAGCTGCCAGTTTCATAGACTTTGAAGATGATGGAATTTTCTTGTAGTCTTATTTTTCTTGACAACTGAAAACACGCAAAAACATGGGTGTTCTTTGTTATGACACTTCATGAAAATAGACCTTCAGAGCAGTCAGATACTAGTAGTAGACACAGTCTAAGGACCTCTTTAGTTTATTTTGTGTATCTGCTGATGAAATGTTCCTGATAAGCAACATTGTTCTCATGAAATGGTGCATAGTCCACTAAAGTTGACTTTGCAATTCATGTTCTAGTATTCAAAATAAAGTTTGACAGCATTGACATGTTCGGCTCCTTTTTGCAAACAAAAAAATGCACAAAAGCAGGTATGGATCAATATACATTTAATTTTCTACACATACAACTGTGCTCAAAACGATAGTCCAAAGTTTGCCCAATTCACACAACAATTTTGACACTGTATGGTGCTGAGGTATGTGAATATAACAAATGTTATGATGGTCTGGGAATAGGATAATTTTTCTACAAAATGCAATTCAAATAACACTTAAGTGCATATGAGACTGCTGATTCCAATGCTAGTAAAACCTTAAATGCCTATCTCACATGGTCCCTGATTAACAAGGTATCCCCTGAACTTCTTTTTTCTACATTCTCTACTCACTTTAGTACATACATGAATATGCTCATTAATTGCAGCTCCAACAACCATGGGTGACAATCCACCATATAGGTACTACAGAGTATATTGTAAGGACTAACTAAGTTGTTTCACCAGGCTTCTTGAAATTGCCAATCCAAAAGGTGCACTTTGACTCTGATACACACTTCTTGGTACAGTCAGCCTGGTTGATATTCTTGCTACCAATACGGATGATTTACAACAGAAAACAAATTGAGTTACTGGTATGTAGTTTGTGACTCCTTCCATGTTTGAACACCATGCTGCATACTGTTTTGATCCCAAAACCTAGCTCACAATTCACAACTTCACACTTGCTCCCAATACAAGGACTATCCAAAACTTTGTATAGGTCTTTCATCTAAGTCAGATTTTCTACAAACTACATGTAGATGCTGAATGTGTTCCTTTTACCAGAGAAGTATTCTTGAAAACTGTCACTGTGAATGGACAAACATGCACCACCAGTTTTACATGAAAAGAAGCACCCTTAACTTTGTAGAGGAATGACTTCTGATTCACCAGGTGCTATTGAAACATAGCTGCATGGTCAGTTGTTGACCATTGAAAATCAATGATGATAAACAAAAAAGATACTGTACTAAAAACTGAATAAAACAGCACCATCACAAAATTGAAAACCATCACAACTTGAGTACTTGTACTATTGACAAAAAATGAAGAGAAAAAACTAGCCACTTGACACAAGTTTCTGGTTTGTAAATACCAACACAATCTCTACATGTATGTAAACAAAGACATTACTGTTGAGTTACTTTTTTGATCCCCCAAATCCACTGAAGCCCATCATAGCAGCCATCTCTGGGTCTATGTCTTCGTTAAGACCTGCATCATCTGCCTTTCTCTTCTTTTCCTTCTTCTTCTCCTTCCTGTATTCTTTCATCTTTGCTTCCTGCAACAAAAATCAAAAGAATCTATTATCCATTCTAAACTAAACACAATACTACTGGTGTAATATACTGACACAAAGTCTTTTCAGTTAAGTTGTACAGGGAAAGGCTACTATCTATAACATTGTCAAATCTTACACAGTATGCCCACACTAATTTCAACATACATGTATTAACAGGACAAACCTCTTCCTTGAGCTCGGCCATCCTCTGTTCAAAGTCATATTCTTTCTTCTTCTCTTCCCTCTTCTTTTTGTTGAGTTCGAATCGCTTCTTGACTTGGTCCAGGGTGGAGCGCTCAATTCGCATTGACATGCCAAGGTTACGTTGATCTGAGAAAATAGGAAAGTGAGGCTGTTCATGCAACAAAGTCACAACGATTCTAGATTTTATAAACATATGATGTGTTGATACAGTAGTAATAAGTGAAGTCAGATCACTACAATTCCAGGAACATACAGGACAACAGGACCAGAAAAAAGATGATCAGAAGTAAAACAGGGACTGTCAGACTGACTTACGTTTCTTGCCATTGATGTGGTCCAGAAAGTTGATGGAGTCCTTTACTACACAGTCACACACATTGCAATAGTACCTGGACAAGTAACAGAGAAGACCATGTCATGATCTTTTACTATTCTTCTATTGAAAATCAAGACTAATTGCAATCAACTGTACAAAGTGTAGGCTGTTGCTAGCCTGGGTGACATTCGATTTGTAATGGCAACCCCAGGACATGTAGCTAAAGAATACCGGTACCAGTAGTAACCCTTGCACCCTCCTTCCAGTGCTGCTGTAAGAGACAAAGGTCAGACATAGGCTTTACCCATCTTTCATCTTGTATACTAGTATACATGTACATTGTAATATTAATAAAGATCATTTTAAACCCCACACTGCCATTGACTGTACTCACCCTCCTTGGTCAGACAGTGGAGCTGACTTAGATATGACCTTTGTCTTCCCGAGTTGAGACTCCAGGTCCACCTTGTAATCTCTCCTTCTCAGGAAGTCTCGCTTGACTGGAGGCTGGGCATGTTGGCTATCTGCAAATACACATGTTATACTCAATTCAGTATTTATGCCCAACATCATGATGATGATGATTCATAGATAGTTTATACATGTGTGTATTTCACCATATGCAGTTATTTTTTATATGACGATGATGATGATGACTGGTTTCTTTTGCATCCTCTGCACAAACATACAGTTGGTATCATCATCATAGCTTGTCACTAAGCCTCCAACCAGTTCCGTGCTGCTCCATTGGCCACCCAGAGGTCTGTGTCTGTGCAGGTTGGTCCAAGCCTGCGGCTATACATGTACTGTACAGTTGGTGTACCTTTATCAACTGCAGCCTCTGTTCAATTGACCCATAATTGTTGCTAACAAATGCCATTAAGATGGGTGTTTCCTTTATCATCTGATTTTGTTTGGTTATCACACACTTTCCTTTTTTTTGTTTGCTTGTTTTCACAGCACCCACCGGCCGCACTGGACCTGCACCCTGGGCGATAGAGGGCCTTGCTCAGTATTCTTAGGATAGGATAGGATAGGATAGGATCTAACACTAGCCTCTCCCTCCTCAACCCCAGTACTGACCTTCAGCCTTTTTCCTCTCCTCCTCCAGCCTCTTCCTGGCCATCTCCTCATACTCCTCCACATCCCACTTCCTGCGGTGGTCCTCAGGGGCTTCCTGCAATCAAACAACACAAGAGTCATTCTGTTTCACTCTTCCTTACTTTGTGATCTATGTCTGAACAATGTGTCAAATCCAGGTTGAAGTTGATACCTTCAACTTCCCTGATGAGGTTCCCCTTTAAAGCTCCATTTGATATGATAAATATGGCATTCTGCAATTCTGTACATTTCTTTGTGTGTCTTGCTATGTTCATTGACGACTACGGGAAGCATATCTCCAAAATTTGATATGATGAATGATAAGTACAAAATATGTACAGGTAGACAGGTCCTCTCAACTGACACAGATACAACAGTCTGCATTCATGTTTACTATCTTCAAGTGTTTCACCAATCTCCAAGCAGATCCTAGGGTGGCAAAAGACAGTATCAAATTGGCCAGGCAGTTTCCAATTTGGCCAGAGAGGGCCAGATACACCTTGGGTGACCCTCTCTGGCTAATAGATACTGCCTGGCCAATTGATACTGTCTTTTGCCACCCTAGGATCTGCTTGGAGATATAACTGTTAGTGTTTCACATGCTGGTCTGTTGATTCCTCATGACATAAGACCACATTTCGGCATATTTCTGACGGCATACGAAGATTATCTACTCTAGGTGTGTTCTATACACCTTCTACCTGAATCGGATCGTCACAAATGATACTTACTGCTCGCTTGACGTTCAGAAAACGAAAGAAAAGGACAAAGACAAGCACTACTACTCACCTTACTTGTCGACGCCATTTTGGATACTGCGAGTGATGCACAACGGGATGTACCATTTACTTCTGGGGGGATCAATTGAACTGCCGTCATAGAGCTTGAAAGATTGCGACATTAGTAATGCTACGTCAACATATGTAGAATCATATTTGTATTAAGAATATTTAGAAAGATGTTTTATACGCTTTGCAGTGTCACATTACCCCTACCTATTGGTCTTGCTAGATATATAAGCACATTAACCCCTATTATAAGTAGAATCTTCTAATGATAAGATGTGGGAACCAAACCTTGCTTACGCGTCCACGTTTACTTAATTTTTCAATCCCCAGAAGCTAAAACTGTAACAGTGAATTTTACTTCTACAAAATTAGATTTTTTTTTAACACAATAAACCCATGGTAGTGCTACGCGGATTTTCATTTATCTAAATACGCGAATCGGCGACAAACAAATGACGCAATAGCTTCACTTCCGGGACCAAAACAAGACGTTTCCAGTTTGACGTGGCCTTTGCGGAGTGTGGCTCGGAAAAGAAAGTGTGCACAAACTTCCCAGGCAATGCTGCTCGCCTGACAGGGCGCTACTCAGTAAGTTGAGCCGTTCTTTTCTTGATCTTTCTTAGGGTAGAATTTCACATTTTTCTGCAGACGAAAAAGCTGTGATCGGAAGCCCCGTCTTCTAGACTGCAGAAGGGTGGGGAGGGTCGACAGAAAGTTTTTCAGTTGGAAACTCGTCCAAGTGGAAGGACAAAAACAGCTATACGTAATCATTCTGCTGCAGCTCTGGTAGTTTTAATGTCGTGCTGGTGCTGGTTATTTTAGAGATCACGTTGTATATTGTATGTATGGTCATCATAAGGCGTTAGACGTCAAAACTATTGTGCATCTGGAACTGATAAAGTTGACCCAAATTTGTTAAAAATGACAAAGAACATAACGTTTAACTTGCGAGAAACGATATCACACAGCGTCGATATCACATAATTATGACACGTATTAAGTACAGGGATCGTGTATACACTTACTAAGTCTAGCAAAAATAGCCCACATCAATGTATTATGCATGGTATAAAATTATTACGCCGTGGCTATATACACTCCCGGTGTGTATATAAAAGACAAATAGATTTTATATACACTCCGAAATACTAGCCTCCTTGGTAGGCCCAAAACTTGGGTTTTTGTGAGTGTTTGAGGATTCAGGGGCACCAAGTTTAAACCTCGGTCTTCAAGTTTATCTTATTGGATGATGAAAACCAGAAAACGACACGGAAATCTCCACCGAAGTTCGGTCGAGCGGACCGCCCCGCCCCGCTTGCGCG
>NW_017803824.1:2117102-2136223 GCF_001625305.1 Branchiostoma belcheri | reverse complement strand
ATATGAAGGAGTACAGTTTGCCTCTTCCAGAGTACAGGCTAAGTTCTGGTGTCAAACGCCATGGTGCCAAAGACAATTTCCTGGGCAAATTTCATGCAAAATTCTGTTTTACATCTGCTTGGAAATCAAAGAGGGCTGACCTACAGTCTTGCTCCCACCTCCTGGGTCGGTGACCTGTGGTAACCTTGCACGTCACGTGAAAGCAAAATGGCGGCATCCAGGCAGGCAAGGAGAGTGTACACCTGTTGGTCAAGGTTTTCCTTCGCCTTCTTCGTCTTGACATCACTGGTTGTCGGAAACGACTCCTTCAGTAGACAGGTGTGTTGACTGTGACAAAATAGTGCCGGGTCTTGGTGTGTAACCATCTCTGTCTTACCCAATTCGCCCTCTCAATAATTAATCTCAGCCTTTGGGGGAGGGTAACAAACGTAAATTATATAACATGAATTGTGTTGCTTACCATTTGTAATCAGTAATATTTATCAACATTAGTAAGAGTCCAGTAGATCATTTGGGTGATATTTAATAAGGACATTATTCAATATTATTTACAGTATTATTCTATAAAAAAATTAAAAAGGCCTCAATAACTTTATTATGTGATGATCACATTTTTGTTAACGCCGTGGCTATATACACTCCCGGTGTGTATATAAAAGACAAATAGATTTTATATACACTCCGAAATACTAGCCTCCTTGGTAGGCCCAAAACTTGGGTTTTTGTGAGTGTTTGAGGATTCAGGGGCACCAAGTTTAAACCTCGGTCTTCAAGTTTATCTTATTGGATGATGAAAATCAGAAAACAACACGGAAATCTCCACCGAAGTTCGGTCGAGCGGACCCGCCCCGCCCCGCTTGCGCGGGGCCCGGGACCCTCCGCTCCCGGCGGCGGCGGCGAGACCGGTCGCGCGCCCCTGGCGTCCTCGCTACCTGGTTGATCCTGCCAGTAGTCATAGGCTTGTCTCAAAGTTTAAGCCACGCACGTGCAAGTTTAAACTGTCTCAGTGAAACTGCGAATGGCTCATTAAATCAGTTATGGTTCCTTTGATCGTCACATCCTACATGGATAACTGTGGTAATTCTAGAGCTAATACATGCGGAAGAAGCGCCGACCTCACGGTCTGGCGTGCATTTATCAGACCAAGACCAACCCGGGGTTCGCCCCGGTCCCTTTGGTGACTCCAGATAACACAGCCGATCGCGCGGTCTTCGCACCGGCGAGAGATCATTCGAATGCCCTATCAACTTTCCGGGAGTGTATATAAAAGACAAATAGATCTTATATACACACCGGGAGTGTACATAAAAGACAAATAGATTTTATATACACTCCCGGAGTGTATATAAAAGACAAATAGATTTTATATACACTCCCGGAGTGTATATAAAAGACAAATAGATTTTATATACACTCCCGGAGTGTATATAAAAGACAAATAGATTTTATATACACTCCGGGAGTGTATATAAAAGACAAATAGATTTTATATACACTCCGGGAGTGTATATAGCCACGTTCAAATTATTATATAACACGTCACAAATGACATGTCATGGTATGACATACGGATTCTGTGTGTGCTGCCAATCTTAATCTGGAGACATTTATTGAAGCGTTAAAGCTTACCTTACTCATGCAATAATGCAAATGATTTCCACTTACATGTTTTTGTCCCCAAATGTATCAAAGGTATCCTAATGTTGATAATTTAATGCCATTAGTATGGCTATAACATTACAACCATTAACCTTCAAACAGACAAGGGCAGCAGGGACCAACCCATCATCATCCATCATAACTGGTTACATTGGTTATTACAACTGTCAAAAGGGCGAGATGATAGATTTGTCCATATCCGGACACACTGAAAGCCTGAAAAAGTCACCTTCATATCACATTATATATGCTATAAATAGAACATCAGAAACACAATTGGACATGCATTGAATACTAGTAATTTGGTTAGGTGTTTTCTCCTGCCTTGAGAGCATCTATGCACAAAATTGTAGGTGTACTAGTAGTCGCAGCCTAACTGAATTGGGAATTTCTAAGGACTCATGCATGCAGTAAGTACTACTGTACTTTGATATTGTTGATATGACAGTATATGTATTTGTCTCCCAGCAGATATTTCATCTGAGTGACACTCTCACACTTTTAAGTCATACTGTAACTGGTATTATGAGAATATGACCATTCCTATCCATAACATCTTGACAAGTTGATTTTTGCTTTTTCACAGCCATGTCATCTTCTGAAGCAGAGGAGGAGGGGTTCGAGAGTGCAGGGGAGGATGTTGAAGAGAAAACAAAACAAACACAAAAAACATCACCCAAGAAACAAACAGACAATAAAGAGAACGATGAAACAGCCAGTAAGGAAACCACTGAGAAGTCACAGGCAGAAGGAGGAGTGAAGGCAGAAAATGAGGAAAGTCAAAACAGCACTGATGAGGCTGAACCCAAGAAGAAGGAGGATGCTGAGCCTGAGAAAGAAGAGAATGCTGAACCCAAAGAGGAGAAGGTGGATGCTGTACCAAGCACTGATGACAAGTCAACCAAAGACAGTGGAGATACTGAACCTAAAGCATCTGCCACAACCACTGATGAGGATTCAAAAGATGAAGTAAGAAAAGAAGACGCAGAAGGAGAAGAAGACTCAGTTGAAGAACCGCCCAAGGATGGAGAAGATATGGAAAGAAAACCCATCCCGTTGAGGAAGAGACCGGGAAAAGAAGAGGAGGAGAAGGAAGAGAAAATTCATGCTGCCTTGGACAAACTGGCGGGAGAAGAGGTAAAGAAAGTTGTTCTCATGTTTAGGAAGATTACTGAAAAACGAAAACATGATAATCAAAACACAAAAGTATTTACTAATAAGTGCTATATATCTACCCAATATAGACAAATACATGTAACTTTTTATTTAGACAGTTACACCTACCAGTATTCAAGCTTTATTTTTGCCAACTGTTCTCATTCCAGAAGCCATCAGGCGGCTGGGGTTGGGGTGGTTGGGGGTCTTCTTTTGGATCCTCTCTGATGTCTACAGCCTCAGCTGTTGGTGAGTTCAGTCTTATGTTTTATTTGCACACTAAGTACATGTGGTTAAGCCGAGGTAGACAAGGGTAGGGCACAATCCACAGTCTGTGCTAGGATAGGTAAATGTTATTTTGAACTCCATAAAACCCTATCACCCGTGGTCAGTCCTCAACCAAGTTGCTTAAACTTTCTCTTATCCATTGGCTGTTTTTTTTAAACAACCAACTTGTTACATGTCTATTTCTCATAGACTTTTATTTCAGTGTGTATTTACTTAATGTAACGTCCTTGGTATTTATAGTCCATTTTGTTATTGTTTTTCTTGTTGCTCATTGAAGTGTCATCGCAGCCTGGGGCCTTCCTGTCCCATTGGCAAATATTTATGGCACAGCAACAAAATCAATGAAAGATCCTTGTTATAGGAGTGACTCATGACTTTCTACTTTATTGTTTTCAGGGCAAAGTTTTGTATCTGTTGTAGAGGATGTGGAGTCATCAATAGGTACCACAATTTAGAAGAACTTCTCTGTTTCCAGTCTTGAAATCTGCTCTCCTAATCCACAAGCTTGATGAACAATCACCTGTATACTAATTCTGGTCTCTGCCCAGCTGATTTTTATGTTCTCAAAGGGTTTTTCCAGCTGCAGTTCTATTAATTATGAATTATTGAGGTGTGCAGACTTTTGCTGCAGGGTACACATGGTTCTCTGATTCTTACTAATTACTTGTTGGTTCTTTCCTGATGTTGTGCTGATCAATGGGTACTCATTGCAGTGACAGTATATACTGTACAATGTATGCTGAAAAATGTATGTCCCAACAAAAATTAAAAACAAAAATTCCTCCTTTGCTCTTTAGGATCAGGACTGACAAATGTGGTCCATGGAGTCGAGTCATCTCTGGGAATCCCTACTCCAGAGGAAATGTCTAAAGAGGAGGCTGAGACTGCAAAAGATGACAAGTCAAAGGAGGATAAGGGCAAGTTTATTAAAGTCCACTGATACCCTTATGAGTTATGGAAGGCTGAAAGTGTTTCCTCGCCAGTTTCAGAGTATCATCTTTGATATTGTGTGCAAGCATGATGTTTATGACTATGGCAACATATTGAGAATTACTACCCTGTGTAATGATAACAAATGTTGTTTTGGTATAAAGGACCAGAGGAGAAAGGAGAATCAGAGAAAACAGAAGAGGCCAAGGAAGAGAAAGAGGGAGCAGGAGGAGAGGCCTCTCCTCAACAGGCATCAGGAGGGGGGCTGTGGGGGGCCTTGGGTGTGTCCATGGTGGCCAATGTTGTGCAGAACACTGTAAGTGGGATTACTAACTACTAAGTACCTAATACCAGCTCAGAAAACAAGAAACAGTCATGCCTTCAAGTACTGAAGTTTTCAACCAAGGATTGAGGTGTTCAAAAACTCCTTCTTTCCTAGAACTATTGCAGAGTTAAATTGTTTTTTTTAAATCAATTTTCAGGCTCCAATTTTTTATTTTGAGTGTACAGCTACAGGAAAATATAATCTACAGACTGTTTGTTATTGACTGCGTTACAGACTAAGAAAGTGGTGAGTGGAACCTTAGATTCGCTGGAGTATGTCGGGAAGAAGACCATGGATGTGTTGGCTGAAGGTGACCCCGGGTACAAGAAGACCAAACACATCATAGAGGTGGCAGGACAGAAGTCACACCTGTCCCAGGTAGGGTCGCCATTCTACACTTTGTCACAGGCAAACAAGATGAAACCACAATAGCATGAAAGTTCCATATGTGTTGAAATAAAGACTCAACTTTTTCTGCCAACACTGGAATGAAGTGGAACTCTGGCATGTATGACTCGCTACTACAGTCACGTGTCTCTGACGTCGCATTCCAAGACTAGACCGGTCCATTCCGTGAACAAGGTTGAGGGAGTCAGCTGAAAATTTGTGGTAAGTCCCAATTCAATATAGTGTTGGCAGAGAAAGTTGAGTCTTTATTTCATAAGATGAAACCATATTTGCACTAGAATTTCCTAAGTTTACCGTTAAAGTATAATGTGAGAGACATGTGAACTCATTTCCTCCTCTCCTGTTGTGGCAGGTGTTGCGAGAAGCCAAGGAGGAGGCAGAGAAACGAGCAAAAGAAGCTGAAGAGGAGGAGGCCCACAGGAAGGCCAACTTTGGCATCATGTTTGATGAGTTCCAAGGTAAGCTCCGTGGCTGAACTAATTATTTAATTAAGCTACGTCATAAATGTGTCATTTTATAGTAATAAAAGTCATGACTTTGAAATAGACCTTGTTTAGAAGGAGGAGTTTTGTGAAGGCCCTCTTATATCTGAAAAAGTGGAGTTGAGTGGAGTTGTCAAATTAAAGCTGAGCATGATACCTCGTATGTGCTGTAGGTTTGCCAAAAAACAGTTACTCGAGCAACTGGATATGATTTTGGGAACTGTCAGATGTTTCAGGTAGCATGCACTACCTTTCAGTGATACTGACTGTCTCCCAAATCATATCCAGTTACTGGAGTAACTGTTTTTTGGCATATCTTATTACCTGGATGTCTAACCTTCACCGACATGTTGTAGGTTTGGCCCACCTGGAGGCCCTGGAGATGCTGTCCAACCAGAGTGAAGGGAAGGTGCAGGCTGTGCTGTCTGCCCTGACAGGGGAGGAGCAGGAGGAGCTGAAGGCTGAGCTCATCAGGGTGAAGGAGGCCTTCAAACTGGAGGATGTGGTGGAGGAGGAGACAGAAGGTACGGACACAGAAGGGTTTGTCCTGCATTGTTAAGGGCCTGGTCACATATGTCATGCAATTGTTTAATGATTACCAAACTGAGGACATTCTTGGGATCTGGACTAGCTGAAGGGAGCTTATTTCCTAATTTGGTGTTTTCTCTTGAATAAAGATTTGGAATAAAGATAATTTAGTGCTTTCTCTTTGCATAAAGATTTTGCATACCCTGTACAACTGTACTTCTTAATATGAAATGGTGATATATTGAGTTTCTTTTGCACCACATTTGTAAAACCTCATACACAGGGTTAAGTATTTGACTGAATTCCTGTCTATTGTCTATCCCCAGGACAAGAAGTGCAGGAGTTTGCCAAGACTGTCACTGAGCTTCTGTTTGAACTGCACATTGGGATGACTCCAGATAAACTGAACAAGGTTTGTAAGCCAGCTGTTAGTATTAACCTTTTTCTATGTTTTGCATATACACAATTTGCCTCACACAAATGAGGTACTTGAAGTTGATTTTAGCCTTAATCTGTAATAGATACCAGGCACTGAGTCTTATGCACCATTGCTATCCACCCCTCACCAGGCCCAGACTGATGCTCTGGAGTACCTGACTCAATGTGAGGAGGACCTGGAAGAAGAGGAGACTAAGGATCCACAGGTGGGCTGTGTTGGTTTAACACCATCCCTGTCCCTGGTGCTGAAAACACCATTCCTGTCCCTAGTGCTGAAAACACCATCCCTGTCTCTAGTGCTGAACATACCATCCCTGTCCCTAGTGCTGAAAACACCATCCCTGTCCCTAGTGCTGAACATACCATCCCTGTCCCTAGTGCTGAAAGCACTATCCCTGTCCCTAGTGCTAAAAACACCATCTCTGTCCCTAGTGCTGAAAGCACTATCCCTGTCCCTAGTGCTGAAAACACTATCCCTGTCCTAGTGCTGAAAACGCCATCCCTGTCCTAGTGCTGAAAATACTATCCCTGTCCCTAGTGCTGAAAACACTATCCCTGTCCCTGGTGCTGAAAACACCATCCCTGTCCCTAGTGCTGAAAACACCATCCCTGTCCCTAGTGCTGAAAACACCATCCCTGTCCTCCAAAACACCATCCCTGTCCCTAGTGCGGAAGACACTATATCTGTGCATCAAATGTTGTGAGACCCTATCTGTGCGATATATCTTGTATGATAATAATTGTTCCCCTTCGATTTAGGATTCCATTCCTTTCATTAACTGTGATAATAAAAAAAATCTATCTTGTATCTGCCCATATCTAACCCACATTGTTGTCCCTGTCAGGATTTGCACACAGCAGCCATCCAGATGCTGGCTGAGCTGACTGCCAAGTCCATCCACCAGTTTCTGAAGGCTGCTGAGCTCATCCTGATGCAGAAGGATCCAGAGAAAACCCCACTGGAGAGGGCACAGACTCTCACCAAGTACGTCAGTGTTAAGTTCTTGCTCTTATTATGAAGCAAATTTAAACTGTAATTTCCAACACAAGAAATTGGACTCACCCAAATTTTCGACCGTACAACTCCAGTTTTTGTCAAGGAATTAGCAATCCACCGCTTCCGTGACATCACACAGATAACACACGTGACTCCGTGAGCAGTGGATCATAGGTTGCAGAAAGTCTGTGGCGTCCCCCGTCTCTTGCTCTTATATTGATGAACTGGCCGCACACTACACTTTTGAGGAGCTTCATACTTTATTGTGTATCTGCGCAGTTGTTACTTACACTTTACTGTTCTGTTGTAGATTGACGTCTGCCCTGTGTGAGGAGGTGTCAGTCCTGTCCAACAAGTACTGTGTGTGCCTCAACAAGGCAGCGGTGAGTCAACATGCCATGTCCAGCCCTGTCTGTGGTTATGATTGCTTGTTTGATTTTTGATAGAGACTCTCATGGGCAAGACATGACTGCTAATTGTTGGATGTTCCCTTGCAGAGTAAAACTGAGAAACCAGATGACTTCAGTCACTTGATAACCAATGTGTACCTTGAGGTAAGGTACTTTCTAAGTTGCCTGGCATTTCTCTGTCAATGTAAAGTAATTCGATGCACTTCTCAGGAGTACCAGTAACCAGTTACATTATGAATCACTAGGAGATGGAAAATGTTTGGACTTTAACTATTATCTGCATGTGAATGTTATAGCACCAAGGGCAGGGAAAGTAGTGTGTGATTGTGGTTCAGCCCCAAGGACATGGAAATATGTCTGGGAGCAATCAAATCTACCAGTTGAGTTCATTTTTCATCTTCTTTATCCAGGCCTCCAACAGTGCCTCCTACATCCAGGATGCCTTCCAGTTGTTGCTGCCCATCATTCAGGAATCCTGTATTCAGACCAAGAACCTGGCACTGTCTGCATTCCAGAAGCACCTATAGCCTCAGCAAACGTTGTGTGTAATGATCCTGCCTTATAATAGACGACTGCATCTATTCTGTTCCTTGGTTGTCGGTAGCCTATTTGGTGATTAGCAAAGAAAATGTTTGTTTTGGGTATGGCCGCCATTTCTGTACTTCCTGTTTTGAAACCTGAATTTCTGATCGTTTCCCATGTTTGTTGCTGCCTAACCATCAAAAGATACATACTGGTAGTATGTACAAAATGTACTTGGAAGTAAATGAGTTTTAAGAGTTATTTGATATTGATAATCATATGGAGCACTCTGCCTTATTTCATTCTGTTGATCTCAAATCTTCCTGACAAATAGATAAAAAGAAGTACATGTGCAAGGATTGGAAATGTTGTGTCTTACTAAGTCGTGTCCCTTAAGAGGGATGTTGTGTGCCTAGTGCCTATTGTACATAAATTGTACTGTGTCAATATTAAATGTACTGAGATGGCATAGTTGGATTAAAGCATTTTTCAGTCATGTTATTTAGTAAACAGAAACTTCATGTAAGCAAGCTGATGGGATGAAGTTGTGTCAGTATGGCAAAAGAAGTGTGGAAGTAAAATGTATGTTTAATGGAAAATAGGAAACATTTGATAGAGCTGTGGTGTATCTTTGTTCATTCATGCCTTTGGCAATCAACACTAGAGAGGGCTAATGCTTACCATACATGGTTTATTTACTGGTAATTTGCTGTTGATATTTAATTATCATAGTTAGTTAACTTATTGAGTTAGCGAAGTCCCAAAAACATTGGTTCCAATGTTTCAAAGGTGTCACAGTTTGGAATTTGTTCAATAACAGAATATCCAATATTTTGTAGGTTTAGTAGTTGTTACTAACTTACTTGAATGTTGAATAACTAACCTGTTCAATTTGTCTCAGTGGCATAAACATAATGGGCATTGCAAAAATTAAAGACTGTCATATCATATCTCATTAATAATTTTCGTTAGTGCAAATGGGTTTTACTCATTAGATAACCCTTTGAAGATCCTTTCTATCCACAACTTAGCGCAAAACTAAGGGTATAAATCAGTTTCTTGGCATTGTGACTTCCCCAACTAATTGCTTTCATGTACTCATGTATGGCTTTGCTGTGAATTTGTCAAGGAAGATACAAATTTTTTTTTTCTGTGGACCTGTAGTTGCCTTAAGTGGAAACAAAAGCCTTATACTGCAACAGTAAAAACTAATATAATGGTTTTCATGGATACGCAATTATAGCAGAAGTTGCTGATCTGCTATTTTGGTATATCATATGAGCTTTGGTATATTTTTCAAGTAGATTTGTCTGTCCTGAACATTGCAGTGCTGGATATGAGATGTAACAATGAATAAACATGTTTAGAATCAGTCTGCAATTGGGTTTATATTACTAGTACATATTTCTGATAACCTTATTTCATTTAGAATATAAAAAGTGAGTGAAGACAAGGAAATAAATAGCCTGAGTGCCATCCTATTTAATGCGGGGCTCCAATACCTTACGAATTCATTTGGAGCGAGTATGGAAGCTCAGGCATACAAATAGGATGGCACCCAGGCTAGGAAATACAGAGTTAATGTACTAATATTTAGTAAAAGTTGCCAGTACAAAGACTAAAGGTGCCAGTGACATACAAGAGGAATGTTTATTTCAAGGTAAGACTTGACATTTGCTACAAGCTGTATGAATCAAAATACTGTTACAAGAGTAGACAAGAACACTATGATGTTGCAAGTAGAAGTACAATGTGTAACAATACAAATACACAGCCTTTACAATAGCTAAACTTGTTTTCTATTTAAGGTTTTAGATTTACTATCAAACATGATTACCCAGTATTTCAGAAAGTCAGAGTCTAGTATCCTGTAAGTGTACAATAGCTGAATCTAACACCATTTTGATGGCTGAGACATGGCACTGTATGTACATTGTAAATATGGTAATTACAAGTCAAGAACAAGTTATCACAAGTTCAGTACTTCCCTTTCTTGTCACATATCCTTTCTTCCTAACTAGCATTTTATGTGTTACGTCCTGTTATTTATGCTCCATGGTTTTCATAGCCTGAGCGTCAGCATTTTTAGCTTTCATTCACTCCCCATGATCCACTACCGACTGGCTGGCAGCAGATTGTGGGAAGTGAACGAAAGCTAAAAAGGCTGACACTCAGGCTTTGGTTTTTAATAATTTCATGGGAAACATCTTGATGGTACACTAGGTAGTATCACTAAAATCTTTTCCCTTTCTTATTTCCAGCAGGAGGCTTTTGTAACTGGAAGGGTTTGTTGGCTGCGGCGGTGGCACCGGACGCTGACGTTCCAAACAGCAGACCTACGTTTGACGGGAAGGGTGTAGCAGCACCTATGGGGAGAAATAAAGATTTGATCAGGGGCACGTCACTGCAGCATCTTGACCAAACAGAACATACTCAAGTTGCATATGTGTATGTGCAAATCATTTTCAATTTGTCATATTGACAATAACTATTACAAACTTAAGAACTGTTGAAGTCACAACATTCAGAGTGAAAAGGGTTTGTGTTATAAGCTTTGGACAATTTGTACAATACAGACAAACATGCGTTAGAGGTATGTACTGTTCAGGACAGGCAACTTAGTATTGTTTGTATGTGCCCTTTTCTTGTAGAGGGCATTTTTCTACCAAAATTAAGTTGGTGACAGCAGAAGTCAGCCAAAACAAGAAGTGAAATGATGTTAAGTCCAAATGGTATTGATATTATGAGGGTTTAAGTTGTTTTTTACAGCCAAATGTCTAAACTGTGATGTAAGAAAATATTATAGCCTTTTCACTGCCATCCACAGATTGATTTTCAATTAATTACAGCACATGACAGCAGGATTAGGGTTAATACAGTAATGTCTAAACAAGCCATGCTGATGAACTGTTATTACAGGACAGTAGTTTAATGCTCATATAGCATTTTCTATCGAGGGTGCTTGAGGCATTTTCCTTGAGTAAGCATACAGTCCTTCTGGTGATGTCAGATAGTATAGATTCTCTAACATGTACTAGTAATACATTTTTTCATGCACATTGTAGTCACCAGGTATGTTTGTGAACAGGATGGCTAGAAGTACATTTGGCCACATGCATACTTGGCAGAGAATACCTCAAGCCCACCAAAAGGCATAGCAGCTGTGACAGTGTTAGTCACAACACTGTTCAACGATTCCTTTAGTTATGCCACACTGATACACAACTCCTTGGTTCTGAAGATTAAAATAAGGTAAGAATATACAGGCACAAGATTGAAAACAAGTTTGAGATTGAATACAAACTTAGTACAGATTGAGTACAAATGTACATATTTGTGTTTTTCAAAAAATAGCACCAATTCTTGTGGAATCTTTTTGAAGGTTAGATTTCTGTCCTGGATAGGGTGGCTGTTTTCTTTTTCTTTGGTCAACATTAAGGCAGGAAAATCCCGAGGACCAAGGATTGCTATCAGCGCGGCACTGTCTACTGAAGAGTGCATGAAGTGTGGTGAGGGGAGGAGGTTGTTCTGACCTACAGACGAGGGTGGTGGGTGGTGAGGAAGACATGTCCCACTAAGACTTAAGCCCACTAAAGGCAGTGGACTGAGAGGGAGCACCAAAACCTGCAGCAGAGCAGAGCAACACACCACGTCAGACCACACCACTGCTGAGAGACAAGGTACAGCACAGAGCTACCTGCCTAAACCAGGCCAGTTCGTCTTCCCATTTACAATTGTACACAGTTATTCTATAACACAGGGATACATGTGCATAAGGCCATAGCAATTACGTATTTGTACATTATGTATTCAGAGTTGAATTATCAAATGTTCTACAAGGATCCCTTTGCCATCATTTCTGCCTTCTTTTTCAGAATACCGGTATGAACTATTTCTACTAACCTTAATTTACATTAAATTTAAATTTCTGTGTTCTTTTTCACAACATGAACCACATGTATTTCAATTATGAATTAACCTTAATTTACAACATGCAAATTTAGTAAAGATGCCAAGCACATAAACTGTATTACACATACGTAAGTATTCCATAGCCTGGGTACCATCGAGCGCAGCAGAGCAAAATCCTGATGGTACCCAGGCTAAGTATTCCAATATAGATACAATGTACATGTAAATTGTAATACAAAATTTTTATGCTTGAGTTAGTCAGTTTGTTTGTAACACTGGTCTACAACTGGCCTGGTTTAGGATACTTGAGAAAATAGTCTAATAGGAGAAAAGCATGAATAAAAAGGAGACATTTGGGAAAAAGACAAATGGAATGGAGAAAAATTAATGTTAGTTCAATATCATAAGCATGCTATTGTTATCAGAAGGTTGCCCTGAGCAAAGTCATGGCTGCATTATCATAAACGGCATACATGTACAATCAAAACTACTCAAGCATTTGCAAAAATACTTTACAGGAACAAAACGCCCAAAACAAAAATGTGAAGGTCTAATTCCCTTTGATGCTCCATCCCAGGATAAGCAAAAAAGAACCATGACAAGGACTTTGTATATTACAAGTTTGGGACGAGAAATTACAAACAAGAACCTAGAAAAAAGCCAAGCTAGGAAGCTCTGGTAGTGTTTATGAAGCCTGCATTTAAAACAAGTCAAAACAGGTAAATTGTGCCCTTAAAGTACTTGTACATAAGATACATGACTTCTTTTATTAGAAACTGTACAAATTAGTAATCTTACAAATCAATGTCAGTTGTTCCATACTACCGGTAAATCTTAAGCTTTGCTCAATGCTGGTACATGTAGCTTTTATCAAACTTAAAGCTATGACTTGCAAAGCTGAAGACTTGAGACCATCCAGTGATGCAGGCTTCAGAGACAGTTTCCTCACCAGATGCAAATGAACCAACAACGTAACGTTAACACACACAGATGTTCCCACAGGGTATAATATCATGTCTACCGGCATGTCTGGCACCTACCCATGGGCTTGGCTGTTTGATTACCAAACCCAAATGTGCTTGTGGCAGTCCCAATCCCTGCACTCAGGCTGCCTGAGCCAAAACCTGTGTGAACAGGTGGGCACAATGAGTACTCTTCTCAAACAATATAGCAGAGGGGATTCATTCCTCAAGCTAACCGACATCTTGCAGACACAGTTGTCCCTCAGTAAGACATCTGGAGCTTCATAGTTCCTGTTTAGAACTGAAACTGAAAAGTTCTAAACTGGAACTATGCGGCTCCAGATGTCTTACTGAGGGACGACTGTGTCTGCAAGATGTCGGTTAGCTTGAGGAATGAATCCCCTCTACTATATACTCTTCTAAACCAAATTAGACCCTTAATACCAGCGCCTTGCAACAATCTCGTTAAGGCCAATCTTTCCGTCAATTTTGTGCACAGAATCGATCTAACACCTTGCACCTGACCTCCACCCAAAAGCTGATAGAAGATCCCTTTTATAGGTTCCGCTGCTTGAACATTTTCCCAAAGTCAAATAATAGTATAGATTATGGCTGAGGAAAAACGGAGATAGGAGAATAAGGAGTATAGTATTCCACCTCAACACTTTTGAGCAAAACATTTGGTCCGTACACCAAAGCACAAACACCCCATGCTGACCTGTAGCTGGTTTGGTGGTTGTGGTGGCACCAAACGGTGTACCAAACTGAGGAGCACTTGTCCCAAAGGTGGTGGCCCCAGTCCCGGTACCAAATCCTGTTGTTCCTGTACCACCAAACAGAGTTGCAGTGCCCTGGCCTGTAGTACCCAAGCCTGTGGTGCCCAGGCCTGTAGCGCCCAGGCCTGTAGCACCTGTACCAAAGGCACCAGTCGTGCCCAGTCCACCGATGCCTGTAGTGTTCAGACCCAGGGTAGGAGGGGCACCTGGAGCAAGAAGGAATAAAAACACAATTGTGTAACATGGTAAATACTTGTACAACTATCACTGCTACTTACAACAGTAAAACTCTATCTACCTTTTTACCATTCACGAGCCGTTACACGATGTACAGTCAACCCTCTCTAAAGTGGACACTCAAGGGACTGAGCAAAAACGTTCATATGCTGCAGGTGTCCTCCCCATAGATGGTTGGTCATCCAAAGGATTGGCAAATGTATATGTATCCAGTAATAGGCTTATGAAAGTACAAATGTATTTGAAATCTGAAAGATCAAGAGCAACTACATTTTGTAAATAAGTTTTTGGAAACATGACTTACCTGCTGTTGGCTGCTGTTGGGCATTGAGTGCTGTTGCCATGGCAACAGCCGCTGCATTGGTCATTCCTATGAAAAGATTTTACCAAATAAGGTCATGACAAGGAAACAGGAGATGGGGAAAATTCTGATGATCAAAGTTCTATGGTGATTTTGTGGTAAAGTACCTCAAACGTGAGATAAGATGTAGCCCAATCTTTGAAAAATAAACTGAAATGAAGAAGATAAGACAGGAAAAGAAATGACAATGTCTGGTACCAGTAAAAGGAGAGGGTCCAACAGTGACTGGAGGTGGTTTGGACCTGGTGGAGGCTGACTGAGACTTCCGTCTGGCCTCAAACACATCCGAGGTGTCTCCCAGGAACACTTTCCTGTACACCAGGTACTGCTCCTTCTGAGTCTGGACACAACAACACAGCATTGATACATTGTTGAAGGTTAGACATTCAGGTAATGAGATACGCCAAAAATCAATCAGTTGCCAAAAAAGCAACTGGATATGATTTTGGAAAGGGTCAGATGTTTCAGGTAGCATCCACTACCTTTCGTCATTGACACTGACACATTGTTGAAACTGAAGGTCCAACTACTCAAAATTGTGTACATTTTACAAAGACAAAACATTAGGAATTTTCTTCTTAATCTCTGTTCTGTAACGTTACCTTGACTGCCTCGTGGATCCCATGTAGATTTCCTGCCAGGGCCACAAATGTCTCATGTAGTCTCCGCAGCACAGAAGACAGGGCTAAAACATGAAATTCAGAACATTACCATCATAAATCTGCATTCACACATTGATGGTACATGTACTTTGTTGGACTACACCAAAAATGTTCAGATAATCCAATATGAGCATTTTGGTGTTGATTCAGAACATGAATTTTTTTTTGGAAAATCAGAACAGAATGAAGCTAACAAATCTGACAGCAAATTGGTGTGTTATGTTTACCAGCTATACAGATACAGAATTAAATAAACTGGTGAGGCTTTATGCAGGAAATGTGTTGCCTTACTTTGTGGTGTGAAGTATGCAGGATGGGAGAGAGCAGCGATGTGGTTCTCCAGCTGCTCAATCTGCTGCCGACACATCAACATCTGCACCTCAAACTGTTCCACCAGCCGCTGGAAATACCTGCACAGAGGGGGAAACTGGTCAGTTAGTGGCATGCTCTACAGGGAAACTGATCAGTTAGTGGCATGTTCTACAGGGAAACTGATCAGTTAGTGGCATGTTCTACTAGTTCAACAGCTAAGGATTCGTATGAAAGTTAATCTGTGTTAATCTGTCCAACACAAGGGTTACACAGAGATCAAATTTTCAACCACCACTGTGTCTTCATCGGGATAATCAATGATCACTTACTTCCGAACGTAATCTCGTGAGAGTCACAACCATGGCTAAGGATTAACAGTCATCAAATCAGATAAAACTGGTGTCAAAAGCTGAGTGACCTGGCTACTGGACACAAGATTCAGAGGACACAGGTCTGATTATTGGTATTCCTGGCTAGAAGTTGTGTCCCTGGGAAAGGGTAAGACATGAGAAATCTGACTTACTCTGCAGGAGCTGTGTGCTCGTGCTGCAGGCCTGGGGGCGTGTCCTTAGTGCGCTGGGCAATCTCCACATTCTTCAGTTCCTGAAACATAACCATGCAGACACAGCATGTATCTTAGTAAAATGTTTTCCTTATGAAAGATCCTTTTGCCATGAACTATTCTATGAAGTCCTTGCTATTCTGTAACTTGGTATTACAAATGTACATTCTTTTTTAACTCTAAGAACTTGCTAAAATACAAATTCATTAAGTCTACTTTGCATTAGATTTCTTTTACGTATATAAACCTTGATACCTCAGTTATGAGTTATCCATGTGTCCAATCGTACACTACGTAAGATTGAGGGTATTGGCATTTTCAGTTTTCAGTAAGTTTTGCCTAGCCTGAGTGTCAGCCTTTATAGCTTTCGTCCGCTCTCCACGATATGCTACTGGCCAAAAAGCAAATCGTGGGGAGGGGACAAAAGCTAAAAAGGCTGACACTCAGACTAAGTTCAGATTCAGATTTTATTGAATATCAACTGACATGTCACATTAAGTGCATGAAATATGTCAAGTATTTACAACTTGTACTCAATTATTACAATAGATAGCATAAAATGTCACATGCATCTGCATAATTAGCGATAAAATACATCATAAAAACTTATTACATCAATGAGTACAGCTAAACATTCTAAGTTTTGCTCTAACTTGATGTAACAGAGCAGATGTACCTGTGCAGAGTCTGCCTTGAGTTTCTCTATGGCCACAGCGTTTCTCTGCAGCCCACTGGACACCACAGATAACATCTGCCTCAGCGCTGTGATGTCCTCCTGCACCTTATCAAGAGGCTTGGAGCTCACTCTCGAGATCTCATCTTGCACATCCTTCTGTTCTTTCACATATTTTCTGGAGATAAACATGTGTTCATTTAAAAGTTTACAATGTTTAAACCACCAAATAACTTCCTTATACATACTGTTTGTCAATGTCATTTCTTAATACATGTATCAAATGTCAGCCAACAGCAACCAACCACATATAGAGTAACACTACACACAGATTGAAGAGTTCTGCACTTGTACCTTTTTCTAAAGAATCTAGGATACCTACCTAAATGTTTCCACACTTTGACCAATTTCATTGGGTACTTCATTGTCCTTCCCGGCTTTACCATCACTGTAACAATAACAGGTGAACAGAATAAAGCAGTGAAGAAACTCCACAGGGCCACACCATTCAAAAGTATTGAATTTGATTTTGAACAAATTGACACCTTGATGTGGATATGGATAAAACTTACCCTGGTTTAGTTCCTACAGTGCCTGAAAAATGTCAAAGAGGGGATCATTAAAAAATGTACCATAACAAACTGACAAGCAAATGTTAAAATGGCCGCACAAGTCGATTCTGTTTTTGGAGGCAACACCCAACTAAACACATCTGTACAATCTCAGACTATAAATGCTATACTTGCACATTTTGTTACTGCACAAAACACAATTGAACATAACTTACAGTGTCTTCTCAAAATCAAAGACAAAGGACAGCTACCTTGTTCAGACATACAGACACATGAAGACTTAGACTAGTTAGACCCCCACCTGTTGTTGCAGTGCTGGCCTGGGAAGTGGGGCCGGTCCCACCCAGCCCTATACTGGCTGTAGTAGTGGCCGGTGCAGCCAGACCAGTCAACCCTCCCAAGGCCAGGCCACCAGCTGTAGTTGTCGTAGTTGTTGTTGCTGGTGCACCAAAAGTAAACCCACCGCCCAGCCCTGTACCAGTGGTGGTTGTTGTAGTTGTACCAAGGCCACCTGAGGATAAAATCATTAAAAAAAAAAACTTGTATAAAAATGACAGCAACAACAATTAACTACAGGTTTCAAAGTATCTGTGTAGACTTGTGGTCACTAGTCACTACAGTGTTGAAAACTGGCAAGTTGAAAAAAACAATGTTGACATTATGGCAGTGACAGTGACAGAATATATTGAACATGAACTGACATCTTACCAAGTTTAAGACCACCTGTGGTGGCTGGTGTTGCCCCAAACAGACCCCCGCCCAGCCCTGTTGTAGTGGTGGTGGCTGCTGTGGAGGCAGCAGTGGTCTTGTTGCCAAAGATGCCACCCATCAGCCCAGCTGTACTCGCAGCTGGCGTGCCGAACAAGCCACCTGTCGTAGCTGCTGCGGTGGTGGCTGCAGCAGGTGTGCCGAATATGGAGGCAGTGGTGGTGGCAGCCGTGGGGAGGGTCAGGACAAAGTTGGAGGTGGTGACGGGGGCAGTGTTGGTCAGGTTGAGGGTGAAGCCTGATGTGTTGCCTGTCTTGGTGGATGGGGTGCCGAAGGACAGTCCTGTCGCTGTGGTGGTGGAACATGGAAGAAACACTGGTAGATAAATATTTATGCTACTAGTATCTTGATATGGAACAATCCATTTTGGAATGGGGAGGGACTAAATGAACTGAAAGATGCTGTATTTGCTCCCGAGCAAATGTTGGCCTTTCTACTAAATTCTACTTATGCTGCCTTTCTTTATGCTATCAGTTTCTGTATCTCTTCACTATATTATTGCATGGCATCATGGCATTATAAAAATGCAGCACTTTCTTTATTCTGAGGTCTGGTGCCCAGGCAACATTTATGGTTGCCAGGAGTGATGACAAGCCATCTTACCTGGAGTTGTGGTGCCCACTCCAAGACCAGCGGCTGGGGCTGCTCCAAATGTCAGCCCTCCTATGGTGCCAGTGCTGCAAAGAGAAACAAGTTATTAATCCATAATTTGACATATTAATATGATTTTCTTGGATATTGGCTGAAAATAACTGAAAGATCAAAATATTTAGCTGAACAAATAAGTGAAACATCTAATAACATTTACTTTAACGTTACCGGCGTAAAGGCCAAGTGGTAAAACTGGAGCCTGAAAACTTGCTGCGCAACATCATGGATGGAGGGGAATCCCCATCGTCACAAAATATTCTACATACTTTTGTAAATTATTACAGATATTTTGGTTGAAAATAATGCATTTACTGGCGATATAAGAGGTTTGTAATGTATATGAGTTAAACTACATCTTCTTGTTCCTTCTTCAACAGCTTTAAATAGCCTTATAAATTGGGCTGTTCCAAAAAATAACTGTGGAGGGGGGGTGGAAGAGGTCTCAAATCAGCTTCTGACCCAACCCCCCTGTCCAGTCCAGAATTCTTTTTACCCACCCCCCGTCCGGTCCAATTTCATTATTTTGACCCA
>NW_017803824.1:1927178-2117082 GCF_001625305.1 Branchiostoma belcheri | reverse complement strand
AAAAAGGAACAAAAACAATATATGTTACGGACAAGTTGCAATCTGCAGTCACCCTACCATGCATGACATATTTTTGTAGATCAACAAAGAAGTTAGGAAGTTATAAAAGTGATTCATAGATGGAAAGAAATTAACCTTGAAGTGTGGTATATAACAACTGAGAGAAACTGTTTGGCTAAAATTCGACTGATCCTTTTGTTATGCAAACCATTGAAAGAGAATGCTGGATTAACTTGTTTACTTAACAACACTTGCTTGTTTACTTTACAGTAACCAACTAATTACTTGGGGTAAAAATGTTGTTTCAGATAAATTTTTAAAAGGAAAAGGACTTTTACTTTCTAAATTAAGATTTTCTACTACTGTATTTATATTTGCATGTAAGAAATAAAGAAGAAATTCTATATAGCTGCAGGACAAATTTGAGGACCACACCAACCATCACTAAACAGAGATGGCTGGCAGTATAAACTTCCTGGCACTTATAACCTGATAAGTCCATAAGGTCTGACATGGGATTGAGCTGTTTGGTCGCTTAAATTATGAAAGGTGTGGGACAGTTGAAAATTTGATGCGTTACAGTATGTACATCTTATAGACCTTATATGGACTCTATATGAGAGTGGTATGCATATTGAAGCTATGTTTATGATTGTATGAAATATTTATAATGTCCTTTATCCAGCTAAAAAATCATTCTCCAACCTTCAATTAAACATCTAACTTAGATTCTAAGATTGTTCAGAATCAGAGAGATAAAATCTCAACCATAAAACGCTGAATACACCCAATACCCACCAAGTTCCAGTCTGGCTCCAACCCGGGTTTATTTGACCCAACCCCCCTGTCCGTTCCAGATTTATTTGACCCAACCCCCCTGTCCGTTCCAGATTTGTTTGACCCAACCCCCCTGTCCGTTCCAGGTTTGTTTGACCCAACCCCCCTGTCCGTTCCAGATTCGTTTGACCCAACCCCCCTCGTCCATTCCAGATACATTTTACCCAACCCCTTTTCCGTTCCAGATTTGTCCTAGTATCTTTTTCATATTAGGCAATTACTAGTACGTTTTTGAGTTTTGAGCGTTAGTGCATGAGATGACTATTGAACGTATTTAAACTTGTTTGGACAGTTTCATTTTTTCAGCATTCAACATCACTATGAGGCGACTGAACTAAGCTTCCACCATATAGATTTGGGCATCGTATAATTGTATGAAGAAAAGCACCAAAAGAATGCACTGAGCATTTTCCCTGTGAGGAATTCCTCACATGGAAAATGCACAGTGCAATTTTTAGGACTGAGCAATTATGAGCAGACATGCGGAGCAAAACAGTACAAGATGGCCATGATTTTACTTTGGGACATTTCAAGTTGAAACATCTCTCACCCTTCTTCAGTGACACTAAACTGCACATGGAGGAACTAGAAAAAAACAGTTGAACAGAGAGTGAAAGACACATAAGTGTCACTGTTTTGTTATGTAAATGATGATAAGGTAGATTATGGTAATACTAATACAACACCACAGCCAGGAACAACTGCATGTACTGGAGAGTTCTATGGGAAATCCTCCCTTCCAGTTAGTGGAGTTGTAGCTGCACCTATAGATGGCCTCCTGGAAATGTCCTGAAGTAATCACCATGATAATTTATCCAGTAGTAAAGTTTGATTCGTCTTTGAATATTGTTTACCTGGATGTCTAAGTTACCTTCATCAGGGTTATAAAAAGATCAGCTTGACATTTGCGTGCCAGGTGGATCGTGCCAGGCAATCTGACGTTTCCATGTTCAAGTCTCACACAGAAAACATGCACAAGTCATGACTTGTTTGCAAAAGAGTGAGAGTGGGTATTTTGAACCCTAAGTTCTGTCAGGGATGAAAAATATGACTTGGTAGAAATTCATGACATTGTCTTGTTGTATGACAATCAATGTACAGTTTTATAGCATTGTCCTTTTATGAAAGAAGGGAGTATATATGTGATATTTTTATGATGCTCTGAGTGCAAATAGAAATTTAACGGACTTGACCTATGA
Source organism: Branchiostoma belcheri (assembly GCF_001625305.1). NCBI lineage: Eukaryota > Metazoa > Chordata > Leptocardii > Amphioxiformes > Branchiostomatidae > Branchiostoma > Branchiostoma belcheri. The sequence continues at coordinate 2,115,046 of NW_017803824.1, read as the reverse complement.
AGAATCTAGATGGTTTGGTGGGGAAAACAATGGGAACCTGTAGGAACTTTGTTCAAGCAGCGCCATTGTGTTAAAACTGAGGATTCCAGGTCCATTGGCATTGGGTTTGGACTGAAAAGGAAATAAAAGGAGGTTTTGTGTTAAACAAGGAGCTGGTTAAATTTATTTCTAACCTCCTTGTTTTGCTCAACTGCATCAGAGTATTGGTTTTGAAAATTCAAGATAATTCACACTAGCCTGGCCCACACCTTCAGTCCTTTAGTGTTGTAAACACTGTACTCTAATAGTCTAAAAATTAAATCACGACTTCTTATTCTTTCGGCAAATCAAATGACTTTGTGTAAACCTGACTGTCCTGAACTTTTACCCTAGAATTTTATTTTGCTGAAGTGACTTTGGCCTGAGATAATTCAGCATAATCTGATAACACAACAATGTCTGAGCAAACAATAGGAACTCATTAGGACATGGAGCCAGTAATTAGCATTTCAATGAGTTACAGTAGCTGGTTGTGTGGAAACTGAAATCCTGGTACACCAAAAGTCTAGTACAAGTCAACTAGAACCCTTGGATAGGAAAAGAACCTAAAAATAATGAAAAGTACTCGTAAATCAAAGTTTTTTAACAAATGCAAAATAATTGTCCAATAAAGCAGTTCAATTTTAGATGGTCTGTAAAAGATTTTTTTGAATGATGTTAGACCAAAATAACCACTAGTACCAGACTATTTACGAGAATATTTGCCAGGCTAGTTTGGCCTGGCCACCTTCGGGTTTGACTTCGGAGGGTAACTGGATTATATCCGGATAAAAACAACCTTCTACAGACTGACTCCCCAGGCCAATCCTTTTTGCCGAAATACATATGCCACAATCCATAATCCATAATCCCACAGAAAAGCCTGGTGGAGGCTGCTAAATAACAACAAATGTGTCTTATCTGAGAAATTTTACCCATATTTTAGTCAGGTATATTTGGCATATGAACTTTGCATTCAATCACCCAAACAATTAGGTGCATAAAAGACATTGGGTGTACTATGTGAAACAAGATTACTAGATGGCGTTAAAAAAACCTCACACAAAAAGCCAGGTTGGCTCCTTGGCAGTTTCTTCTGACTTTGAAAAATCACTATCGGTTTCTTCTTCAACATTGGGCTACCAGAATATCTGGGTGCACTCAGAAAAAGATTGGGTGTACAGCTCCAATTTTTGGTGCACCCTGAGTATTTTGAGCCCTGATTTGTAGTTCAATGCATCAAATCGGGCAAAACAATGGACAGGAGTGAGTGATACCCAGTTCATGTGACTTGTTGTTGGTTACACTCAGATTCACACTTGCACTTGAATATTATCTAAATGACTGAAAAGAAAATCAAAGACAATTTTTATTCTTTTATAAGTTACAAGAGCATTTGCAAAACAACCTATGCAGTTGACTCCATATTCAGTTGAACCAAGGAGCGAGCTTATACTCAAGTACTATAGTTATAGCGAAACTAGATAAAAAAGGAACAAAAACAATATATGTTACGGACAAGTTGCAATCTGCAGTCACCCTACCATGCATGACATATTTTTGTAGATCAACAAAGAAGTTAGGAAGTTATAAAAGTGATTCATAGATGGAAAGAAATTAACCTTGAAGTGTGGTATATAACAACTGAGAGAAACTGTTTGGCTAAAATTCGACTGATCCTTTTGTTATGCAAACCATTGAAAGAGAATGCTGGATTAACTTGTTTACTTAACAACACTTGCTTGTTTACTTTACAGTAACCAACTAATTACTTGGGGTAAAAATGTTGTTTCAGATAAATTTTTAAAAGGAAAAGGACTTTTACTTTCTAAATTAAGATTTTCTACTACTGTATTTATATTTGCATGTAAGAAATAAAGAAGAAATTCTATATAGCTGCAGGACAAATTTGAGGACCACACCAACCATCACTAAACAGAGATGGCTGGCAGTATAAACTTCCTGGCACTTATAACCTGATAAGTCCATAAGGTCTGACATGGGATTGAGCTGTTTGGTCGCTTAAATTATGAAAGGTGTGGGACAGTTGAAAATTTGATGCGTTACAGTATGTACATCTTATAGACCTTATATGGACTCTATATGAGAGTGGTATGCATATTGAAGCTATGTTTATGATTGTATGAAATATTTATAATGTCCTTTATCCAGCTAAAAAATCATTCTCCAACCTTCAATTAAACATCTAACTTAGATTCTAAGATTGTTCAGAATCAGAGAGATAAAATCTCAACCATAAAACGCTGAATACACCCAATACCCACCAAGTTCCAGTCTGGCTCCAACCCGGGTTTATTTGACCCAACCCCCCTGTCCGTTCCAGGTTTATTTGACCCAACCCCCCTGTCCGTTCCAGGTTTATTTGACCCAACCCCCCTGTCCGTTCCAGGTTTATTTGACCCAACCCCCCTGTCCGTTCCAGATTTGTTTGACCCAACCCCCCTGTCCGTTCCAGATCCATTTTACCCAACCCCCCTGTCCGTTCCAGGTTTGTTTGACCCAACCCCCCTGTCCAGTCCAGATTTGGTTGACCCAACCCCCCTGTCCATTCCAGGTATTTGACCCAACCCCCCTGTCCAGTCCAGGTATTTTACCCACCCCCCCTGTCCAGTCCAACCTCTTCCGCCCCCCATTCTCCTTTATTTTTTGGAATAGCCCATTTACCTAGTTGCCGTTGTCGTAGCTGGTGTTCCGAAAGAGAGTCCGCCGACTGTAGAAGTGGCAGCAGGAGCTGGCATGGCGAACAGGCTTCCCTGTGCTGGCTGGGCCGGCGTCTGCCCAAACGTGAACCCACCGGTGGGCGGCATTGCCTCAGAATTCTCTCAGAGCACCAAACAGACTACAAAAATCCCGTAGAGACGCAAAATTCACTGATAAAAAGTAAAACTCGCGACACTTTTTATCGAAAAACCGCCATGTTGCTACAGTGCATGATGGGTAGCCGGGAACGCCGGCCCCGGATGTGTCATGGCGGTCGAGTGAAAAAAAGAAGATGGAACACATACGAACTCCCAAGGTTTGTGCCTTTATCTCGTCAACACAACCTTCTTTGTCTTCAGTGTGCATTCCGAATGTTTACTTATAGTCTATAGAGGGTATCTGCGAAGTTTTGTGTTCTTGCGTCTTGAAACTTTGGTGCAAGGAGCTGTTAAAGTTGATGAGGTTGATGTGGTGTTGTCATCTTCCGGTATGTTTCCGATGCTGGTTTCCGGGCATAATTATTCCGACTTCGTCATTAATATTTTACGTAATAAAGAAATCACGTGTGGGGGGGTTGTCTCAACAACTGCCATAAAAAATAGGTTTCTGTCTAAGAAAATAAACTGTTAGCTGTGCAGAACTATTGCCCTACTTCCGATTAAATATTTGCTAGAATTTTTCTTCAGTGACTGAGTGTGTCGTGTTTAGATGTAAGTCTCGTGACACACCATGACATCATGCAGTTCAGATGTACACCAAAACAGACCGTATCTCCCGTCAGAGATGTTGTTTATACGTATTTATGTTGACACCGTTGTGTCGCACAGCCTACTTAGTATTATTTGGGGTATGCATAATTTAGAAGGGTTGCATCATCATTATGGTAATCAGTGATTGCACCTATCCCTGTTATCCCAAAAGGGGGAGGGGTAGTAGACAGGGGGTGTGGCTCTGGGTGGATGCATGGACAACTGTACCATGTGGTACTCTCCAAACAGGTCTTGTGGTGGCTGCAAAGACAGTATCAAATTGGCCAGGCAGTTACCATTTGCCACCTAGAATTTCGTAGAAAAAAGATACAAGTACTAGGTACAGGAAAGAAAGCCTGATAAAAATTCCTAAAAACATGTAAAAAAAAATAAGCAAAAGCCTAAACCTCAGCTTAGAGAATAATCTTGTGGCAGATTATCATGAAAGCACAAAATGGCTTCATGGATTTTGCCAGGTTTGCCATACAGATTTATAATTCATAGCAAGTATTGATTAAGTCCAGGTGTGTCTACTTGAGAGAGAATACAGAAGACAGAGGTCAAGCACTGCGTATTGATTGATAAGTCTCTGTGTTTCGAAGATGTGATGCTTCGCAGTGATGAGCCAAATCATGACACTTTTCTTACATTTGAAGTGTTCCACAGAAGAAAGATGAAACAATGTTATATTTAAAAAATTGTATAGACACCGAGGTGAAGACTTTTCCTGGGATCTTGCTGAGATGTACCTTACAGATATCGGTGGGGAAATGGTTAAAATTTTGATGTGCAATGGCTGGCTGACCTTGAAAACTGAATATTTACTACAGGAAAACCATTATTTCTGCATGAAATTCAAGTTACTTTTGATGAAACTTGATTTTAGTTGTCCTTATTTGTGTTGTGTCTTCCACAAATCATAGCTCTACCTTAAGAGTATCTGATGTTTTCCTCATTTAATCTTTTTGTTATTTTCATTTTTACTGATTTCAATTTGAACTTGTTATATTGTATTATTACTAGTATTATGTTGTGTCGCAAAATTGTTTGCTACATGTAGTAGAACCTGCTTGTTTCCGGCAGCCACGACATTGTGACATCAAACTATTGACCACTTCCTCACCTTTCTGTTTCAGGGGTCGATTAATAAGGGTGCACAAAAGCCCCATGCACCGCCTGATTTTTTCATGCCAGTCCAGGTAAATTTGCAGAACAGGTGTCTGTGCACTGGCTGCATGGGAGTTGTGTACGTAGGGGAAGGGTTTAGCTTACTAAATGTGCTTGAATGATGATGCAGTTATTGGTGATAATCCTCAAAACAGGTCACGTGACAATTCAGAGCCCAATCCTAATGCTACATGCTTATGCAACAATCATGATGCAGCTTGCTAACACTGTGGCAATTTAATACCTTGCATTTCATTTTTAAAAAGGTACAGAAAAAGCAATTAACACATTTGACAGCTTGCTGGTAGCTTCTGGCAATTCACGTTGATAAGTGCATCATTCATGGAAGGAACTTAAAAATTTAGAGGACTTCTTTCTGTAAAATCTTCTCAACTGTCCAGTAATATCAAATCATTAATGTTTCTGTGGTCTATCAGTTGTCTTGACCAAGGCTCAAAATACCTGTATCAGAACAATTAAAAATTCTTGCAGATTACCCTGTAGTTTCGTTGTCAAATCTTTGATCAGCTATTCTTCTTGTCTTGCACCTGACATGGCATGGCAAGTTAATTGATACTTATACACATGTACTTACAATGTTGTTTTCCTTGTACATTTGAGTGTATTGATTCTACCGTATCCAGTGCCCACAGTGCTGTGTGTTGCTGTCCTGAGCCCCCCCCCTGATTAACCTTTTTGAGAACAGTGAAGACCCTTTATTTCCCTGTACCCTGTAGGTAGAGAATGTCCGGCTCCAGGACCGGTTCAACACCAGGAAACCGGCCGTCGGGACGCTCTACCTCACTGCCACCCACCTCATCTTTGTCGACCCCAACAGTAAGAGGGAAACATGGGTAAGTGTAGTCTGAAGAGAAGGGTGTTTCAGAAAAGAGCTCCCAGGTGTTATTGTTGAAACCAGTGGATGCTTCCTAGTACCTGAAACATCTGGCTGTTTTCAAAATCTATCCTATATATTCCAGTTGGTTGAGTAACCTTGGTATCTCATTACTTGGGTGTCTAACCTTCATCGAAATGTCACCAGCATACTTTTAGTTTCTAATGATTAACCACAAAGCAAACACCCTCAGCCCCCTTACAGAATTAATTACTTAACTGCATGATTGTCATCTGTAACCTTGCATTATGCCCCACCATATTTGATGTCCATGAAATTAGATATTTCCAGACAGTAATTTTCAGTACAGGGACAGCTGTAGAGAGAACAACCAAGGATCAACCATCTGCTAATGTCTAATTTTTGTTACTGCAAAATAATTTCTTACTGTATGTTTTGGTTAATTAACTCCTTAGATCTGTGGTGAAATGTTGTTGACATGGTTCTATCTGTCCTGGGAGAGAAAATTGTTTAATAACCCCGGTATGCATAATTCATCAGGACTTCCTAGTCACGCAACCAGCATCCGGGTTCTTTTTTCAACCTTGAATGCTCACATGCTCAACAGCTGTCCTAATATGAAATGACAATGTCTATAGACAGGAGTGATGTTTCAAATTGGGGTTTCTCTTTTGCACTGGAATTTTTTTTGGGTGAAAAAAAAAACTCCAATGCAAAAGAGAAACCCCAATAAAAAAGCCTAAAAACACACCAAAAATAACCCCAAACCCAAACCTCTGCTTGGAGAGTATAAGCAAATGTCCATTTGAAACTGACTGGCAGAAAATAATTTTTGTGTACACGTACCCTTATTGATTCATTTTATTCATCTAAGTAGAAATTGTAAATGAATTTTCAATACCTACTGTACTATTTGCAACTTGTATGGAATATATCTCTATAAATGTACATGTACAGGTATGACAAAATGGTTTCATTGGAGATTTAAGCTGACTTCTCCCCTGTAATGTCTGATGACCCCCAGGTCCTCCACATGCACATAGACTCCGTGGAGAAACTGCCATTAACCACTGTAGGGTCTCCCCTCCTCATCCGCTGCAAGACGTTCCAGACTGTCACCTTCGTCATCGCCAAGGAGAGGGAATGTCACGACATCTTCGAATCCTTAATTATGTTGTCTAAACCAGGTCAGACTCGTGCTTTTGTTTGTTGAATCTTTACCTTAAGAATTGCGTTTCCAATTAAAACTTTATAAACCTTTATGTACTATCTCATGATCCTTTTCAAAGAGTTACATCAATGTCATAAATTGTGTTGATTTTTTATAAATGTGCTTATCAATAATTTTAGCTAGTTAGCAACTCATTTAAGTTTCATTCTGTATCCTTCTGTACATACCGTTGTATTTTACCTTTAAGGTGCATGAAAAAATTACAACTTTTCCTTTCCCAGGCTCCATTACGGAGCTGTATTCATTCCAGTACCACATTAATTATAGCTATTTCTTAACCAATTTAAGCTTCATCTATTATTCTGTATCCTTCTGTATTTTACCTGAAGATGCTTGAAAAATTGCAACCTTTTTGTTTTCCCCTTTCCCAGCCACCATTACGGAGCTGTATGCATTCCAGTACAACCCGCAGGCCACACTACTGGACCACGGGGACGGCTGGAGCTACTTCAGTCTGGAGAATGAGTTCTCCCGACAGGGGCTGCCCAACAACAGATGGGTCCACTCTCCTATCAACAAGGACTATCAGGTAGGGGGGTCGCCACACGTGTTTATTTATTTTTCCATTTTAAAATGGCTGGGTAGTCCATTCAGCTAGTAGAAGCGGCTTTCCATTGTGGCCCAGCATACAATTTCATAGGACAGGACATGATTACATTTAGTCAGACAACAAAAGGTGGACAACAGTAGGGCTGAGGGCCCTGCCTCAGTTGTTTCTTTTCCAGTCTAGTAGCTAGAGGTGGTTTAATGACTGAATGGCTAGACTTGCACACACAAAATTGAGAGATTGCGGCTTCGATCCCTTGCATTCCTTGCTAAACGTTGTGTTCAAGGCACTTTGCACGGCTTTCATCACTCCACCCAGGTGTAAAATGGGTACCTGACTTCAGTTGGGGAAATAACAGGTGGTGGAGGGAAAGGGATGGGCTTAGCCTTCCAATTCTGTGTCTTTGACATATCAGTAGGACTTATTTTGTACAGAAAATGGCAGACCCTGTGGCTTTTTTCTTTTCTCCTAACAGATAAATAGTGTTGATATTTGTTATTTTTGTGTGCCCAGATCTGTGACACATATCCTCGCACCCTGTTTGTCCCCGCCGGTGCCACCACGCCCATCCTGCTGGGGAGTTCCAAGTTCAGAAGCAGGGGCAGGCTACCTGTGCTGTCATACTATCACAAGGACAACCATGTAAGTCTACACGTAACAACACAGTACCAAGAGTTACATACCTGAGGCAAAGGTGGTATAACATCATTTATGTAAGGCCACGTTAACCTTAATTCTATCAGTGTTGAAACAATTTTAGGTCCAAATACTAAACGTAATGTAGATCCTGTCATGAAAGTTCATCTGTGTTGGTAGTTACATGTTTAAAGTTAAAACTTTAGATCCAACACAATGTAGTTCTCTCACCTAGAGCTTTCGACCAGTCAATCTGGTGTTCCTCAGTAGACTGACCCAGTGAAGCTTGTCACGTGGCTTCTTTGAAGTGTGGCGTCAACACTGGGTCAAAGGTATCTGGTAGACGATGTCGCCCCCCACCGCGGTTGAGTGAAGGGTGATGGGCCCTGATGTAATGTATTAGTAGTTACTGTTTGCGTGGTGGTGATTGGTGCATTGACATGTCCCGTTGCCATGGTGTCTCCCAGGCAACCATCTGCAGGTGCAGCCAGCCCCTGTCCGGGTTTAGTGCCAGGTGTCTGGAGGATGAACAGATGCTGCAGGCCATCATGAGGGCAAACCCCAACTGTAACTTCATGTACGTGGTGGACACAAGACCCAAGGTTAGCTCTCAGTACAGCCCAGTCTTTTCACTACCATCATTAGGTATTATTTAAACAACAACAACAAAAAAACTGTTTACAGTTAGATGTGCAAAGGTTAGGTGTAACAAGTTGTCTGGTGTAGTATAGCCAGCTGCTGCCACACCATGTGCTTGCAAAGGCTGGTTTGTTACAAGGTATACATGTACAGATGTAGACAGATACCTTTGCATTCTCTACTAAGAATGCTTATTGCCATGTGAGTAAGAGACTTAGTTACAAATGTAGACCATCTACACAGTAATACAGAAAATGTCATACTTTTCACCTTCCATCCCCACAAGCTGTCATAAACATGTCTGCTAGACTGATGTAGAAGGTGTACAAGTACAGAGACCTGCAATAGATAAGCAATATCAGAGGTACTAGTATGACCCTACCGACCTGCCGAACTCTAAGGTTTAAAGGAGTACTAACCTCCAGAACGAAGTGCTATTTTCCGATACATCATGCTGCAATGAATACATAACTAGCCGACTTTTTACATAATTTCGCTTGTACAAGTTGCGCGGCGCATGTTTGTAAAGTGATATTAATATCATTTTCCCCCATGCTGAACCACAATTGATACATCCGGGAACTCTGGCTTACGCAATACTCATACACTTCAGGTCAACATAAACATTTTTTGGCGAAAATGGTAGGAGACAAGCACACTAACAAGCTGATTATTGAGAAATTACTTGCTTTACTTTGCTTGACCTGTGGCTTGGATATTATAATATCATGATGTCGAATACAGTGGGCGCCAGTTTCATCCTGTGTGTTTTGAGTTTCTCAACTCATTTGCATGTAAGTATAACTTGAACAGATAATTAGATTACACCACTTATGAAAAAGATAACTAGATTACGCCGTTTTTTTCATCATCAATATTTGCGGCATAAATGAGGGGCGATAAGGACACCAAGAAGGGCAATGGTTGGTAAGATACCAAAGAACACAAAACGGTACGAATTTTTCTTATCGCCCCCGAAATGAGGTCTGTAACGTAACTTTTTGTTTAAAACATAGGCACTAATGGGGTAGCGTGGTGTATTCTGGGATAGTTTTGAGGGTATTTGGAGAGTTTGTCCTGGATTCGATGCGTTTTAAGGCTTGCTCGCAAAATGGGCATTTAATTATATACTGTAAAATAATATGCATTTTTCACTTCAAAAAATAAATGCCTGTCGAAATATAGCACCCCTTTCTGGAGGTTAGTACTCCTTTAAGAACAGTCCTGTACCGTCGATGTTGCGGATCCTGAACGCTAATTGATATTAGAAGCAATTGCCACTAAAGTATTATTTTAAAATGTATTATTTTAAAGCTATGTATTATTTTAAAACTTTGTTGTAAATATTTTTAATGTGTCCTGCACAATATGTATGTACAGAAGGCGCAATTCAGCCTGTCTGGCTGCAATGTCTTTTATCAATAAACCATTTTTGATTGATTGATTGATTGATACCAGTGGTAGAAATACTTATTGCTAGATAGCTTTAAAAATGTTTACAGATGTGCAAAGGTTAGGTGTAAAGTAGCAATATCAAAAGTAAACTAAGTGGATGATATGGTCTGTTACAGATCAACGCCATGGTGAACAAGGCAGCTGGGAAGGGCTACGAGAGCACAGACTTCTACTCCAACATCCGCTTCCAGTTCCTGGGAATCGAGAACATCCACGTCATGAGAAACAGTCTGGACAAGCTCATAGAGGGTAGGATTGAACTCGAGACTTTTCCTGTAAAGATACACAAATTTGATTTGCTGGTTCTCAGATTTTTTTCAGAAAAAAAATGAATTGACAGGGAAAAAAAAACACCTGAGCATCCTATGATAGCCCCAAATGCTATGATACGAGCCATGAAGTCATCATACCAGCCAGGTTTGTAATTCAAACAATGAATTTCAAACTTCTAATCAACTCCTGCATTAGACGGAAAAACTGTGACAACTCTGAAGAGAAGGTATTTCCTTCAACTGTTGGGGCCAAAATGTGAGCATTTTGGAATTGGTTCAGAGGCTGAAATGTTTGTTTTTTTTGCAAATCAGAAAAAAATGAAGCAGGCGAATCAGTGAACCAACAAATTAAATTGGTGTGGCCTAATACAGATGCAGTATCATTTCTCATACCAGTAACCAGTCACATTTTAATCTTGCTTCATTATAGTCCAGTTTTGCTGACAGAAATGTTGTTGTCCTCATAGTGTGTGACCTGAAGAACCCATCTGTTGGAGACTTCCTGAGTGGACTGGAGAACAGCAGCTGGCTCAAGCACATCAAAGCCATCATGGACACCTCACTCTTCATAGCAAAGGTCAGGAGTTACACATCATATACCAACTGTTACTCACCAGGACTCAAAATGTTTTTTCTCCATACCTACAGGTTTGAAATTTACCTGCACCAGACACATTTTACCTGCACCACTCAGATCTTAGGAAGTATGGATCATATAAAAACTTTTCAGAAACCATTGCCTTTATTTTCTTTACACTGCCATTATTTCTTTAGCACATCATGGTGATGACCATCAATGCAGGTAATGAATATATGTAAACCCAATACGCATGGACCAGTGCAAGTTAGGTGCAGGAAGACATCAGAAATACCTGCACAGCTTCAATTTTACCTGCACGAACCTGCATATGTAGGTAGTGTTTTGAACTTCTACCATAGAATTGGTTTGTAACTGAAGCCATAGCAGATCTAAAGTTAAAACAGTTGCCTGCTGTTCCCTCCAGGCTGTTCTTGATGAACATGCCAGCGTGCTGGTCCACTGTTCTGACGGCTGGGACAGAACAGCGCAGACCTGCTCCTTGGCTGGGCTGTTCCTCGACCCTTACTTCAGGACTCTCCAAGGCTTCCAGGTTAGTGTCACCCACATCATCAGTAGGATTGTATACAGTGCCTTGTGTACATCCATGCTGGCATTAAATCCAATTATTGTTCATTTGATGAAACCAGTCCTAGAATTTGCCTTGGCTGCTACCAGGTATCTTCACAATGTGGCTATTAGTAAATGAGTATTAGATCTGACTGTACAATGACCCCTAGGTCGTTAATGCTGTCAGCAGAGGATACTGTAGTATCAGAAATATAGTAAGTACATGTATACAGGATTGTAGGAGTATACCAAGAGAGTATGTTCCCCTAAAAAAGAAAAAATAGGGAAAATGAAAGGTGACAAGACAACAAAAATGTATCATATTCACTCACCTGGCTGTTTCCCACTTATTCACAGGCACTGATCGAAAAGGAGTGGCTCGACTTTGGGCACAAGTTCACAGATAGGTATGGGTCTTAAGATATAATTACTGGTTTTAGGTTATTGCTACATGTATATTAGGTTGGATTTGTTTATATGTTAATCAAGCATAATAGATTATACATATAATCTGCGAGGTTACTGTTTTCCCGTGTGTTACCTTGAATTGTAAGGCATGTGTTTGGTCTCATACAAATTTTTATACCCTAATTGATGATACGTAACAGCAAGGAGGTTAAAACCTCCTTGGTAACAGTATCTAAAGAACAAAACCCTCTGTGTCCCCAGACTTGGCCTGACAGCAGTAGAGGAGAAGGAGGTGTCTCCAGTGTTTACCCAGTTTGTGGAGTGTGTGTGGCAGCTGACTCAGCAGTTCCCGTGTGCGTTCCAGTTTAACGAGACCTTCCTCCTCACCCTGCACGACCACGCCTACTCATGCCAGTTCGGCACCTTCCTGGGAAACTGTCAGAGGGAACGCGAGGAGCTCAGGTCACTAGCACTTCTGTATTTTTTTTAGTATAGCCTGTATAACCGCCCTTCGGCATAACACACCAGCTTGCACACTTCATTTGCTTCCTCAGATTCTGAAAAGGACTTGTCTAATGAACCACAGTAAAATCACAAATCTGTAAGAGGGAGTAAGTTTTACAATCTGTATCTGTATAGCCGGTATAACTGCACTGTGGTGTAACACACCATCTTCGCAGGCATGCTGCGCGGCGCGGCTGCATTACATCAAACAACCTGTTACACCTAACTCTAAACATTGCTTAAAAAGTAAAGCTATCTAATGATAATGCCCCTACTGTACTTGGTGACAGCGAGTTCCACTCTGCGATAATTCTAGTAAAGAATGATGTCTTACATGTAGTTGATTCCCTTCCCACTGCAGCCTGAGCACAAAGACCTACTCCCTGTGGGGCTACATGAGGAAGAACATGAGTGACTACGTCAACCCTCTGTACCGCAGGGACCACCCTGTCACTAAGGGAGTCCTGTTTCCCAACACTGCACCACAGAACTTCAAGTAGGCCTTCTGTCTTACTGATTTCTCTCTTCTAGAACTGTCAGGGCTTGAAATACTGGGTGCACCCAAGTTTGGAGCTGTGCACCCAGTTTTTTTCTGTTGGTGCACCAGTGCACCCAAATATTTTTGTAGGTTTAGGTGTGTAAAGATGTTAGATGTATAGTATACAGCATATTCTTAACATCTACGTGTTAGAAAAATAATAAAACCATTGTTTTGGTACTCTACTTTAGAAATGAAACATTTAGTAGTTTTTGCTGATATTCAACTTATTTTATCTGATGGATCCCTACTGATGTTAGCCAGACTAGCAAGAAATAGGAGACTGTGGAACGCTAGACTGTAGCATGAGACCTTGTTGGTCTGTTCATGTAAAACATACAGCTGATTGTTTTGAAAGTAGTTGTACAGTCTAATGGCCATGTTTGTTGTGTTTAGGTTCTGGCGTGGCATGTACAACAGGTATGAGAGCGGAGTCCACCCCCGGGAGTCAGTCACTGACACTGTCAGCGCCATGAAAGACCACTCAGCCTCCCTGGAGGACCACGTCAGGCTACTCGAGAAGGTGACTTCTGTTTGTTTGTTTGTTTGTTTGTTTGTTTGTTTGTTTGTTTGGTTGGATAACTGGTAAACCCCCTTTTGTTGTAACACACCAGTTTTGTACATGTAAATACAAGCTGCGTAAGACCGGACTGTAAGGTTTGAACCACTCACACCGGGAAGGACCCCTACTCTTTTTGATAAGTGCAGTGGGTTCTTTAACATTCATGTGGCTCTCCCCAAACACGGGACCACCATTTAACGCCCTATCCGAGGGACGTCCCTAACCAAAGCTAGGTACTCATTTCCATCTGAGTGGAGTGAGGAAAGTCGTGTAAAGTGCCATTTCCAGAGTGCAAAAAATCAATACTGTATTTCCTCTGATAACTTAGCTAAAAGAATCTGCAAACAATGGTCTAATTCATCCTGTTTCCATGTTACAGAGAATAGCTGGCGTTAAGAAGCTGCTAGGTAAAGACACCACAGTGCTGTCGCCTGACCAGCAAGCCAAGGGTGACAGCAGTCCAGAAGCCGTGGACAGCAGCAATGCTGTACCCACAGAGGATGGCCGTAGTGAAGACAATGTAGCTAACGCTGTATCTGATGCAAGTAGTGAGTCAGGGATTGAAGACGTTCAATCTCCTCTGAACGGGGACAGTGCAAGCACAGAGGAGAACGAGGAAAAGCAGGATGACAAAGAGGACACTTTGAACAGTACCCATGACCTTGAGGAGGAGGCTGAAGGTCGTGACGTTCCTGAGACGAATGTCAAGGTGGAGAACTCTCCGTCTGGAGGAGCCGGTGATGCCACGGACATGTCGCTGAATCGCTTGTCCCTTGAGATGGACTCGGTGGCCCTGGAGTGGAAAGCCTTTAGGAATATCCGCCAGTGTTCGTGTGAAACCCCGCTGGACGCTTTTAACAAGAAAGTAAGAAATACATGCTTTGTGTGGGATGTTTTCAGCTTAGTCCTATTGTTGATAGAAATTGAAAAGTTCAGAACAATGTCTGATAACTGGTCAAAGATGACAAATAGGATCTTTACCATACTCACTATGTTAGCTATCTCCTTACTATGAGTACGACTGTTTTGGCATCAACTCTGTGCTGGTTTTACAAGATTTGGCAGCATAATGATGTTTGAAGACCAAGTTTGGTAACAATTTGGAAAGATAGGCTTTTGAAGGACTTGTGTCAGTACAGGTAACATCCTTTTGGGGGAGTTACAGATACAAGTTGTCCAAACCTGTGCCGGACAGGTGTGGTTGTCTCTGCATCTCCAGTTGTCAGTTAGACAAGAGTGACTCTAGGTAAAGTGGGGGTGGTCAGGCTCACTTCACCTAGAGTCACTCTTGTCTAACTGACAACTGAGGGAATGCAGAAGACAATTTACAGTTTTTAAAATTTGACCTTATCTCCTCTTGCAGTACCACTGCTGGCGATGTGGTGATGTGTTCTGTACCCGATGTATCGACAAACAGACGGCGATCCCCGGGCACTACTCTCAACGTCCCGTCCCTGTCTGCAGAACGTGTTACAAGCACCTTAAACTGGAGAGCTCGCTGTCATAACTCTCACCATCATCCACAACGCTCAAAACTTCCCCGCTGCAAGTTCTCAGAACGTGATGTGGTAGTCTAAAGGTTGGGTTTACGACAGATGGTCTTTAGTAGTAAACTTTAAGAGAAAAAGATTTGAACTGGCTCTAGTCACTTTCCTGTGATCATACTGCTTTCCCTATATACAGATTTGAAACATTCAAATGTTGTTCAGTGTGCGCTGCAGCACTTGATAACACAAACTTAATGTGCAGTATGGAAAAAAATCATGCCAACTTTGGTGATATTTTACCTGTATGTTGTTGTATCAGACAATTTTTTCGGTTTAGACCAGGAAATTTAGCTGGTGTGTTACGCCAAAGGGCGGGTATACCGGCTATCCAGATACAGACCAAGAGCTATTTCAAATTTTTTGTGTCACTTAAAGTATTTAATGGTGTAGTCAGATGTGTAAAACCTACATGTATAAGCAGAGAGAGTAGCAGCACTGAAACATTTATACATGATTGCGACTCGTTGATGTCAGGCTTAATTTTTTGTTTAACATTTCATAAAAAATATTGTTGAGGGCTTCTCCTATGTCTAATATTGTTGCTCAAGGAAAAACATTTCACTCAAACTTAACCAGGATCAAAATATGCAGCAAGAACTGCATATTATAATTGCAACTGGTAGTTTTTGCTGTATTATTTGCTGACTATGAATTACTTTGTTAAATTTGTCACATGACAGTAAAACAAAGGCATACCTTAAGTAAGTGACCACAAGCATGTTATTAATTCTTGTTAGCCAGGATATGAGCTATTTTTACTAGATGAATTTCATCTTATGTAATTAATCAGTGGAACAAAACATGCACACAATAATTGTTACAGACATATGTATTTGAAAAGTTTGATTTAACAGAATATTGAGAAGTTAAATTTATTGATCTTTATGTAGAGAACAATAGGGAAACCTACTAGTATTCTCAGAGGGTTCTGAATGGTTCTCAGCTGTTAGAACCCATGTAAATACAACAGACTTCTGAGGGAAGCAGTCTGGTTCAACCAGGGCTGGAGATTTCTCCATCTTGTCTTCCGTAATTCTGACACGTTTGTTTAGCTTTGTGTTATGTATGATCTTACAAAGTTAAGCCATGGGTGAGACATGCCCCCTCCAAGACGTAACTTCAACCACCAATGGTAGAACATATCCAGCTATGACAGGAACTGAAAGGGAGTATAACCTGTGTGGTGTGTGGCATAATGACAGGGTGTTTGGCCAAGAACCTAGAGGTCCTTGGTTTGAATCCTGTCACGTCACCGATCTTGTGCCCTTGGGAAAGGCACTTTGCACAACTTTCCTCTCTCCACCCAGGTGTAAAATGGGTACCTGACTTCGGTTGGGGAGGTAAAAGGTGGTGGAAGGAGAGGGATGGGCTCCACCTTCCAATACCGTGCCCTCGACACAGTGGATAACAACCCACTACCCCTACGGCCTCAAAAAAGGCTATGGGATACCTTTACCATTACCTTACAGTTCCTGGTACATATTTCAGGTTTGCAGTAAACACTATTCTTTGATTCAAGAGATTCGTACATGTGCAAAGGCTAGATTCGTTGTCGTATTGACTTGTATGCTGAAGTGAGGTCCGCAATCCGCATGATGAAACAATTAGTGCAATCCATGCAATGCAAATAGGTTTAATAACACAATGTTCTCTATTTATTTTCCAGGATTTACAATGATAGCCCTGTGCTGAATATATGTGTATGATGTGTTGTGTTTGTAATTAGGGAAGTGTAAAACATTCTGCATTACAAGTACATGTACTATACACGTTGTGATGAAGCCGGTGTAAAAAGTAAATAAACAAGATGTGATGTGAGGGTATCCTTCTCAGGGTTTTGCTCAAATTGTATACAGGTGGAAGGCAGCTACTAATAGACTACATGAATTTAGCTTACTGATATTGTAACAATGTGAACTGAAACCTGTCAACGCTGTGAACTGAAACCTGTCAAAAAGCCCTTTGTTGACTGCCTATCCTGCAGTCAACAAATGTTAGCCTCTACCAGGCTTCGGGAGGTGGCTGGAAAGAGTAGAGATTGGCCAAATACATGTAGAGAGATAACATGCCAAGGGAGTTGGTCCGCTAGAGTGCATTTTGCCACACCTGTGGGTCGCAAAATTGTAAAAACCGAAAGGGGCGAGCAGGTCACAACCGGGGATCGAACACGAGTTGTCCGCTTTGGCGGTCACCAACGCTAACCACTACACTAAAAGGTCGCACGACCGTTTAGCATGGTCAGTTAGCGGAGGATAAACCCCACTGTTACACTACTCCCCCCTTTCTTTCAAGATTCGTCCTCGAATCTTCCGAGTCCGACATCCCTGGAGCTGCCACACTTATCCTCAGTGCAAGTACTCACAGGGCCCACATCGGGCGCCACTGTAAAAACCGAAAGGGGCGAGCAGGTCACAACCGGGAATCGAACCCGAGTTGTCCGCTTGGCGGTCACCAACGCTAACCACTACACTAAAAGGTCGCACGACCGTTTAGCATGGTCAGTTAGCGGAGGATAAACCCCACTGTTACAAAATGTACATGGCCAGCTAATTCCCCTAGTATACTATTCCCTTTATTTTGGCCAATTTCTACTATATTTCCCTTTATTTTGGCTAATTTCTACTATTTTTAGCCTGGTAGAGGCTAAACAAATTTATCTGGATTTTACAGGAATCCTACTAAAGAAAAATCTGCAGTCAGAGTATCCACCCATTGGGAGAAAAAAAGACAGCATAGCTGGAGATTTCATAGATTTATTTCTCTACAACAGTACAGGAAATTTTCCACCTAAAACTCTGGAATTTGAAGTCATGACTTCTTAGACAGTTGCAAGAAAAGCCTTTTATCAAAACAGAACACCTTTGCCATAGCAGGATTAATACACATATTAACAGAACAGATTAACAACAGAACAGATGATGATTTTAAATGACAGTTAAATTTGCAACTTGAAAGTTGAGACAGAATCTTGGTTACAAGTAAACAACAACAATCTTCTATCATAGAATTCTTTTTTTTTTTTTGCTCCACAACAAATTCAGGTATCACAGCATAAATGGAGCTTGTACAACAAACTATTGACAGCACAATGCGAAAGTTTTTGGAGATCAGAAAACTGAGTACAAGTTGCCTTCTGTTGCAGTACAGCAGTCAATTGATAGAGGGCACAACTAGCTGTTATGGCTGATGACTGGTATGCTTCTGCAAGCAAAATACATCCATGGTTCATTGCATCGCATTTCCAGCAAGTTACATGCTCACAAACAATGTGCTTTAAGTAAAGGTTTTACACGAGAAAAATGGTTGGAAGACTGACAACTTGTTAAAGTCATTTCTCTTTCACTCAGAGGCCATGAAAACCCCCAAGGCTTGAACTTCGGCTACGAAAAAACTTGGACTCAAAACCTGGAATTTCTTACCGGTTATTGAGGAAAACATCCTTAATGTCTGCTTTCCAATATGGAACTACCCTCTCCACCAGTACTATCTATTGTATCTACATCACAAATGGACATGTGGCGTGCATTGTAGACTTTCAAGGTGTTCGTTTGCACTTCTCTTTCTTTTTTTTTGTCCTTCCAACATCCTTGTAATTCATTATTTCAGTCATACTGATTACTACGTTCATTCTACCACCAAAGTGGATCTCAAAACATCCAAAAAGGCTTCGCAAGTCATGGTGCTTCAATTACGATCATTTCTACATCAGTCTATATAACCAGGCTTCTATCTTTACAATGGAATGCAACAAACTACCTTTAAGATTGCAGAGAAACTGTAATAAACAAGTACAAAACATCATTTTGAACACAATGAAACCCCTCAGTGGTAGTAGAACCCTTCCCTGGTTGCAGTTTTGTGACCAGCACAAATTGGTCATTTTTTTTAATACCTGTTTAAACCATAGTGATGGTTGCCTTTACATTGCCCATCCCTTCACACCATCACAGGCACCGAATGGCAGACTCCATCCCAAAATCTTTGGTCTCCTTTTTCCTAATATGGGTATAAACCTATGTACAGAGGTCGCTAGTGCAGGGCAACCAACATCCTGTTGTGTCGAAGTCCCAAACAGTTATTCCCCATGCACCCAACCTTGGAGCCAAACACACACGTTATGATTATACAATTGCCTTCAAAAACTCTATGCTGCAATCCTTCCTGTTGGTCTTAACCCCCATTATCATTTTCTTAAGTGGTGAGGTTTTTGATGTACCAACAAATCTTTGAGAAAAGGTATTTTCTCAGACTTGTAAGTAGTGATGTCAGGCAGTTGCCAGACAAGTGAACCGATCCCTATCTACGTACACTGCGCCTATCTAGGTCTTCTATCTGAGGTCTGCGAATCCTGCACCGTTTTCTGGACTGGACTGAACTGCCATACTGGGCAAGGCACACTTCTCGGCTAGTTCGTCGTACGACTTTCCTTGCAGCAGAGTTACGATGATGACAGTCATGTTGTCGCAGCCCAAGCCCCCCATCTGGCAGTCCGGCGCCAAACATCTGTTGATCAGTTCTTCACAAATCTGAACAGGGAGGACAAAAAAATTATTCAGACTAAAGTCAAGCATATTTATAGAATTCCATATACATTGTACTTTGTTCAGTGGTTCGTAGCCGTATGTTCTGCACATAAGGTCAATCAAGGGCATTCAAGGCCTATTGGCATGCTACAGCAGAATTTTGACACACTTTACACACAAGTTCTTAACTCGACTACAACACATTTTTGCTGTGTCCACAGAACTACAGACTAGTCAAAAACATTTTATGGACTCAAGAGTTGCCTGGAATGATCACTGCTGGTGACTCTAGTTGCTCAGCAGAAGGGTCAAAGTGTGTGTAATGGCACAGAATCAACTTGGAGCAAGAGCTCAGCCTCAGAAAATCTGTGTGTGAAAAGCAGTTCTCTGTCTCTAAACCTCCCAACCACCACTCACCTCAGGTGGCTCCATTTTCTGGGCTATTCTGGTGCGGATGAAGTCCACCACCTCCTGGTTGGACATGACGTCCCAGATCCCATCACACGCCAGCACCAGGAACTCATGGTCAGGTGTCAGGTCCTCCACTACAACGTCTGGGTACGCTGTAAAGACACAGGGCAACATGTCATTAGTACCTCCCACACAACTGGTGGATGTACTAACTCTCTCTCTCTCTCTGTACTAACTACTAAGTACCTAATACCAGCCCAAAAAGAACAAGAAATAGCCATGCCTTCAAGTACCAGAGTTATCAACCAAGGATTGAGGTGTTCAAAAATTAATTATTTCCTAGAACTATCGCAGAGTGGAACTCGCTGTCACCAAGTACAGTAGGGGCATCATTAGATAGCTTACAGTTCAAGTTCAAGGGTTAGCTGTAACAAGTCGTTCGATTTAATGTAGCCAGCTGCCACCGCACAGTGTGATGCATCATAAAGCCGTGTGATGCATCATAAAATGAGGTGTTCTGTACAGTTCTGTCTAGAAGCCATACCTACCAGTGACTATCTGTTCCTCTGCTTTCTTCTTGTCATTCTGCTTGAAAACGAAATCCCCCAGAGCTCTGGACAGGGCCAGGTTACCTGTGTGCATAATAGACAATAAGCCATTAAGAACCTAACTACTGAGAACCTTGTCATTTCAAATTTAGAAAGCCACTGACAATTTTAAATACTATATGTAAAAGTCTAAACCTGTTATACATTAAATAGTGAAATATACATGTATGATATCTGACAAACAAGAGCCTTTAGGTATAAATAAAAGTACAAAGTAGATGTCAAGATAGCTGAAGAAGACTGAGCGATTCAGTCAAAAATTCTTGTTCAAACAAGTTTAAATGTTCTATAGAACAAGAGGTCATTATTATATATCTCAAGAGTAATGACTAGTGTGTCTAATTGTAGCATACATGTAAGACCAACTGCTACCTAAGCCCATAACCAACAGAGAAAACTGAACGGCTGATTCAATGTGCTATAAGTTAAAGAGTAGATAAACACATGAATGTTGTACTGACCGTTGACCCTGTTGAACTCCACCCACCCCCCGGCAGCGATGATTCTCTTGGTCTCGCCCTCGTTACTGGGTTTGTGGTCGAAGGACAGCTGCTGGACCTTCCCGCACACGCTCGCTATCGATCTCGAGTCACCGACATTACCCTGTAAATAAAGACTTACGGTTAGCACTTGAGGGTCTGCATTCCCTTTTTCATAAGGCGTAATTAGGCCATTTTAACCTTTGTAATCCGTAGGCAACTGCCCCAAATCACTGTAATTCATAATCAGTACATTAACCGTAATGTTCAATGGACCTATCGCACTATTACGTCACGGTTTGTTTACCTGTTCTAAAGAACATTCTAGAATGGTCAGTTAAAGAATAAAGATAATTTCAAGTTTCAAAGTCAGGTGTGGATGATTTTGCTGGGTCTAGTTTTGTTGACACAAAACTACATCAAAAGTACTTACACAAAAGATTTTGTTATTCTTCAGTAAAACTGTGACAGCAGTCGATCCTGCTAGTTCATCTCTCATTGACTCATCTGGAACAAACAACAAGATACATCCTTGAATTATAGTTTCATCAGACTCTTTTTACACAAGCAAGTGTTTTATTCAGCCAATGTTTCAGTGACCGTCTGTCATGGCAATTCTGACTGGTTCACATTACACTGCAGCACAGGTGTCGCTGCTATAGATGCATACATAACAGGACAATGATACATGTAGCTTCATGAGGAACACAGCACAGAGAAAGGAGTGGGATAACTACACAAAAAAACACAGGCCAGTTTCCCTAAAATGTCCGCCAGGAGAACAGAAAACATAACAGTTGACCCCAGAGCAAACACTCTCAACAAAACACACACCACGATCCTCTACTGGTACATTCATAAGTCAACAATAACAGAGACTGTGTAACCAATCATTTCCCCATTTACACACTCAATGGGCAAATTGTAAGGCAAACACGTCCATAGATCCGCATTATTAGATAATGTGGAAAACAAACAAGAGGCCATTACTGCTCAACTGGCTGGAAAATTGGTAATGTGTCACTGTCTGGAGTAGAAGTGCCGATCGAAACCACTAGCAGGGAGAGCTACCGCAGATTAGTCAAGTTTCTGGCTCCCGGCCTGGTAAAATGCCAATGGCAATTACTGGAGTTATCTATGACACAGGCACCCCTGCACACCCTGGTCCTTTGAGGATGTTAATTGCACGAGTTAACAGGCTCCCGGTGCTATTGGGATGAACAGTTGAGGCCAGACGATGCATTATTGATGGAAAAGGGAATTTGTGGAGGAGAAATTTAAAGAAGAATGGTCCAGACTAAGTCTTTGCCAGCAGCCTTCTGACCTTCAGCAAGTACATTTGTACTACTGTGCCAACTTGTAAAGTGTACTTTGTAGGCAAATGAAAAGAGGAGCACACTAGTATATGTTTTTTCAAAAAAGAGAAAGTACAGAATCTGATGATATTATGATTATGACGGATGATAAAAAAATATATGTTGCCAAAGATTAATAGTCTGTTCATCTATGGAACAAAGAATATGCCTGAACTAATATCTAGGGTTTTCACATTAAAAATATCCACAAATCACAACTGACATATAACAGCAAGGGCACTAGCAAAGCTGACAAATTAGAGATAACCATAGAGTCTAGTGTATTCTGATGGTCACAAAAGAAAATGGTGAGAAAAATTACTTTACTTACCATTTCTCATATCTGTGTCCACTTCAAGGAAGCCTCCTCTCATGGCATCTTCTACTTTACCTACTTCTGGAAAATGAGACAGAATTATCTTAAGTTAGTATCAGGAGAATTCAGACTGAGGTAACATTTTTGAACAGCAACACAGAAACACAAAGTGCAGCATTTGTATCAGATTCTGTTCTTCGAAATGATCATGAATGGTTCTATAACTGTGTTTGTCCGGCAGGATATGAAACTACATGACAGAACAAATCAATCCTTCATGATCCACTTTATTACCAGTAGAAATGAAAGACTTACTGTATGATGGATGCTTGACTATCTTCTTGTGCAGATGTGATCCAGCGTACTGTGCTACTTTGGCCCCTGTGGAACAGCAGACAGATTCATGATCCCACTTGTGGATTACAAATGACCTGAGTTAACCATGTCCAAGGGCATACACTATAAATAAGTATGGTCCAGACTGACGCACTACCTTTCATAGAAGAAAGCCGCAATATGTTTGTCAAAGAGATTCTTAGGGATAAGAGACATTTTACTGAATAATTCTTACACTCTGTCCTTCCTTCGTCACATTTTCTGGTTTAAGGAGTCTGGAATCACAAGGTTGACTGGAGTTGCAAGGATAACAGCTCAGACGTCCAAATCACATATTTGGCTACTAATTCAGCCTTTACTGTCTGTCTCTTGTCTCTCTTCAGTGTCTGATGTACAAAATGTTCAAAATGCACTGCATTTGCATATGCAGGTGGTACATTCATGTATTTCGAACCCTGTAATAATAATGTTATAACTGGCATCCCTCATGAAAAACTATTCTTACCTCCATGTCCGTCATAAACAGCGAAGAAAGCAGCGTCTTTGTCCTCGGGGAGTGAGAGGATGTGCGTGTGTGCGTCCTCCATGTTTATCCTCCATCCTTGCATGCATGATGACCCCACCATCACCATACTGTTGGCTGCACTACTCGTCTCCTTGGCTGTGACCGGCTCCGACAACGTTTGCCCCATGTCTGCAGAGGGAAAAAACGCAAGAAAAAACACATCAGCAACATGGAATACTATCTGTGTTGGTAGAAGTCATTATGAAACAAGTTTGAATTGTAATGGCCAACACAAAAAATTGGACTCACCCAAATTTTCGACTGTACAACTCCAGTCTTTGTTAAGGAATTATTTTTGTGTTGGCCATTACAGTTCAAACTTGTTTCATAACATGGAATACTGCAGTCAGCAAGTGTTCACACGCCTGCTTGATTTTCACACTCCCATCCCCATCTACGGACTAGTCTTGATGTTTCAACAAGCAATTTGGAAATTTTCAACCCTTCAGTGCACAAAGCCTCATGGATAACCAACGTGTAAGAAATCTAAGTTTAGAATGTCTTCTTCCTTAAAATTTATGTATAGTTGACCTAATCGGCATGTCCTTGAGGACAAGAAAGGTTAAAGGAATATCAGTTTCAAATGAAGGAAGTCCCATGTCGAGTGCTGCTTCAAACCATCACAGTTATTAGACTGCCAGAATAATTGCAGGTCTGTGCACTAAATGTTCAGGGAGTTGTGATACTCTGATCCTCAGACTTTAATCTCCACAACCCCATGTTTTATTCATCTTCATCTCCATAATTGCTTGGAGGCATCCTATCAAGTCATCCTTCTAAGATTGCGCGGTATGTGTACAGAATCTTTCATCGGCACACAGCAGGAAGAGCTTAAAAACATCTAAGTAAGATGAACAAGGCTCGTTTTTCCTTTGAAATTATCACTGATCTAGATTCACGTAATAGAAGCGATAAGATATGTAAATAGCTTCCTCCAGGCCAATCTAGATAGCTTGAACATTACACATGATGAAATCTCAAGATTAGCTCTGAATGATTGCTGATGAAACAAGAGATCAGTTGAAGGGAGGAGGAACTCAAATCAAGATTGAGCGCAAATCTCACTTTACACAATGGCTAAAATCACGGAAGAATTATATCAAATACTCGAATAAAGCATAAAATTTATTGCAGTTAAGTAACAGATAGGATATGAATTTGCATGCTTCACAATCTATGCAATGGATATCTATGGGATGGACTATCAGAGAAGAGAGGAAATCTATGCGCGAGTGCCCTGCAGCAATCAGCAGGTAACTGTTACTGGTACAGCAGGCGATGGTTATAGCTGCCATTGAGAGGGTCAACAACCCATTAAATCCTGTTTGAAGAGAATGGCCCAGCACTTCCTGCTGTAGCGAGGACTATAAAAGAACCACTGCTGCTCAGTCAACTTGGTTTTCTAAGCCGCACTCACTGATTAGATACTCCGGTAATGGCGGTACTCTGTGAGATTAAATTTGGGGGGAGATTTTCGTCCGCACAGTTTTGTTTACATATCGCTGCCAGTCTGGTTTGTCATTTGATGACTATGACATTGAGCAGGATACAAGATCCTGTTGAAGGTTAGGCTTGCATCAGCTGTTATGTTATCTACACAGAGAGGGATACTGAGCAGCACTGAGAGTCAAAATCAAACCATACATATTTGGAGAACAACAGCAAGTTAGTAAACTAAAACGCCTTAGAACTTACACTCATCACAACCTAACAAACGAAGTACATGTTGTAGCAACACAGTCCATCCTAACTCATCCCGCACCTTTGTAATTTGGGGTCTATTACTCACGAACAACTACTGATATGTCACTGATAACAGCATTCTTCAGATAGCCTTACCACAACCAGGATTCCTGGATCTTCTCCTGAACACAAAGATACCAGACAACCACAGATATCGGCAGCACAGTACCCGAAACACTCGCGAACGCGCCATCACGTTAGGCATGCAGCAACCAACGCTCACTCACTAACGAGGCACTAGAATTATGAGTCAGTTCTCTGTCTATGCCGTGCCATATATATTGCTACAATATCAGTTCTAAGAAATCAGAACTCCGCATACAACTGGTTCTGTGCACATGGGTGGATACCATTGTACATATATGTATCCATCCTGTCGCATCAACGTTAGACAGTCCCAAAACTGGCGAACAGCTCCTAACCAGACCCAGACTGTATCATGGTCATGTGTGTAGGAAAGAAAGGAAAAGGAGAGTGGGTACATACATAGCATGGCCCGGTATGATCCATGGCAGTAGTTATAGAATCGTAGAGACGACAGGAAAGCATCGTCGTAATGCTGAAATGGTTCGACAGCGACAGGCGGCATGGCTAGGCTGGCTTGAGCTGGTGCTACGGCTGGTCTCCACACAAAGCTTTGGTCTCGACTTTGTTATACTGGCTAGACTGGACCTCAGGCAGAGTTTTATATGGGAGGCTGTAGGGTGGGACTCCATGACGGTCCGTCCCACCCTACTACACACATTCTGCTGGCTCCCCAAAATATGGGGTGCTGTGTCCCAGAGTGGGGACAGTTTTGGCTGTGACGTTACCACGCAAAGAAAACTTGCTACGTCACGCAGGGGTGTTCCCGGAACTGGACCCGTAACTCAAACCCTTTCTTCATACCAAAGGCAGATGAATTTCACATCACATCTCCTCAATGGGCTATTTAAAGTTGTTACTGGAAAAATCTAGTTATAAACTTGGCAGTGACTGTGTATCAAGGGCCTTAAATAGCACACATGGCACAGCTTGACTGATACAGTTTCAAATACATCAACAATTGCTAGGGGAGGTACACGTACTACATCTGACATTGTGTCGTATGTCAGCTACTGAAATTAGACGGTCTAGGACTACAGGAAGAGAGTTATGACTGAACTGTGGGTGTGAGTGATCAGACATGCCGCAAATACACATCCGGCTAGCTCCACAAGTTATTGCTCTACACTTGTCTGTACAGCATCATGCCATGTAAGCCTGCTTTTAATTCAAACGCCCTGCAACAGTTTAGGTTATAACTGTACAAATCAAGTATCAGTGCATTCAAGCATGCTTATATAAAACTACAGTATATAATTAAGGTTTAACATCTCTTGTTAGTCTTAGCTTGCAATTATTCTCCTCCAGTTTATCTTGGGTAATGAGCATAATACACTGTCAAATTTTCGGAGCTTTCATCACATGGCATATTGCAGAATTTGGCTGGAAAGTCTTGGTAGACCAGTAGACAAGTCTGGAATAAGTGATTACTATGATACACTTGAAGATTAGACAAGTATTTCACAGCAAAAATCCAATTTTCTGCCGCCTCTGCAGGTATCTGTCTTCAGGTAATCCCTGTCACTTCCCGCCCACAGGTAGCTCCGACACTGGAGCTGCTGCTATGCATCAACATCTCCCAGGTTTTAGTTTTAATCTGATCATACATCAACATGTCAGTGGAGGTCTTTACCATAACCAGACACAAGTCTACCACTGGTACATTGGTTAGGTGCACCAAAGCTGTCAATTAGTTAGAGGATGCAGATCTAAGAGGCTGAAGGTACATGTAGTTATACAGCAAGGCTTCTATATTGGTAAATTACACTCTTAAAACTGAGCTCATAATCTTTAAGGAACTAGACACCGATTTCATGTGTTTAAAACAGACATCATCAAATTCAACATAATACATATCATGTGACCATGAGAATGGGAATGTATGGGTACATAGGAAAGTTTATTGCAAATACATGCCCAAGGGTTAATTGCAGGTACAAACATGTTACAACATGTATGAAAAAAGAAAATACAATATGAGAGACTACTTCTCTTCTAACATATTCTACAACATACATGGTACTAGTTTTTCTTGGTTTGACTTCTTCTTCTTATATCTAACACTTGTCCACATTGGGCTCAATTCCCAGAATAAACCCATCTGGACTCATCAATCGTCTGGATGTCTTCAGCCTACAGGCAGAAAATGGATTATTTGACCTAATGCACTTGTTGATTTGTCTCCAAACCCATCATGTGTTGTAAGTATATATATAGAGAGAGGATCTCATAGAAACATTCCTACCTTCCTAGAAGTAGAATTCGGTAAAAAAAGGGAAATAGTTAGCCAGGAGAGTCAGCCTGTGGGAGAGTTAACTCACTGCGCAGGCTAATGAACTTTACGTTGCCTAAACTCCCCAAGTCCATTATTCTACCTGTTGGCTAAATTTTACTTCTTTTTGAACCCGCGTTGGTAGAGACTACACAGAAACCACCTGTGTGCCAACATTCACCAAAAGGAAAATAGAAAACGGGTAGAAATTAAAGAGGGAAAGCTCCATATAGAAAACAAGTATGCAATCAATCTTTCAAAGCAGACTGAAGTACCTACTACACGATGGATAAGTCTGAATAACCAAACGTCTTCTTACAGTTTACAATGAGTTAAAGAGTCAACTTACAGAAGAATGCCCGGTACCGAGGTAGCATGTACATCTCTGCAGTATCATAAAGCACGCAAAGACATCAACTCATGGTGCAGAAACCTTCAACAGGCAAAACTTCTTGACCGTAATCAGTTACAAGTACCCGCCTAACACCGCCAACAGGCACAAAACAAACAGAACAAGTACCTTACCCCCCACGCAGCCCGGAGAGAACCATTGGTACTTATTTTTGAGGGGAGATTGATAGCAGTTTCCATTTTCTCAAATTAACAATGATACTCAAAAAAGCTTAAAACTGAACAGTCTTTACATTAATAACAGACTATCTCATTATCTAGTTTCAGCATCAGATGGTGAATTTATCTAGAAGCACTTCTGCTTCTTTAACAAAAAAAGATGAAGCCCCCATCAGAAATGAAACAGTCCACATTACCAGGCCTTCTCCCTTGTGAAAGTGTAAACGTGTCTTCTTCATCCTGTCATTCACTGGCTTTGACCTGTGAACCAAACGCTTCTTGTTTTGAATAGCCTGGAAACAATAACTATTCTAGTCTTACAACCCGCCCGACACCGGGCCTCCTCAGTAACATCATTACGAACCACCTCCGCTGACGGCCTAACAAAGCTCGGTGGCACCACCGGACACTCGATACGCGTCCCTTGAGTGATACAAAATTTACACAGTATACTGTAACACTGATGCTTATACAACAAAGTTATCTTTGTGGAAGAAGCGAAGGGTTTATTACTCTGGACACCATACTCAAGTTGCAGTGGGCGCCTGGCAATTGCATACTAGACAGTGTTGGATTATAGGGTTGTGCAGAGGCTATACTGACTGATCACTGGTGTCTGCAACACATAAATCTCATAATCTCCTCATAAAACATAGAACCATATAGAGAAGAACAACTGATACACTTCTGGCAACAGCTGTCTATTTTACAACTTCAGAACAGCTCAAACATATACAGTTGCATCACTACATTAACATGAAATGACATATTATAACACGTACAGTGTTAGCAAATATTCTAATTACATTTAGAGTGGATTCATACTTCCTTATAGCAAGAAAAGACTCATTCATGTAGAACTTGTAATCTGGAAAGATACTAGTGCATATACTATAACATGTTATTCATATTGTGTACATATTTGTAGCTGCTATAAATGTGTGCGTTACAAGTTGAAGTAGTGCAACGGTTTAGTTATTGGCTGAGAAGTGACATCTTGACAGATTTGCATTGAAGGAAATGACCACTTCTGTGTCCCGCTGACTCCCGCACCTTTGGTAGTCCCAAGGTTGTTTCAATAAACATCTGACATAAATCATGTGGACACACAATGTAAGAACTGACAACAGCACAATGTTGAGTAGTCAAGCACAATGTCAATGGCTGGTAAGCACAATGTCAATGGCTCACTCCAACAGGATGGGGACTCCAGCTAGATATCATCTTTTATCAAACAATCTCTTAATACAGCGGTTTCTGAGATACAGATAAGACATTTTCCACTTCGTACGTAAAACAACTTCACTACAAGTACTCAACTTACCAAACATGAATTTCAAGTACATGTAATAAAACACAGTCAGCCCTACTAGTACTTTGAATTCCCACTTGTTGCAATTCCATGCAATCCTTTTGTCTTGATTACGACTTTAAGTTGATGTGTGCAAAACAGCAACACAAGTATAGCTAAGTTGGGGAACAATTTAGTCACCGTCTGACTGCAGTACCATTAATTACCTTCGCCAAGAAGGTTATGTTTTCAGTAGCGTTTGTCCGTCTGTCTGTCTGTCTGTCTGTGAACAGCATAACTCAAGAAGCTTAGTATGCATTGTCATGAAACTTGGTAGGTAGGTAGGTCTTCATGAGACCTCGAAATGATTAGATTTTGGGCCCCCGGGCGGCTTCTGTTGGTACTGCAGCAGAACTTCCGGTTTTGATATCTCGTGATCTGTACATTCTAGGGTCACGAATTTTGGGTGGTAGATAGGTCTTGAGGTAGGGAAGAAGTGACATGAGTTTGGGCCCCCTAGCGGCTTGTTCTGGAACTGCAGAAGCATTTGTTGAAAATTTTTCGAAGGATGATAACTAAGGAACCGGTTGACGTATTGTCGTGATTTTTGGTATGTAGGTAGCTGAAGTGATGCTCGACATAATCAGATGACAATTATGCAAATCAGGAGTTAATTTGCATAATTAATGAGGAAATTCTAAAACTCTGCATTGTTCAATAATAGGACCATGAAACACTTGTGACATGTGATTGAGAATTTTAAAAAATCTGAGGATATAGATTTATGTAAATGAAGACCTAATTTGCATAATTACTGGGAAATTTTTATAATTTCATAGTTGTAACTGCTGGGAATTTAATACTTCCCACATTTGGAAGTTAAGTGAAGGCGAACATCAATAAACATAATTTATTCAAATCATGACCTCATTTGCATAATTTATGAGGAAGTGCTATAGTACCCTTTTTGTTAAGATAAGACTGTCATTGGGTGGAGAATATGATCAACTGATATAACCCATGCAAATGAGGATCTTATTTGCAAAATCAATTATTAAAATTGTATAATTCTTCAACCGCAAGGGTTAACATCTTTTGGCGAAGGTATGAGATCGTGGAACTCTTGTTTTCACCTGTGCCTAGCACCTGTCAGAGGCCATGACAGCCTCTAAAGCTGGGCCTCTAATATGGAGTGACTTTTCAACACAAGCTTTGTGGTCACAGGTCAAATATCTCCACATGACAGGAATAACTTGTCCAGCCAGCCCTCAGCAGTGCCATGGTAAGGCCATGTTGATTTGATTATATGGATGACATCCGCGCGCGCATGAATTTTCGGCCGTTTCCAAAAAAAAAAAAAAAAGTTTTCAACCATACTGTAAATCGTACAAAACAGTTGCAAAATGAGCAAAGACATACCGTAAGTTGCAAAAAATGATACCACTGTCGTAGAATGCCAAAATCAAACCCAAAAAAGACGAAAATGTAAAGAAATGAATTTGAAGAGTAGATTATTCGCCAAACCATACTCTGTGTCATTTGTTCAATCTTCAAAACCACGTAGATTTCATAATGAAAGCAACTTTTTTTTTTGGCCAAACTTTTTTTTTATTCGCACGCTCGCATCAGTTTTGGGGTTCCCAGAGGATGTCATCCATATAATCAAATCAACATGGCCTAAGTATGCACACTGACAGGCATGCGGTTAACATTGCTATCGCATAGTTCTTATGGGACCTCACCTCAGAAACCTCGCAGAAAATACAGTAAATTTTAGAATAATTCCAAAAGCTCATTCATATACCATGACCAAGAATGTCTTTTTATGCTTGATTAATCGTAAGAAATTATAGTTTTATCATCAGTATTTCAGTACGATATATAGTATCATAATGGTCTTCAGCAAATATCCTAATGTACAGATTAAGCCAGACCTCCCTATGGGCCTCTAACCATGCTATAATGTTTGCACAGTCAAAGATAGTCAGGGTCAAGTCTTTCCTTCTTCCTTCTTACAGCAAACCGTGTGCTTTGATGTGGAAAGTCCCTGTGTGCATTACTGCAGATGCTGGACATTCCTTCTGCAGTGAAAATGTTTTAATGTCGTGGATACAATCTAGATGGACCACATGAATGTTCTGATACCTATCTAAAGCATTTGACTGAACATACCTGCTCAATCACTGATATTCAAAGCCTTGCATAAACAATATATAACAGACATGGTCCTCTTCTCCTCTTGCATAGTAATAATCAATCAAACCCTACTCCAGCTTAAGGATTGTCTGATGCCAAAGCAAATAATTGTCATGAACAGTATTAACCGTTTTGGATTCAAGACAAGAGTTATGAGATACACATGCAGGCTATTGCTCTGTCTTATCTGATGCATAAATGTGGTTTTAAATGTAACAGCCCATCTGAGAAGTGACAACATTTTAGGTCTACCTCAAGATATACAGTAAGAAAATATTGAGTGGATGCTAGCTGGTTTGTAGGCACTGCTTTTGAAGTGAACTGATGGATCCACCAATAGCCTCCAGAGGTAGACGGCAGCTTCAGAACCAGATTATAAAGTTACCTTTTCGCCAGGAGACCTGTATAATCAAATCTGTTACAAAACATATGAAATCATCTTGGTAATTTAATTCTACCCTAGGTTTGATGGTTCAGGGTCTCATTTCACCAATCTCCACTAGGGAAGAATATAGAGTTCTTAATTAATAAACTTAATAAAGTTTGACAGCTCCATGCTCTCAATGGTGCTTGTGGCAACCAGATCCTTTTATGGGTATTGAAAGATAATTTTATCATGAAAATTACTGACCAAGCTATATATCTTCTGATGTCACTTATTTCAGGTTTCTCACATATTATATATACAAAACTGTATTTTTGTAACACAGTAGCATTTTGCAAATAGATGTATACTAGTAGACGTAACGGTACCTATAATCAAGTATGTAACTATGTGATGTTGGTATTTTTCCACAATCATGTATTGTTAGTAGCTTGTAAGTTATATACAGTATCAACTTCATTAAGTGGTTCAAGTTCCTTTTGATTAGTCCTTAAAAAAGGAAATGCCAGTTGACAAATGCTATGAACTCAGATTTCTGTCTTTTCAGAACTAGCCCTAATCTGTTTAAACTTTATCAGGAAAGCTGCAATGTCCAGGACTCCAGGGTCAGGCAGGGGTCAGTCTGCATGGTCAGAAAATTGGGTCCAGGAGGCTACGTTGGGTGCTGGACAGAAGACAACTAGAAGAGTCATGAGGTCTATATGAATGTGATGGCTTATGCAGTTATGGCAAGACAGGAAATCCTTTCTTTAAGAAAAGACAAGTCTAAGAAGTAAACGTGAGATCATGATGGGAAGATAGGATATATTATATGATAATAAAGAGGTAAACAGAACATGACAAATTCGAAAGGTATACTCTACACATTAATCCATTTTGAAGAATTTTAGATCTATTTTTTAGCAATTAACAACATTGTATTACTTTCATATATATTCGTGAAAATATTGAGCTAGGATGATCACAATGTAATCATCACTATACATATGAACATATTATTATGCTGATGTACTACATTTTGGACAAGGCTGTACGTTGCTTAGACAAGGGTGCCATTGTCAATAAATTTGTTACCAATTCATCACATACATTGAGCTTCCACAAAGTTGACAGCAAACAAAAAAGACATTATCATATCAAATTACTTTGCACACGCAATTTGAGCTGGCAATTTAATAGTCCCTGTATAAAGGATACAGATAATCATTGTATGCTGAGGATGATTAATAAAATCCACACACAAATATGAAGGTGTGTTCCATGACCTGTGAGGGTGTGTATGAGGTCAGAGAGGTGCATGAGACCGTGGGCAGGCGTATATCCCCATGTGTGTGTGGGTGATGGACATGTGGTTGCACTTTGACCTGACGTTTTGATGTAACCTTTGTCCAGCTTATGACGATACTGAATTTTGGCTGTTCGTTGGTGTGAATGGAAACCTATATTACAGGACATCCTCTCAGACCACGCATTGTATCATTTTCACAAGTTGGCACATGAGTCGAAACCACGTCAAGGAGCTGACACCTGATTTTAAATCGCCCCCCCCCTCCATAATTTCCACCACACCACACAAGGAAGTCCAATCCGTGATCTACCTGACTTTTGAAGCTAATTCATGAGATGGCATTCCGTAGAAAGAAGATTAGATGCCTAAAATACCATTAGAAATGTCGTCTTGATCGCAAGTCATCCTGGAACCAGCCACGGGCAAATACTAGCAAGCTCACGATGACGACGACCCTTTCAAACATGGTACCCTAACGCCTAAAATCAAATCCTACCCAAATGAAAGCAAAATCACTCCCCCCAAATTTTGTCAACCGTGGTGGGAAACGCCCCACACGAACGCTCCTGGGAACAAATAAAAGCTTACCTGGGTGAAGGACTTGACGTCAACCTTCTGCGATTGATGGCAAACCTCGTACTTCCCGATTCTTGCGACTGTTTCCCTCAGTGACTCACACCACACTTGTGTTTATGAAATTGTCTAAATCTCGTTCTTACCTCAGTCACGTACCGCGGGCTTCGCACTACTTTCTATGTAACCTTCCGCGCTCGAACCTCACCATTCAACAAACTTGTACGCCCTCTCAGCGGTTTGTCAGCGCTTGTACGCTAATCCGTGAGTAGTAATCGCGTTTATTTTCCTTGCTGCGAGCCGGCTGTGGCTTTGACAAAGGAGGATTTATATTTCAAGGGACTTTTTTTCCTGCCGGGTATGTTTACAAACGGCTTGCTCCCTGGGGGATTGTCACTATTGTATAGTGACGTCACTAGTAAGTCCTAAGGGATGAAGCATTACTTTGAGACTGGGTTTGTGTCTAATTAGCCAACCCTTTATTTAGAAGACATCTATATGGCATAACATGCGTGATAAATTGTCTATAAACATGCCATGTAGCTATGTAACGCTTCAGTGCTCAAATTTATAGTTCATTGATTTTTGGCTGCGCTTGCTGATTGGTGAACGTCATCCTCTGATCTGATTGGTCGAGAATATAACCTTTGACCTATATTGCGTTATCGTTCAGGTGGGGAGGGCGGTTCAAGGTGGCGTGAGGATAATTTTGGTAATTTCTGTCAACATTTTGCGTGTGTCGTTTGAATTTTGTAGCACTTGTGGCCGGTGTGGTTGAGCATGTTGTGTTCTGACAACGTTCAGTGTCTTCTGCGTGATTAAATGTTTAACATGGCAGAATAAACGTGGTTATAGTCTCTACTCTATATCTTCCACATGCGTAAAATCTCCAAGCAGATGTAAGAATCCTGCTAGTCAAAATCTTATTTACAGAAGAAACAGAAGTTGTGAAGACTCGGAGAGGATATGTACTTCTACATGTACATGTACTTCTACATGTACATGTACTTGCAAAATATAATTACGTCAATAGTCTTTGCAAGACCACTGACATCCATAATTTTTTAGAGGGGTCATATGGTACAGGTGACTCAAATTATGACCTCAATATTATAATACATAGAATATGACTATAAAGTTAGTATACTAAGTACTAGTAGTTTATTTTGGGAACAAAGGACAAAGATTGTTGTTCACACCTTCACCATGTCCCACCCCATTCTATTCTACTCTAGTCAATACCTAATTACCCTATTGTTTTCACACCGTCATCTTGCCCCTCCCCATTCTATTGTACCATACTCTAAACCCTACACCTTCACCTTGCCCCACCCCTTTCTACTCTGCTCTAAACCCTAATCACCCTATTGTTTTCACACCTTCATCTTGCCCCATTGCATTGTAGTTGAAATTGTACCATACTCTGAACCCTAACCACCCTATTGTTCAACAACTGTTGTTTTCACACCTTCACCTTGCCCCACCCCATTCTATTCTACTCTACTCTAATCCCTAATCACTGTGTTGTTTCAGCTTCCTTGCCACCATGTCAGGCACCAGTATGAGGCGGATGGTGTTGGGGATCGGGGCGTTTGCTGCTGTTGTCGGTGGAGTCATGTACCCCATCTTTATAGCACCTCTTCTTCACTCTCAGGAATATCGTAAGTATAGTAGTTGAATCAAAGACAGCTGGTTAACTGGACCACCCCAATTCTATGTAAAGTAGCACGTTGAATTGACTTTCCTGAATTTACCATATTTTTAGCCTGGGTGCCATTCAATTTGTAATGGCAACTGCACCCAGGCTACCATATTGTGTTTTGAGTATTGTGAAATTCATGTAATGCATAATGGATAACACCCCAAGCCCCTTGAAAATCCAATCAAAAGATGAAGCAAACATTGTGAATGCAGAGTAAGGTTAGGAGAAGCCAATGATTATGCAAATGATCCTTATCAAAACCTGAACATTATTACATGTAGTTATAATGTTGGTAAGCCATTACATAGTACATTACGGTAATACTTAATTGTCAAACTTACATATCTTTTATACAGAGAAGATGCAGAAACAGAACAGAGAAGGTATAAAACAGGATGAGATCCAACCAGGAGGTGGGTATGAATACTAACATCAATGTTTAACTATACATATGTAACATGCTTCTTGAAAGGATGTTGCACTGGTGGTTTAAATTCAAACTTATGAGAGATGAGTCAGCAATTTACATGCCAATTTTGCCTTCAGCAACTGATGCAAGGATGGATATAGACAAAGCATGCTGACATAGAGTTTGTGTTTTTGAAGCATGTAAAGAATGCTGATTTAGTATCTGTGATACCAGCTCAGTGGCCACTTCACTACAGATTATGTCATACTTCAGCTGTTCAATGTTTATGATGATGTCCCTAGTACTGATGAATGAAAATTCTTTCCTTGTTCTGCCTTAGGAATGGTGGTGTGGAGTAACCCATTTGGGGAAAAGAAGGACCAAAAGAAAGACAGCTGACAAGCCAACTGGAATAATCTAATGAGTAATGTGGATGTTGAGATGTAAATAGATAGCAGTCAGAAATACTATTTACTGTAGTTTAGTATGCTGGGTAGAATATTTTCCTGGCCTATGGGTTGTTGAAACATAGGGAAAACTATCATGAAAATGACAATAAATTTCTGCCCAAATATGTTCATTGTTATTTTGTATACCCATCTCATTTGAAATGTAATGTTCATCATATTGTCTGTGTTCTTACATTCAAGTGCAAGTGAGCAAGACATTTTTACATCGCTGTAAGTTTATTATCCATGCCAAGGTACTGGAAACATTTACTGTATATGAACAAATCAAGTTTGAAATCACTAAGTTAGTTGTACACTGTTTGTATTGTACCAATACTTAATAATTATACATATCATTTTCACTGTGTGTACTTCTCATTACTGTTAATGTACACTTTTATACATGTCTTATACATGGTACATGCAATCAGTTCAATTTTCAACCATTCATCTTCAATAGACCATCATTTTGTCATCAACAGCTTAGTCATTTACAGTTTATGCCCTTCTCCATTCTGTGGGCTTCGGTGTACCAAAGTTGTACCTGTTACAACACAGGTTAGCTGGCAGAGGCCTACTTAAGTTGCACATTGACCCTGCTGAACACCAGGTAGCCGTTTGGCACCAAATTCATATGGGATACAGTATGAGGTAGCAGGACTTAACTCAAGATATTCATTTAACTAGTATGTTGGAAACTTAGAGGGAAATGGCAAAGCACTGTTGTAAGGTAAATAATAGTCTTAACTACTGGTATGCAAGTACATATATATATATGTGTGTGTGTGTGTTTGCACATGTTCTTTGGTGATACATTAAAATTGGCAGCTTTACACATATTAATCACATCATTTACTAACTGAACTTTCAAAACCAAACATTAAATTAAAGTTGGTCAGTTTGCCCTTCAACAATTCAATTTAGCAACACAGATAGACATGAACAATACTTTATGAACACAGTTGAATACTATATCTTACATCTGCTATTTTGGAGCAAGAAGTCTATGTACATATAGAGGCACATATATGAAGTGTTGTTAAGAGACTGCACAGCTGTTTTTGTCTTGATTCCCCTGTCTGCCCCTCTGCTGTTGACTGAGGGCCTCCTGCTCGCTTGCGGCTAGTGCCTGGGCTAAGGCTAGATCATCCTGCTCTTGCTGGGTCATACTGGAAACACAAGGACATGCTGGTAAGATTAACCATGATATTAGCAAATATTAAGTACATCAAGTAACAGTACCTCATTTTGCGTCAATTGTAGACTACAGTATTTCAGGCTTGACGCAGTCTATGCACAAAGTTTTTCTTTCTAGTACTTTGATACTGCATTTTATACAGTCAAACCTGTACTAGCGGTCACCCCTGTATAGAGACCAATTGTCCATTACAACTACTTTGTTGGTCCCTTGAACTTTTCCCATTGACTCAGGCATTAAGAATCTTGCCTATAGCGTCCACCTGTCCAACGCGGCCAGTATTTCAGACTCAATCTATCCAAAAAGTTTCCTTTCGTATTTTTATTTAGTTCTGGTGGCCTTAAATTACCGTACCTGTATTGAACAAGGAACAAGAAAGTAAAACAAACTTACGGTTTCTGCTGGCTTTTAGCCTGCTCGTCAGCTAGTGACTGCTGGAGGGCCAGTGCCATGGCTTCATCCTCAGACAGCCCAGCCTGTAGGGCCTGTGCTGCTCCTACGTTTGCCCTGGTCTGCTGTCTGCCTCCTGTCTGCTGTAACCTCCGCTGGGCCTCGCGCTCCCTTCTCTCTCTGTGGAGAAAAACATGGTGTAAGTAGGACAATATTGTGTTCAGACATTATTAACACTAGCCTGCCCCTCCTAGCCTAGCCAAGACTGTTGCCAGGGTCACTATACAGGCTATAGTCTGGATGCCAGACTGTTCCCAGGGCCTACATAGGCCAGCTCCTTGGCTTCAGGGCCAACATGCTCTCAAGGAAATTATACACACCCTTGAGTTAGCCTGGGTGCCAGGCTGTTGCCAGGGCCAGTATACAGGCTATAGCTTCTTGATTCAAAGGACATCATTGGTGAAGCCTTCAAAGGGACTGGTATCACCTAGTGTGCTATGGGTCTGGCATCCGGGCTATATTGACAAATGGCAGGTAAAAATCTGGCAATCTACAATAGCGATGTGGTACATAAATGCCTGACCTGTCCAGTTCCCTGCCAGTGGAAGACATCATGGTCTGCTGTGGTTTGTTAGATGGTCTGGAAGCTGCAGTGCCCGAGGACCGAGCAGCACTGCTGGGTTTGTTAGACCCTTTATTTCTCAGAATGGCAGCAGCCCTGTTAAACATAAACAAGTTTGATGGTGAGTTTATCACAAATAAAACTGAGTCCTTGCAGTGAATAAAGATTCAAAGTTGTCCATACAAGTGTTACTGACTGATTGTAGCACACATAGGGTAGGGTACTTGATGTTTTAGTAAATTGCCATACTTCTTTAATTTGACTTCAGAAACTGGCAATATATAGAAACCTTTTGTTATAGTCTACTAGTATCACTTTGTCTCTAGAACCAGACTGGTACTACTGATGTACTGTCCAAAATCATATTTTTGATACATGGGTGTGTTTACCAACAATGATATTAGACTATGATGCAAGTATTCTTCAACTATACTGCCTCATGCGTCAAGAGATGCAGGAGCCCCTAAGTCTAAGTCAAGTATTCAAACCCTATGAATCTCCAGAGCCAGTGGACTTACCCAGCATTAGAGACTGCCCTGCCTGAGTCCTGGTAACCTTTACAGTCATGGTCTGTCGTGTGACGGTGCTTCAGACAGAAGTTCTTCCGACAGGAATCACACACTACAGGTATCAACTGCAAGAGAAAAATGCAACAGTTACAAAGGATGATATAGGAGCACCTTGAATGTAACAATACCGCAATCATACATGTGCTTACTGAAGCTTTTAGCATTACAGTATAGACTTTCAAGCCTAGCAATTTTACGGAAACATAGCAATCTTACTAAAGCTTCAAGCATGTTTCCATAGACTCTCAAGCCTTGCGATTGCAGATGTGTATACTGATACACACATCAAGCCATAAATGATTAATGCGGCAAAAAGCAGCTGCTCCATGTTCCTGTAAAACCGGGATGTTACAGGCAGCTACACTGTGTTGAACGATATAATACATACATGTATACAAGTTTTGCACCTAGCATATTTAAACTGACTGAAATGTGTTCTGCAGACTCACCTCCTTCTGCTTACATCCCTTGACGTTACACCTGTTGGTGTAGATCTTCTTCCTCCTCTGTTCCGCCTTGTCAGACTTACAGTCCCTGTCGATGTGCTCCCCCACCCTGATGTCAGGCAGCTCCCCCCTCTTCACCGGGATGGGGGCGTTACACAGGGGGCATACCGGAACCTGCACGTCCTTCTTGTAGGAAGACTCACAGTTGTGTTGCCGATACAAGATGTGGTCTTTACTGTTACATGTATAAAAATGTGGAAATGGTTTAAGAATATTGCCAGATATTGCAAGAATACACTACGCAGCAACTATCGGAGCAGACATAAACTAACCAGGATGGTACCCAGGCTACACAGTACCACTGTTATATACAACAACTGTGCAGGTGTGATAAAAATCTGTGGTTAACCTTAAGAATGCTTAAGGCAGCCATTTGACATCAAATTCGTATTGGTTATGGGGTTAGGCAGTGGAGATTTGGTTAAATCACAGATTTTACCACACATTCCCAGTAGACTAGGGATTCCCAAGTGGCAATAAATTTTTACTGCAACACATCGACACAAACTAGAGACTAAATTTATAGAGTGAAACTTACCAAAAAATCTTCTCACAGCAATCACATTTCATTGGAAGGAAATCTGTGGGGTGGAACAGGAATATAACATTAGCAACTTTAAACAGTGCAATATGCACTATGGACAAATTAGGAGGATTTATACTGTAGTTGAAAGGAAAATAGCAATTATTGTTTATATCATTCATAAGCCACCACAACAAGTGGTTGTGAATAAAGATATTTGATATTCAATCATTTACCAAGCTGATAAAATTACAGATGTAAGTCCTTATTAATGCTTGACACAAATCACGTTTACAGGGTTGTCAAGTTCTAGTAACTTCTACAAAAATTTTGCTGTATCATTTTTGCCCTCCCCATTTCGGACGTTTCTCTACGTGGATCTAACCTTTGGATGGTTCATTAACCCGACTTTTTTTTAAGAAAAACGTCTACACAGAAAGTAAAATTATTGATAAGCTTCATTTTGGTTAAGGTTTATGCAGATATTTAAAATCATATTTACTCTAACTGAAAACCTTAACGTTACCGCCCTCCCCCTTAAACCGATTTCCAAAAATAATCTTAGAAACGTGATGATTAAAAAGTCTGCTTTATGAGAACGATGTGAACATATTGAGCTATCGTAATAATGCTTTGATGGTAGAAGATTTCTAAGAGTAGAAGATACAGAAAATATTGGGCGAAAACTGAAAAGTGCCCATTCATATGGTAAAGCAACAAGTACGACATGACAACACCAAAACACCGGACAATCAGACAAGCATTTGGGCGCACTCTTCGGCGTTTTTCTCATACTATATCGCACAGATTCTCAACAAAACTCTTGTGAATAGTTTTTTCCTGCCTTTTCCCCCCAAACAACGCGAATTCTTACCCAGTTGCTTGCAGAAAGTCTCGGAGCAGTGAGCACCAAGGTCCGGAAACTCCGCCATCTTGAATCTTGATCTGACGACCTTCTACGCATGCGCATTTATATCCTCGGGCTTCCCCTTCTGGAACATTCGTCACAGGTGACGTCATGCATCTCATGACAGTCAATCACGCAAAAATATTGCTGTGTCATGTTGACAGAGAAGGAGAAGGAGGGAAAGAAAGAAAAGAAAGAAAGAAGGAGAAAAATCTACCTAAAGTTGCGAGCAAAACGTCCTTGAGGTCAAATTGTCCTTGATGCCATCTTAGTAGCCGCTGAATGAATAAAACATTGATTTTCTCATATTTGGAGTGATAGCAGGGCCGGTGATAAAATTGCAAATTTTAAGACTAAACTAATTGCTTTGTGAAATTAGAACCCTTCTTTGCTCCTTTTTTTTTTTTTTTTTGCCATCTAACGTTACCTTTCCTCATAGTAACGGAGCTTCAGAATGCTATATACAAGTACAAGTTTTAATTACTAAGTATTTCGTTGGCTATAATTATGAGTTTCTATACTTTACATTTGCAAGCGACAGACGACGAATTGGACCTCGAAGAGCGCAATTTCATCATCGAAGTTATCACAGAAGGTACGGTATGCCTATGAAAAATTAAGGTAGGGTTTCCGTGAGCCACGGAAATACTCAGCATTCTTCTCTTCATGTTGGCAGTAATGATGCACCTGATGATAACGTTACTGATCATGATCAGAAAACAACACTTTTTTTCTCCTTCTAAATCACCTTTCTAACGAATAATACTGACAATAACAGTACGATATCTATATCTCGCATGCAGTATAATTTCTGTGTTGGTTATACACTGTAAAGTAATACAGGTTATCAGCATTTTCCAGCATTCAACATGAGAAGGTGGGTAGGCAACATGAAAATTACTGATTTTAATTGTTAATTTCAAAAATACCTCCCTGGTGAAAGGCAACGACTGTGACATTTTATTTGCGAAGCTTCTCACGGACTCCTGAAACGGGACTAGCTGCTCACATTTCTCTAGTGGACAGTTTTCTGATCGGAGCGACACCAGCAAGTGCGCGGAAAATGTATGGGATCGGGACGCGACCGGCCGAAATGACGACAGTACTCTGTCTGCTGAGTGTGTTTCTGATCATGAGTTGGACGAATATGCTAGGTTAGTTAAACATCAATACATGCACTCTTGAAATGTCATATTGTTGAGCCAGTTATTTCTTCCTGTCGCAAGTGTTACGCACGCTGCGGCTACATTGATCTGTATACTGTATTCTGTATCGCACTCATCTGCAGACTTACCGTGAGCAGAACTTCCAGTCACTACACAATAGCCTCTACCAGGCTTCGGAGACAACTAG
The DNA here is from genome assembly GCF_001625305.1 of Branchiostoma belcheri. NCBI lineage: Eukaryota > Metazoa > Chordata > Leptocardii > Amphioxiformes > Branchiostomatidae > Branchiostoma > Branchiostoma belcheri. The sequence goes on along the minus strand of NW_017803824.1, from coordinate 2,072,426 downwards.
AAAGAGCATAAATTGGTTAAATTATACTCTTTCCAGTGCTTCCGAAGCCTGGACACAGAACTAGTTGATATTACCAAGGAGGTTAATTGATGATTACCGAGTGGCTACTATATCATGTGCTACAATTGTTTCAGCTGATGCTGGAGGGTACAACTGCCCTGGCTCAGGACGCTGGACGGGGCCGTATGGCTCGTATGGCAAAGTTTACTCGTTAGTAAAGGAGCCCGCAGTGTACCACAAGGCGCAGGCCATGTGTGCCCGCCTCGGCGCCTCTGTTGCCTGGCCCGAAGAATTCGTATACTCCCGTGTGGACTACGCTGGTCAGCTAGAGGCACGGCTTTGTCTGAATAGGTAAGGTTATTTCTGTCTGATTATAACTGATATATTATGTTACACCGGACAATATTGAAGTGGCAAAAGACTCGTAGTCATGATTTGTAAAACGTACAGACATTGATTTGGCTGACTTTTCCTCGGGTTCTGTCGTGATCTGAGGTACTCACCAATGTCTACCTAGTATGCGGCTATCAACTATTCTAAGTTGCGTCGGTGGCGCAATGGTTAGAGCGTTGGACTCGGAACCAAGAGGTCCCGGGTTCGACACTCACCGTGCCCCGACGTTGTGCCCTTGGTAAATGAACTTTACACGACTGCCCCACCTGTACGGTGGAGCGACGCCCACCGAGCCTCTTAGGCTTATCTGTCTGTGTGCCATAAACACACTACGGATTTGGTGCGCCAATGTGTCAACATCTGCACATTTGCCATCAAGAACCGTTAATCTTTTAAAAAGTATTCTAAGGTCATCACAATGAACAAATTCCTACCATTATTTGCCATTTCCACAGTGACACACCGGTCTGGGTCGGACTCCGGCGGAATGAGAGCGGAGTGTGGCAGGAAAAGGTGGGGCTAGGCTGGAGTCCGTGGCAATGGGCCCCTGGGCACCCTGGGACCTACAACTGCGCGGTTCTTCTTCATCGAAAACTGATTGACACAGCGTGTGCTTCTTCGCATGCTTCGCTCTGCGAGCTGGATACAGGTTAGTAAACGGCGGGTACATAAAATGTACAACAAAACAAAAGTATATACAAGTTTAATAAGATCAGGCCGCATGGTTTAACTCACACCGAGAAGGACCCCTACACCTGCTAACGTCCTCAAGGTGTGGCTTTCCTCAAAAGCGGGACCTCCGGCTTTACCGTCCTTATAACCGAAGCTATGTACTCATTTTGAGTGCGAAAACAGGTGTTTAGTAGTCCCAATGACACAAAAGGGATTCACACCCATAACCTTCAGATTCTGACCAATCTCTAACCAAAAGACCACATTGCCACCCATGTATATACACCATGTCCAAACTTCATTGATAGGTTGCATGTAATGAACCTATTTACGTGATGTATTTAGCTTCTGTGGGATCGACAAGCTGTGCGTACGAGGCCGACAGGGGCGTGACCTACTTCGGGACAGCGAACACCCCGCACAACAACGTCCGCTGCCTGCCCTGGAACACCGTGGATGATGCCCACAACCTCAACCTGGTGTACCCGGCTGATGTGCCAGGTTGGTGGTACCACGACTTCTGCCGAAACCCGGACGGCAGCCGGCTCCGTCCTTGGTGCTACACCAGTGCTGCTCTTAAACACGAGTGCGACGTCCCAACCTGCTCAGGTACAACCTCTAGAAATGACTACGTTGTCAACATTTACTCGATAATCAAGTAGATATTAACTATGTCTGTCCGAAATGGGTTGGCACATATTTGTTGTACACAGTTACAAGTTAGCAGATGAATGTGCCGGTGTTGAGCCAAATCCTTGAGATGCCACATATGTGAGAGGTGCGCGGTCAGGTGTTAAGGGCTAGGGCTAGGGCTAGGGTTAGGGTTAGGGTTGGGGTCGGTATAAGAATTAGGGTTAGAGTTGGGATCATTGTTCAGGGTCAGTGTTAGTGTTAGACTCACTATTGGAGTTAGATTAGGTTTAGTCTCCCACATCAGGAACAATCCCCTCCCAACCCTTGTCTCAGGTATATTGGAAACCCCCAAGTAGTGTCGGAGTCATGTATTCGGCAGGATCATGTATATGGCTTGACACCTGGTGATATACGTTTCAAAGCTGTCTTTGCCGGTCTGTAGTACTGACTGTCTAACCACCTACTGTCTCCCATCGGCAGATCCGGCGGACTCTCTGCAGGAGAGGTGCCCGGAGGCGAGCTGTGCCGGACGGTGCCTTCACCGCGCCGAGGTGCCCCACACACAGACGTGCCACTGTGACTCCCACTGTGTAATCTTCAACGACTGCTGCCTGGATTTCACGTAAGGGTAAAATCTCCATGAAGATCCTAGGGCGGCAAAAGACAGTATCAAATTGGCCAGGCAGTATCCATTCGCCAGAGAGGTGGCGAATTGGACCCTCCCAAGGGTGGCGTATTGGCCCTCTCTGTCCTAGGCCTGGCCAGTTTGATACTGTCTTTTGCCGCCCTAGGATCTGTTTTGAGATTAGTAAGGGTATTTGTCGAACAATTTTCCATTTCAAAAGTTGTGATTACGTGTCAATTTTCACAAGGAGGACACTATAATCTCCTTGATTTTCCTCATCCCTAATACTAGCATTCATTTTTTAAAACTTATCTAGAGACTGGGAAGGAGATTCGGATGTGAAAATCACAGTCATTGATGCATTTCTGCGTCTCGCTGACCGAAGTCTTTTTACACCGACTACACTATCATTTTCATAAAACTGCCCATAAAACGATTGTGCCTGACGATACAAAAATATACATTGTATATGCCAAGGAGATTCCTTCGATATCCCATTGCAGCTTATTCGGTAGGTAAGTAAACGGTGAATTTGCTAGCACTGAACTAAATTGTTCCTTCTTCTTTTCTCACAGTGAAACATGTGGAAACCTGACCGGACCACAGCTGCCCGCCGCCTTGTCCTTCGACTGCGTACCTGGGAACGAGTTTTTCGGCTCGCCCTACTGGATGGTAACCTCGTGCCCAGACTCCTGGACCGATGACGTCACCAGGAGCGCATGCGTGGAAGCACCGCCGGACCCTGCAGATCTGGACAACGTCCTTTCCTTAGTGCCCGTTAGTGATAGCAAGTCTGAAGTGGGGACGTACAGAAACGTCTTCTGTGCCGTCTGTAATAGCGTCCCGCTATCCCAGGTCGTCTTCTGGGACGCTGGGCTGTATTGTAGATCAGCTAACGGTAGCGCGCGTACTGTAAACGACATGAGCGAAGCTAGGTCCGAGTGTGAACAAGTCGAGGTATTTTACACACCAGGCGATGCTTTAAACCATTCGCCAAGGATGTGCTTTCCTCAACCCGAGGAAGCATTGACGAAGTGGCTCAATGTCTCCTCGGAAGCTTGTTCGAACGACACATGCCCTCCAAAAGCAGCGTTTGTCCACGACAGGTATAACACTTACCGGAACATCGACTGTGCGATTTGCGGAGGGATTCCTCCAGCACCTGCTGTGAGAAATCTTTCTTGTGGATTGGGCGGGCCCGAGAAGAACTGGCTCGTAGTGTGTTCTCCATATTGCCTCCCGCTTACCCATTTGTTAGCGTTGAGCATCAATCAGACAGTCTATGGTGTGGATGATGAAACTGTCCTATGCGCTCCGAATAGCCTCTACAACCCCATGACTGGCCGCTGCATAGCGTTATCTGGTGCAGTATCCACTGTTGCGCCCCAATCTGCCGTCGCTCCGACCAAACCGCCCAAGTGCCAAGTTGGTCAAATGGCGTTCGCGCCCTCTGAGTACACCAAACTCCCCAACGGGAGGGTTTTCGTCAAGGTGGCGAACATGTCCTGTCCCTCCCACTACGTCCTCCCCGCCGGGGCTACCATGTACGTGTGCCTGGACTGCTTCCCAAACCACGACCCCTGGTACAAGTTCCGCGACAACTCGGCGACGACTCCACCCAGTACCGACGAAGTGCAGGAGTACCTGACTCTTGCCCTCATTTGCCTCTCGGCAGTTTCAGCCGCCGTCTTTACCATCTACTCTCTGAGCAACAAACGCCTCCGTCCTCTGGACGGAAAACTCAAGCTACAACTCGTCCTGTCTCTTGTCTTGGCTGAAGTCCTGTTCGTGATGAGAGGTATAGTCCTGCCGGAGTCGGTTTGCACTGCCTTCGCGATCGTCATCCACTACCTCCTCTTGGTCGCTTTCTTCACCATGAGCGCAATGGCGTTTGACCTGTACCTACACTTCTCTCACAGTCCGTCTGCCGCCAACGAGAAGCCCGGGCGCTTCTTCCTCTACAGCTGGGGGGTGCCGACTGTGGTTGTCGGTGTCACCGCCTTGCTGGACTTTGGTAGCTCTGTTAGAGTTGGGTACGGTGGGATATATTGCTGGATTAGCAACCCCATGGCAAGCGTTGTCGCTTTCGGCCTCCCCGTCGCCTTTGTCCTGTTCACAAACGCTTGTTTCGCGCTGCGCATGCTCTGTACTCTGTGTGGCTGCGCTAGTGGTGCCAATGATGACGCGTTGAAGGGCGTCACCGCCAAAGTGTGGTTCTGTGTGCGCATGACCGTCGTGAGCGGGCTCCCCTGGATTCTGGGCTTCGTTGTGCCTTTTGTGACCAGTCCAGCTCTTGAGTACGTCTTCATTATCCTGAACGCGTCTCACGGGTTTCTACTGACCGTGGTTTTCATCTTGAGTGATAGAGCACTGTGCAAATACGAGGAGATCTCAACCCCGCCATCAAGTACAGGTAAGAATGAGAATGAAACAGTTGAGATGACGGTTCTGTCTTCAAGCAAGAATGTTGTTAAAGAAGAAGTTGAGGAGGAAACCCCGGTTTAAACCCGTTTTTAATTGGGGTTTAACTAAATTTAAAAAAAAAGAAGGCAGGAAAACTATAGAAGAAAAACATGAGTTTTAACTGTTTTCTTTTTCCTTTAACTTTTCCAACAGTAAGAGGAGACAGAAAAAGGATGTGTCAAGCTACCCCGGTTTAAACCCTATAAGTTACTTGCCGTTAGTTGGGTCACTGGGCCACACAGTTTAAGAATATGCCCTCCGACATGTAGACTGATAGCTTGTGGCGCTATAGTGCTGTTGATTGTGGAACCTACAAGTTCATATAAATGTAGATGCATGAATTAAGAGTTAAGAATATCTAGTTTGCGAAGACGACACACCGTGATCAGTGTGTATAAACTGGTGGTTCCTAAAAGGGGGGGGGGTGACCAAGAACATTGTATAGGAAGTCCTTGGGCTGCCAGATGATGATGATGAACAGTAACAATATATTTGAATACTGAAATAATACATGTACCTTTTTTTCGCGTTATATCTTAGTCTGATTACTGGTAGTGATACTCCAGAACTTGTAAGGCCATACTGTATATAGATAGAGGCGTATACTTCTGTACATGGCAAGTACATAGTATATAAGACGTTACATGTAACGGTATAGTGCATTTGGTTCTGCTAACCTTTATTTAGTATGAAGAACAATGACATACGTATCTATAGATATAACATATATATAGATCTTACATGGTCCTCTTATGTAGGTCTCATTACTCGATATAGTTGTGTATTTTCAATGACGTATTCAAAATTGTCATTATGTATATTCATGGGATTATGGTAGCATAACCATGCGGATAAGGTTGGGATTGTATTTCGCTTCCTTTCTTTAAGAAACAAGATCTATTGTAAACGTAATTAATCCAGAAAAAGGTTGATTTCAATAAATCTTGAATTGAATACGTGTGTTTCATCATCATAGAGTAACGATTTAACATTGCGTCTGCAGTTCTGTGCTTAACCGCTAGATGCCCTGAAACGCACACTGCCTCGTAATTTATTTGATCAGGGTCACTGAACAGGGTCAGTGTGTTTTACCCGTGCCCAGCTGATCGCGAGTGTTCACCTTTAGCCCTGGTCAGCTCTAAAGGTACCCTGTTGGGTAGAAAGACCGTTCCGTGGTTGTAGTGTGGGACTACAGGAACAGTTAGATCAAGCTGAAAGCGGTCTGTTCCCTCAATAATCGTGATCTCAGCTGTAGTACCGTTAGACTAGAGGAATTACTCTACTACCTTCTTGGGAGCCACCAGACGCCTTGGAGCCGCGATGTCTGCCGAACAGAAGCTGCCAAGCGACGAAGAAGTGCGAGGAGGTCAGTGATATGTTGTAGCAAGGACATTATATATAATTTGATGTCCTTTATAGTTGTAGCGTTGTTCACATTTTTAGTAGTGATCGGATGAAGGGGCGGGGCAGCCTCAATAGGCTTCTTGATCTTTCTTGTCCTTGGTTGTAGTTAGCTAGCGTCTACCAGCCTCCCCAGGCTGCAAACTGTACCCTCCACCTGGTTAACTCCTCCGGCATACTTTTCAGTTTACCATTGCCATACTATTGCTACTGTTTGTCCATCAAGTAGGTGTGGTAGAGGCTAGGAGTTAGTAGCAAATTTTGCCTAGTGTAGCATTTAGGGGTTGGGCTATGGTTCAAAGTGCAGATTAGGACGTTACGTATGACCCAGATAAAGCTCTAACTGAACTGAGGACCATAAAGAGACTAAAAAAGACACCAGATTTTAATAGCTTCCTCCAACCTCCTTGCTTCATCAATGCTTTGGTGTCTACTGAAAAGTCAAAACATTTACAGGGGGTACTTAAAAGTATCTGAAATGAATGATGATGGGTTGCTGAACAGGTGGTAAAGCCAGTGTCATCCCAATCTACAGTGTGACACTGATGTAACCTCTGTCTAACATCATCAGTAGATATTGGTCCTGTCCTTTCCCCTGGGTGGTTGTGCACCAGATATTGTACGAAAACAAATCAGAAATGATGACAACCATCAAATGAGAAGTTTATTGATCCAAGTGCCCCGCTAGATTGGAAAATTGGTCAGTTGAGCCTTAGGCTTCAAATGTTACAGTTTGTAATTACATCACAGACACATCAGAATGACCGTTGCCTGTTCACAGCCAGCAACTTCTGACATAGCCTGGATGCCAGACCCATAGCACACTCGTCCTCAAACTTTGGGCCTACTTTGCTATGGGTCTGGCATCCAGGCTACTGTTGTTATGATTTTTCAATAAGAAATCACCGCAAAAAATGTGAAAAAAAAACAAACAAACATAAAAACATGAAAGTTTTTGCATTTAGAGGAGTTCACAAGTCTGTATAAAATTTTGCAGGCGTTCAGGGCAGTCTGAAGTACTGGGTAGGGAAGCTGGAGTGTGGAGGGGACGTGGAAAAACAGTGGTTCTACAAGCAGAAGTTCATCAAGAAACTACGGGAGTCGGACATTGCTCTAGAGACAGACAAAGCCAATGAGCAACACTATGAAGTCCCGACTGAATACTTCACAACAGTAAGTACTGTAGTGGATGGAGTTAGAAATTCTGTAACCACCTGTTATGTATTTATGCCTGTGTGGTTAACAGAGGGTAAAATATTTTTAAGTCTGTCAGCTGGAGTTTGGATTTTATGTTATAAATTTTGTAACCACCTGTTAATTATTTTTATTGATTAGAGCGATTCCTCTGACTTACCTGGTATGAGTAACAGAGGGTAAAATATCCATTGTAACATCAAGGTCTGTCAGCTGGAGTTTCCCTTTAAAGCCTTGGATTTCATTTGGTCTTTGAATGCTAAAAATAGTAATTCTATATAATTCCATACCATTTTTTTTTAGTTTTTGGCTTCAAATTAAAGCTTGCTGTTGGGTTATTTCTTGTTCGCCCAGGAACTGCAAACATTGTCCATTATAATTACTGATGTAAACATTTTGATAATGAGTTATAACTCATAAAACTGTTCTATACTGTAGGTTCTGGGCAAGTGGAGGAAATATAGCTGCTGCTATTGGCCAGAGGGGGTCAATGACCTGGAACAAGGTTAGTTTTACCCGACAAGATCACATTAACTGATTGATATAACATCAAACTTCTCAATGCCTGTTTCTTATGTAGTGACATGTCCACAATTACTTATACTACTAATAAGTCATTAATGAAGCCTTTTAAGAAATGATGCACCATGCACAGTTACATATACAGCCCTATGACTATATATGACCTTTGACCATGACCTTTCCAGCGGAGGAAGCCATGATGAAGATGTACGCAGAAAAAGCCAAGCTGGAGGATGGACATGCTGTCATGGCAAGTTTCTTCACTGACCTTATTTTCTGGTCCCTACCAGACTTCAGAATCAGAGGTCACTGGAAAGAGTATTAATTGGCCAAATAGACAGAATTTGCTGTTTAATAAATTTCTGAATTCAGAGAGGAAAACTGTACTGCTTTAGTGGACTAACTCCCCTGGCATGCTATCTGTCTATCTTGGCCAATATCCAGTCACGTCTTTCCAGCCGCCTCCGAAGCCTGGTAGAGGCTACTGATTTTTTTGAATGATGATTTGTGGAAAGAGAATGCTCTATTACAATGAAATAGATTCTTGATACAAATGGCCACAGTAGATTTCCTATTATACGATTCAGACAATTCAACATTTTCCTTGTACATGTATTTCTCCAGGACCTTGGTTGTGGCTGGGGAGCCATGACCCTCTGGGTTCTACAGAACTACCCACAATGCACCGTGGTCTGTGTGTCCAACTCCCAGACCCAGAGGGAGTACATTGAGGGCGAGGCCAGGAAGCGAGGTTTTGGCAACCGTCTGGAGGCCGTCACTGCTGACGCAAATGTCTTCAGCACAGACAAAACGTTTGATAGGATTTTCTCCATTGAGATGTTTGAGGTGAGCACAGTTAGTAGTATGTACTGTGGAAGTTTACATGGCATTTAAAAATCGTACAATAATGCTACATGTACTTTTAAGTTAGCTTATGACAATGCTGGGACCCCTGGGTACAATGAGTCCCAATAAAACTACATCAGAATGAGAGAATTCTTAGAAACCCCCAAAATCTGCAAGTTATGAAATGTTATATAAAATTTTTCTCAGCATTTTTGCATCAGAGATACACATGTATGAATCATGATTGTATCACAGTCTTATCTGTCCTTTCTCATAGTCTGTGACACAAACTCTGTAAAGCACTACTAGCTAATGAAAAAGTGGCATGCTTCACCTCAGCTGACGATGACTTCTTTCCCTTTTTTAACCCTTCCCACAGCACACAAAGAACTTTTATTGTACTACAAGCTACTTGAAACTGCATAATGTTAAGCTCAGTTGAGGCAAGGACGCTCTATCACAGAACATTCTTGGTTGAGGATAATTGCTTTCCCTTTCCTCTTCTCTCCCCCAGCACATGAGGAACTACGAGCGGCTGTTCCAGAAGGTGTCGTCGTGGCTGAAGCCGGACGGTCTGCTGTTCACACAGATCCTGTGCCACCGCGAGTTCCCCTACGCCTTCGACACACGGCAGGACGCAGACACAGAGTGGATGGCCAAACATTTCTTCACCGGCGGGACCATGCCCTCGGCTGACCTCTTCCTCTACTTTCAGGTCATTCTTTCATGCAAACTTTACATAAGCAAGATTTACTCTTACTCTTCTTTTTACCAAGGATAGGTTTGTGAGCATTGGCCTCAGAAAAAACAATTTTGATCCTCCTAGCGAGTTCCTTTTAAACTGCATCAGACTAGTCTTTTCAGGGATGAATGCTGATTTTGTTGAGGTTGGTGATTGCTGACTCCTTTTTATAATACTGTATGTCCTGAAGTATACGCTTTGTACACATGTACTGGTAATAAAATGTGTACATGTGTTAACTGTTAACATGGACCATATACACATGTATGTTAATGCATGAACCATTTGTCTCCCCTGTAGGAGGAGGTGTGTCTGGTGGACCACTGGAGGCTGAACGGTAAACATTACACCAAGACTCTGGACACCTGGCTGGAGAAGGTGGGTTCAAGGAGGTTCCTTGGTGGGTTATAGGGCTGCACAAGAGATCTTTCAAATACATTGTTACATTTTTCGAAGTGGAGGACATATGTAACCCATCATAAGTACCGGTACTGTACACAAAACCACGGTTTCAACATACAAAACTAGAATTCTGATCATGCGTGTTTGTATTTCCAGCTGGATGCAAACATAGACCAGGTTCGAGAGATCATGACCAAGACGTACGGGGAAGGCGCCGCCAAGCAGATCTTCAACTGGAGGATGTTCTTCATGTTCTGTTCCGAAGTCTTCCAGTACAAGGAGGGGAACGAGTGGATGGTGTCCTTCCATCTCTTCAGGAAGCGCTGAGACAGTTTTTGCACTTGGACTTCTCTTTAAAACAGTTCTTGAATCCTGTTGTATCCTAGTAATATGGACATGATGAAAAAGCCTGATTGAATTTTTGTGAGGTTGAGATGTAAATAGATTTCGTAACTCAGGTATTGGTAGGTGAAACTGTTAGTCATCTGAGTGTTTGATTCCCCAAATTACAAATGAAAATTGCCCTAACTCAGCTGCAATTTCATTGATTGAGTGGTCACATTACGTAATTCCCAACTGTATGTCAACTGAAGTTCACAAATTTTCGGCACATTGTAGCTTGTGTGGAGTATTGAATTTCTTTCTTTTGATCAACGTGATTCTTTCTCCTTGTCCACACTTTACCAACCCTCAGGTTGCCTTAACTTAGTAACAGATTCTGCCACCTTAAATTGGATACAAACAATCAGTACCTGCCAATAGCTTTATTCACCAGGGTAAAGCGGTACTGTACTGTGCCTGTACTTGGCTGGCATTCTGTTAGATAATGAGCACAGCAGGGAATTATCTCTCATTAGCCTTTGAACTGTTGTATATGAAAATCAATTATGGTTAACAGCAAATTCAGATTTGTAGCTAAACTTGAATATACTGTCCTAGACTCCTTTCACTGTAAATGCAGTTAATTTCGTAGTGGTTATACTATGTAGTATTTTGTGGTAGGAGGGGAAAGGTTTGTGCTGTGTTTTAAATTCATGGTTGGAACAATTCTGTTGTACCTTAGTAATACAGCTTGCAGTGTGATGAAACTGCAGTGGTCACTGTAAAAATTAAATCAATGCGAACGTTTCTGCATTTACAGTACATGTCCTTGTTGTTGTACATCTAAAAATATTCCAGGAGTTTTCTGATGAAGTGTTTCAGTGGGAGTGGAATTCTTCCTATGGTTGAGTGTGGGGGCAGGTTTTCAAAATAAGTACACTTCTGGGTGTGTGGTTAATTAGTATCATAGACGAGCTTAGGGATCATTGACGTAATCTGGTTGTCATGGTGGATGCGGTAGGCTGGAAAAAGCTTGGAACATTTAGTAAACTCAAGCCACAGCATCTTATGATTTGTCCAAAGGCAAAGAGCTTGCTTTAGGAGAGTTTAAAATGTACAATTTGTACTTTTTACACATTTGTTGTGAGGCCTGAGCTAAGTAACTAAATTGGCCACAAATCTCATGGAATTTGACTTAAGATATATATTCTATCTCTTAAGAAATTAAAATGTAAATTAAAGATACAAAAAGATACGGATACAGCAGTATGTACTGTTAGGTGATGAGAAAGGTATTTTATTGAGCATTGGACAGACATGCATGAATAAATAGAACCTGAGAGCTGTCAACTTAAGAGTCGTAACTTCAATGTTTTGACAGCAGTACTGTTATAATCTATGTGTACATGTAGTAGTAGTAGTACAGTTCAACACTCTAGTGATCTTACAGAAATAGAAACCATGCCTGTCATGGCCAAAGCCCCTTCCCTCTTCTGTCTCAATACAGTTTTGATATTGCGTGCCACAGTACAAAAATTTGACTGTAAGGTTTTCAGATGTTTTTCAACAAGGGCGTTTCTCTGGTCAGAACAGACATGGCTACTTGGTGTAAATTAAGCAATATTACATTACAATAATAATCAAAATTACGACAATGGTGTAAGGTGACAATAGCACATTCCAACATCCCAGTAGTTTAAATTTGTGCGATGTTTCATAAAGCTTCATCTCCAAACAATGGTAACATGAACAACACATACAACCTGCGAATACACCCCCATACTTTTTGCAAATTTGGCACCAATGCAAAAATATGTTTTTTTTTCATCACAAAACTTTTATATTGGTTCTCAACTCAGAAAGACTTTCCAGCTTTAGACTGCATCAATAAATTTCCTTGGTTCCCAGTGCCAGCCTATCGTAAACTTTGTGATCCCGTGGTTGAGATATTCCTGGACCGAACAAACACCAATGGAACATAGCTGTGAATTAGCCAAGGAATTAACACTGAAGCAGCCTGAAGAGTTTTAAACTGTCCGCAATCAGCTTTCCTCCCCTGATATCCAAAACTGGTGGCTTCACCACTGACAATTCATACTGGATAGCCTATACTAGGCTTGAGAAGCAGCTGGATGGAGAAATTGACCAAATAGACAGATAACATGCCAGGGGAGTTGGTCTGCTAAAGACAAACTGTACACCTTTAGCAGACCAAATCCCCTATTATGTTAGCTCTCTCTTTGGTCAATGTCTACTATTTCCAGAGGCTTCTGAAGCCTGGTAGTGGCTAAAGTTGGATACAATTCAAGACCCAGAATATCCAGTCAAGTTCTCTCCATCAGGTTGTAGGTACCTTTCATCTCTGTTGTACAAAACACATAAGAACATTTCCTCCTCTTGAAGTCAAGATCTATTCCCATGAAACTACAGATGAATAACAAGGTTCATTTAAAGGGGTACCAAAAACTTTTCTCCAGCAATAATAGGCAGTATTGTCTGTAACAACGAATACCCGATGACACAGGAAAGAGAAGAATCCTCACACATATTTTCTGTCACACAGACACAGGAAGACGAACACAGTGCAGATCCCAGGGACAGGTTGTCGCCTGACAAATGTTTCAGCCGATCCTTAATACAGCACGGGAACAAATACTGTCCAAACAACACCCTACAGAAACTTTCAAACGACACAAAATACATACAGAACAAACCTTTTTTCAGAGGTATATACTCAATTTGCTTTAGCAAAGTTGTCAAACACAAGACAAAGTCTGAGACCCATACCTGACCAGATGTCTAGGACCCCACCATATTCTTTAGTATCAAAATAAATACTCTTCAAAAGCAATTTAATCTTTAGTATTTTCTATTGAATTTCAACATTTTTTTCATCATTCCAAAGATGAATTTAAATTTAGATTTATTCTGAAGCAATTGACATTCAAAGATAGACCCATTTGAATTTCAGCCATTTTCTTTTTCTGAAAGAGAAAGACAACATGACTCAAATTCCAGCTCGGTCAGTCTTTGCTCCTTTAAATTTTTTTTACCATTTCTTAGAATATAAAACTCTGTCTCTGAGGGGTTGACAACTGTCTTACAACTCCCACTTGCTGCCTTTTTAAAGGTGCTTCATTTCGCCAACATACAACCAAGTGACTTCGGACATTTCTTTCCACATGCAATTCTTATGCCACAGAACATGGGCACACAGTGCTCAATATTCAGACATAACCACCCCAACTTGAAAATTGGACTCTTTTAGGCGTAAACTTATGCTAAATAAACAGTACACGTATAGAACAAATCTTAGTAAATGTTAGCTAATGTGACACATTACAAATTAACTATGAAAATAAATATCAATGTTACTGTATTAGAGTAAACTATTATGTTTATACAACAGCAATGCAAAAATGAGCTGTTTAAGACCACAAATTATGTACTTGACATACAAAACTAAACTAGACAATATGTACAGGTTTTCCCATATGGAATGCAATGCCAGCTAAGCTGCATGACCAGACTTGTGACTTGAAATGAATTCTGTTCCTCCAACAGCCAAAAGTCGTACCTACAAACATCCAACACACACGCACGCACACATAACAGAATAAATTCTTACCTAACAACTTTCCTCAACATCCTACAAGCTACATTTGTACAAAACACAATTTACAACATCTGGAACAAAAGACATTTTCAGTACAAGCTGCCATGTATCATATGATAAATACATAATAAATAAAGTATTTAGATGAAACTAATTAGACTAAACCTTCCATTACAACTCTCCTGGGAAAAATAACCATCTGTATTTAGACAACTTCAAAATACAACTGTTGCCAAGCTCTTACAAGAATACAACCAATAAACTTTTTGTTTGTTAAATAAGCAATTCTACTACAAAAATAACTGTACTCTTCAGTGTGGGTTATACACAAGAACAACTATTATAGACCGGAGCACAAGAGAGGCCCGCTTCTGACATTGGAAGAGCAAAAAGCGTTGTGCGAATAATTACAAAGGTCCTACTGACTTCACGGTCTGTGAAACCTGTTCGTCGGCAGAAGGGACGATTTGAGCCAAGCAAAAGTAGTAGTGTAGCAGAGAACTTTATGTACAATAGAACATAGAGATTTTAATGCCTCTGGCTGTGCTTTCTTTCAGCAGTCCATTAGAAGAATGCACATGATAGGTCATAGGTCATGACCTATGCCCTCTGGCCTCAGGAGATGATGACCCCTGGCCTGGAGGTCAGCTCCTGCTGACTCAGTTGACGCACCAGCTCCCCTTGGTTGACGATGTCCGCGTGATGGACCAGCTCTACTCTAACCGGCGAACCCGTCGACGCCAAAACCTCCTCCTCCGTCGCCTGGGTCGCGACCTCGGTCGTCATGACGACCTCCTCGCGCTCCGGTTCCGAGTCGGGGTCGATGCTGGACTCGTCGTCCTGCTTGGTGTGGTCCTGCAGGACCTTGTTGCCCTCCAGGTGCTGGATGGCCTGCACGATGGTGTCCAGGCTCTGGCGCGAGGCCGTCACCGCGTCCTGGGACACCGTCGTCATGGCAGAGACAGGCACGGCGATCACCGGGGTCGGCTGGGGCTGGAGAGGACGTCTGACGTTAGTACTGACCACCACAAAAGTATCACACAGAACATACAACAACAGGAAATCTGTATCTAAGGCCAGGGAACGGATAAATTTTAAACCACTCTGTCAACCTTGATGGACAAAATTTACAGAAATCTTTGGTAAAAATATGACAACATCCAAAGGACCACCAACAATCACTCTCAACCCTATGATTTGCCTTTCAAAATGTGAGAAATTGCATTTTTAAAGGCTTGAAAATAAAAAAATTTGCCCCCAAACCAGCCTAGATTGTGAGCATTTTCCCCCTAGGTCCAATCATGAACCTGTGCTGGCTAAAGCCGTTGGTCCTCACCTGAATCTGCACCTGCACCTGCTGTGGGATGAGCTGGTGCTGCTCCACGATCCGCCGGTGGACGTCCTGCTGCGCCTGGATCTGCACCTGGTGTGCGAGCTCCCGCAGCCGCTCCGGGTACAGCTGCGCCTCCAGCGAGCGGTTCTGCTCCTCCAGCATCATCCGCAGACGACGCTCCTTGTCCAGCTGACAGCTGTTTATGTTCAGAAGTGATTGGTCATTAATTATTGTAATGAAGGCATCAGTGATGGTTAAAAATTTGATCTCTGTGTGACCCTTGTGTTGGAATAAAGTTAAACATTTTACTATGGCAACTGTTTGTTTCACTTTGGCAGAACAGCACACATGAGCAGGGCGCAAAATACCACCTGCACATGCAACTTAGTGCAGGTAAAATTGGAGCTGTTCAGGTATTTCTGATGTCTACCTGTACCTAACCTGCACTGGTACATGTACTGGGTATATGCAGGTTAGTGCTGGAAAAATTGGAGCTGTGCAGGCATTTCTGATGTAACTCAACATGATAGGAAATTCAAGAGAAAATTCAAGAAAAAAATACGAAGAGGGACCCACCGTAAATCCAACATCTGCTTTTTTATGTTCTCCATCGACTCGTGGTCATCTGCGACGTCAGCGATCCCCTCGTCCGACACCCGGCTCTCGCTGTCCATCTTCTTCCGCTTGGGGGACGGCGAGCCGCCCTTCTCCTCCATCAGCTCGCTGAGCGCCCGCTTCAGCTGGGAGTTCTGGTGAAGGAGCCGCGTCTTGTCCTGCTCAAGGGCGAAGATGTACTCGGCTGTCTGCTGCAGGATGGCAGCCTGGGGAGGGGGGACAACAATGGTTAGGTCAGGCTTATCATAGTTCTCACTAGGCTGTTTGAGGATAGGGCCCCCTATGCTGTGATTTGGACCCCCTACACTGTGATTAAGCCCGCCACACCCTTACGCTGGTCTTTCAACCAGGGTGTTTTTTGTGGGGAGAACCTTAAAAAATCTTTCAAAAGTTGAAATCTGACTTAAAAATGAAGCTACAACACAGGGAAAACATTAACATTACAAAATATGTCCCTGAATAAGCAAGAAATAATGTCTTGTGGTTATGAGATTCAAATTTTGGGGGGGGGGGGAGAATACCAGACCCTCTTCAACCTTGCATTGGTCATGTTTTGGTCTGAAAAACAGGTTGTTAGAGTCCATTCCAAGTCACCGTGCGGGTTTTTAAATCTAGTCTATATACCCGAGTGTTACTGTTGGTAAAAGAAAAAAACAGAAACTGAAAGCTGCTGACCTTGCTCAACTTCTCCCCATCGCTGTGTGGGATGAGGGTCTTGAGGGACTGGAAGCCAGCGTTGATGCTCTGCATGCGGCGCCGCTCGTTGCTGTTGGCGATCTCGCGCCGGATCCGCCGCTCGTGCTCACGGCGGACAGTCTCGTTGTCCATCGATGCAGATCCAAGTCTGAGGAGCAAAACATGGAAAACTCTTAATATTGTAATAATAACACATGGTTAAACACATTGTAACTAATCTGCAAGCAGATATTTTGGATGCTTCGGACAGTCTTGTCCATCGATGCAGATCCAAGTCTGGGAAACATAATGCACAAAACTCTTAACATCCAAATAACACATAGTCTAACACGTCAATGAAGGTTAGATATCAAGGTAAGTAGACAGGCGAAAAAACAGTTACTCAAGCAACTGGATATGATTTTGGAAACATAAACATAGTGCTACACATACTTGAACACATCTCCAAGCAAATCTTTTGGAGGCTGCAAGATAGTATCAAATTGGCAGGGCAGCATCCAATATAGCAAAAAAATATACCAGGACAAAAAAGAAAGACTAATAAAAATGCCTATAATTACTATAAACACATGAAAAATAAGCTGCACCCTAAACCTCTGTTTGGAAAGTATATTATACCTTGTAAAGTCCAACCTTTCTTTATCTTATATGAGTGAAAATGACATACAATCCCTTTTACAAGTGGTTGATTGCAACCTTTGGACAGACCCGTCCTTGTTTCCCCTCCAGGATTATGTTCACCTTGTTGGACTCAATAAAAAATCAGTTTGTCAACATTGACAGGAGTACCCACCCAGCTGTGCAAATATGAACACTAAAAATAAAACGAGTAATTTTTTAAAAGTCTACCAGAGGATAAAATGCAATAAAAAAACTCCAGCTGTGATTCTAAAATTCTCCTTTTTGCACACAAACACTGAATTTACTGATCCCCAAAGCGGGGGCAAGTTGAAGGGATCAGAGTAAACTGTTGAAAGGGCATGCTAAGGACACAGCATTCAGAGCAGAACAGGTGGCAGCAGCAACAGTAATAGAAAACTACCCAATACAGCTCACTGATTACCCCTCTCCCAGGGGACCCAGTCTGGCACACTGCCAAGCACACTCTTCAGCCCCCATCTGTGCCAGGACCTGCCATTCTGATTGGAGCAGTCAAATTAGCCCATCAACAATCTGCTTGTCATGGTGCCCACCACAACACAGCAGCAGTGACAGTTCCTCAAAATTTACTTTCCAAGCAGAGGTTTGGTCTTTGGCGGCTTAATTCAGGTGGGTTTGTAGGCTTTTTTTAGCAGGCTTTCTTTTTTGTGCCAAAAAGACTCCAGTGCAAAAAACAAAGCCCAATAAAAAGCCTCAAAACATGACTAAATTAAGCAAAAACCCAAACCTCTGCTTGGAGAGTACTCAAAATTACCAGTTGGCAAAAATTACTCATGTTTGGGTAAACTGACTTGATTATTGCATGATTTATTATATGATGATTATGATTCATATTACAACCCTTATCTTTACCCATCAACCAAGAATGTTTATTGTTATTACCTTATTACATTATATTGTTATTGGATGGTAAAATTAGTATCGAAACATGATGTAAAATTTATATGTTCTTGACATTTCAGCACCCAACCTTGTTGGCGTTGAGCCAGACTTCATAATGAAACACTGACAATCATAACACTTGGGAAGGCAACACTCTGGACTACTGACAGGATCTGGCACTGCATTATAAATCATAACATCATGAAATATGGATGAACGGAGGGGGTCGTTGCCAGAAAACATTCAGCGCCAATTACCAGTGTTTTGATGTGTGAGAAGCAAGCACAATGGGGAGTCCAGGTTAATATCCTCAATGATATGACAAGTGGTGTGCATGGTAATAATAGGTTATTTTCTGTTGCCTAAAGTTGTACCTGCTTATTAGAAAACACCACAAAAAATACATCAAAGGAACTTACAGTTTTAACTTTTTACATACAGCAATTAAGACCTACATAAAACACATAGGCTACTCTGAGGGTAATATTTTGGTGAGAAATGTGTTTGGTGTGAAATGTTTGTATTCCACATAAAAAAGAAACTAAAATGTTATTTGATTGTTTCAAAGGAACCTACAGTTTTTTTTTTTACACAATTAAGACCTACAAGTACAAAACACACATGGGCCCACTCTGAAGATAATATTTTGGTGTGAAATGTTTGTATTCCACATAAAAAAGCAACTAGAAATGTTGTTTAATTGTTTCAAAGGAACCTACAGTTTTTATATACACAATTATGACCTACAAGTACAAAACATACATGGGCTGCTCTGAAGATAATATTTTGGTGTGAAATGTTTGTATTCTGCATAAAAAACTACTCTCCAAGCAGAGGTTAATGGGGGAAGATCATTACCTTCTATATATGGCCCTTTTTTTTCCTCGTTACCCTGGGTGGCCAATTGGACCCTCTCTGGCCAATGGATACTGCCTGGCCAATTTGATATAGTCTTTTGCCTCCCTAGGATCTGCTTGGAGATTATAAAAAAGCAGCCGGAAGTGTGCATTGTTTGTGATGCCTATGAGGGGGTGGGATATGCATGAGGAGATGAATACAGCCCCTGGCAGGGGAGAGAGGGTCCCTATGAGGGGCACCTGTTTCAGGACAAACACCCTCCAGACTCCACAGAACTCCACTTGTTCTCCTACAACAACACAAGCAGGACAGGCACACAACTGGACAAATACAGGCCTAATTTATAAGAATCCCCGGAGCAGGGCCACTGGCAGACAGGCAAACAGGACAGGACAAGGTGGGCTGTGTGGGAAACACACAAGTGGTACCACCAGGGAGACAGCCACAGTACTACATTAATAACAATAATATTTTTTTTACATTCTGTATGGTACAGACAGTGATACACATCGTACAAATTATATCTATGGCTTGTTCAATACTGATACATTAATTTCCATACCAGCAGGGAGACAGGCAAAATCTGTACAGTACTACTAGTGTTATAATAGGGAGATCATACCTTTTACATTCTGTTTGATAGATTATATCTATGGCTAGTTCAATACTGATACAATACAGTTTCCTTTCCGCCTCTAGGTCTTACATAATTCCTAGCTTTGGAAACAATGTGATCCATGAAGAACCTACAACACATTTGGCCATACAGATTGGCACATGTTTCACTGATAGTTACACATTATCATCAAAGATTTAATGAATCAATATGAGAAAAAACAGAAACCTTCTAACAATGCACTCTTGTCCTTTTCTAATTGACCACCAAGATGTAATAATTTTCTGCAAAACTGCCATCTAAGCGTGGAGTATACTATACTACCATGTTTGGTAAGTTTGTGGAGTCAACCATATGACACATGGAGCAGCTGTTTCATCCCGACTCCGCCCCTCCTGTCAACCATGACATCATGCTATTATGCAAATTATTTTTGGTTGCTAGACATCAGGCCAGGTGGCTTTTATCCCACCCCCAACACAACAAAACAGGCTTGAAAGGGAAAGTGACACAAAGAAAAAACAAAACAAGGGCAGTGGGAAACCACTGTCTTCCATTTCACTCTCACTTTCAGTCTTCTCATATGCAAAGTGACAACAGGTATAAACAAATAAACAGAGGGATTTTCTATGATAAAGGAAACTGAGCCAACACTTGACTATTGTTCCTGCAGAGTGAAAGAATAACTGTGACAGTAGTTGTAGGATTCTACTTCTTGTGAAATAAGAATACCCCTTCCTCTATTTCCCTGACATTGTGCAAAACGCCTCAGTTTAACTACAGGCTAGTAAAACGTATGGTTTATAGTATAGTGCTGTGAACAGGTGTAATTTTAGTCTTCTCAGTGATAAATTATTCAGCTTCAAAACACTACCAGTCAAAACACTGAACAGGCCGTTTTCCCCCGATGTAGTAGGCAGTCAATTCCGTGTTGTACGAGAGGTGATTTTTCTTCCATTGGCCCATTTTTGCGTCCGAGACTGTCAATATAAATTCGGGAACCGTGTCAACATTTGCGTAGTTGGTTAGAGATAGGAATGTGTATCGGGACACGGCACACACAACCACAACAAAACACACCGGCATCGAAACAAAAGATCTCCAAATCACCGCTTCCTATACAACTGTGACACCTACAACATACGACAAATTCTTGTTCAGAAATACGGAACAGAAATGGAAGGATTTGGGTTAGAAAATATAGGTCGATGTGATGATTGTCGCGTCTGGGCCACAAACGCGGGGCCTGCTTGTGTGGCCGTGGGGGACAAAGATCACCCACATCGTGCAAATACTACAACCAACACATGGCACCAAAATAAACCCGTGTTTTGGTCCATCCATAACAAACCTCGTCGGGAATCGGTGATACAAGTGGAAGCAATCTAATCCTAAGGTGTGAGTTGCCACACTTCCCCATTTTCACTTCCATATGGGACGTGATCATGTGGCGGTGCGAGAAAATTTATATACACCCAACAGACTGTGGTGAAGCGTCGTGTGAAAATATCGAGTCAACGGCCTCAAAATGTCAACATTTGTCGGCGCTCACGTACTGTGCTATATTACTGAGGTACGATCGCTGGAAAATGGAACATTTATGTGGGAAAAAACGTGTAGATTTGTGGGGTAATACGAGCACACCACACGGTAGCGTCGGCCCCGGCTAGCTTTGGAGCGGCGCGGAACCCGGACCACGTGAGCTCACAAGCGCCGTTGAAATGTCCAGAAATAATGAAAATTTCATCGATTTTTCCTGTCTGGAGATCCAACAAGATTCGGGGCATGATTATTGGACTCAGCTGGGCGTCGGCTCCGCTTCATATACGGCAAGACATGGAGCGAATATGACCTATTTCCCTAGAGCAGAAAATGCGGAAAGGAAAACACAAAGATGGTTTCACGTGCGGCCAGCTGGCAAGATTGCAACAAAACACGAGGAGACAACGCCCAACACATCTGAATTCTGGCCGTTTAACAGCATCTAGAAACATTCTCCGCGACCACAAGACGTCAGATCAAATATACTTAACAGCTTGATATAGATTACCGTGATCGTTTTGCAATAAAGGTGCAAACGAAAGGGAAAGAGAAAGTACGGACGACGATAGCACCAGCTCACGTGGGCTGCAGTCAAGATTGCAACACAGAAGGCGACAACGCCCCACAAGACATGATTTTGTGAGGATTTCTCCGCTGTACCACAGTAACTTGAGACCAGGATAATTTTCCCGTAACAGCTACGTTATTGGGAACACGGATGATATGCTTTCGTGCAAAAATACACCCTGAATTTGAAATGAAAAATGGAAATATCGGTGCTTTGACAGACAAAAGCGTGTGCGTGTGACGTACCGACACAAGCTCCCCACAACCTCTGCTTCGGTCGCCCGGATCTCTCTCTTGCCGCGTGGCTGAAAGGCCATCAACTCACAGAAAATACCGAGGAAGCAAATCTCCTGAATCCTGAGGAAAACTGCAGGTAACACGCAATTCCAAGGCCAGAAAACGTAAGTGTAACAACAAACGTTGTAAATGAGGTGAAGTGGCGGGAAACAGCTGGGTGCTCAGCTGCATGGAATGTGTGCCCATATCCCTCCGCAGTCGAGAATCCCTGCACCAACCTTCCGTTGCTGTCACCACCGACAGATTCCTTCCCAAACCCAAATTTTAGCAACTGAATTCTTCATTGAGTTGTATTTGATTTAGTTGGTGTATGTCATGCTTATTTACAATGATACAAATTTGTACTATTTTATTGCAGCAGGATATGGTACGTGCTTCGTCGGGCATCAGCTGAGGCGCGGGAAAAGGCCCAACAATGTCAACAGCTGTCCCGCTATGGTAGGGAGAATTGCAAACGAGGGATGCATACAAAACACTAGTTCGTAAGTTTTTCAGCTCCGTGGGTGAAAGTGCATCAAACGTCATCTTAGAAAAATATAGGATAATCAGAAAATAATATTGTTGGTCTACTTTTGCCTATTGTCTTTTCTGGCAGAAGTAAAATGGCACAAAGCCAAGAAAAATCTCAATTCGAAAAGATGCATGAATGGAATGTGTATACGACCAATCAGGAAGGGTGTCAAATAGCTTGATATTTGCCCATGTCAATCAAGTTACCCCTACCGCGAAAAAGGGGGCTCTGTCATTGGCCATCCGGTTTGATCAGCTGTTGGTATTTACGCCCGCCAGCTGGCGCGCAAAAATAGATTTCCCGCCACATTTTCCCCGTGCCTTTTGTGGCTTGTTCCGACCCCTGATGTCTGGACACTCTGGGCAGCCAGCTTTGCCCGACGTTGAACACAACAAAACATTTCTCTGATGCCTTCACTCACAGAATGCATAGTTGTCACGAAACGTCCTACATCCTATCTTGTTGTAGGATCTGGCGCGAAGTTGTGCCCCCCTGAAAACCATTCATAAAATCCCCTTTGTTTGGCCCCCAGGCAGGTCGTTTGGGGCACAAGCGTCACGTGCTTGCGGGGACCCCCCGCGAAGGTCTCCCAGACGGTGATGACGTAATGTTTGGCATGTAGGGGGTCTTAATTGCCAGGCGCATGCGCACTCGGAAAGGCTCCATGCTGACAGAGCCCAGATTTTCAAAGGGGTTGTTGAGACGGTGGGACCGGCTTCATCTTCTTTCTTTTCTGTGATGTGAGCCTTCCTACCAACTCCCCGAACTCGCTTCACCGATCCTAGGGAGCTTTAGACCACAGAGGCAAGGTGGGTGAGGGAAACTTGGCTGGAATTTGGGCGGTTGGGCCTGAAACCGTTGCAAGTTTTTGCGGAGGTTCGTTTCTCAGTACCAGTATACTGAGAGCTGCAGGCGGTTGTAGAGCGTCCAATCCCAGTCAGCACACACCACAGGAGTCAAGACCGCTGTGGTAGCACACAGCAAGGCAGGAATGTTGGGGGAGTGGTGGGATAATCATACACAGGTTATATGGTTTATGGGTTCAGGAAGTTCTTGTGTACCAACAATTTATCTTGCTGCAATGCTTGTTGTTTTTTTCTTCCCATTGTCACCTTGATCAATTCTTTAGCTAAAAAATGACTTTCTTAAGGTTTCTAACCACAGTGTCAGTTGTTGTTGATTTTGAATACCTTTCACAGTGATGTCAACCATGGCCTTATGAGCACATTCCAGAGAAACCTGCAGTTAATTTGTCATTAGTCCCACAAGTTGTTTGCCAACCTTAATTCTAAATTCTACCTTAATTCTCGATTCCACCTTAATTCTTGATTCTACCTTGATTGTCAATGTACTAAGTGTATATCTGTTTTATGTATGTGTATACTATTGTTCAATGAGCCCAGGAAGATTAGCATCTTAAGGGTACAGTACCTTAAGAACTTGCAGACCTAATCATTTCAGTTTCAAGTTTGGTTTTTCTTTGTACAAGAGAAGCAGACTAGGTCACTCTGTGAGACTAGGTCACGTAGACAGTGGACGTCGAAATTTAGAGGTACGTGTTTGCTACGTTTCAAAAGAGTCATTGATTGATAAATATTCTACTACATGTAACATTAACCATTGAAAATCTTAGTCCAGATCCAGAAGATCCAAAAGTAGGGTTGCTGGCCCACGAGACCACAGCACACATGTGGAACTGTATGTGAAGGCAGTCATTCCATTGTAACTTCCAGAGGAATCTGTATGTGTGTCAAACAGGTGTGAAGAGGTTGAAATCGTTGTAACAATTTCTTTGAAATGTGCTTTCCAAAATTTAATCTTTAACCTGCATTACAGAAACACAAATCTAAATGGTATCAACTTTTAAATGTCAAGACTTCACACTTGGAAACTTGAATCCCGAAAACCTCTGCGACAAACGTACGAAATGTTTACAGAAATGATGATGCTCGGGATTGTGTAACATACAGAATTTGCCTAGTTTCTTGCCCGCATGAACCCAGTCACATGACTAACGCTATCCCAGAAACCGGGTCTCCTGAACCCAGAGCAAGCAAACCAATCTGGGCTAATCTTAACAGGGCCTGAAGGAGGCTCAAGAGGGAAACCTGTCACCATGTCAGCCATACACAAACAATTAGCGCTAATCAAGGCTCTGAATAATGTTAGAGAGTGTGGTAGCCCATTATTTTACTCTGAATGTAACCAGACAGGATTGTTTCTTTCAGTTTTTCAGAAACTATTTCAGCCTTGCCCAAGCTGTCAGGTTTCTTGCCTCATCACTTCAAACCGCCTATTGTCAGACACTATAGCTGAGTGACATGCAGGTAAAATGTAAGATCACTAGAGACCTGGTGTCCCTAGAAAATTGGTCCTGGAGAGAAGGTTGTCTGTGATTTTTACCCTCCTTGTCTATACTGATGAAACAGGTTAGAAGGCAGGTCTACTGGTAGGTAACCTTTGATATTGAACTAAAACTTAACAGGTCTTACAGAGTGGACTTCCTGTTGATCAAGGTTGTCCCTAGGAAATGTCAGTGGCAAAGATAACCTTTCCCAAAATAGAGGCAAGATATGTCAAACAATGTTTTACATATCTCGCCTTTGTGAGGTTAGGCACTCAGTAAAACAAGTTGTAAGACTCTTGCTTACTCTTCCTGGGGAGAATAGGGAACCCAAACACTAAGGGTGCATTGATGTAATGATGTTGTAGTTGGCTACTGTCTAGCTTATCTGGTTTACTTTGGAACTTTGAAAGTCTTTTATGGGATTAAGAACAAGAATGTTATTTGAGATGTATAAAATTGTTAACTAACTTGCATTTTTCTTCAGTTTATGTTATTACTGTTGTGTAAATAATGTCAATCTATGTTTATTGTTTTTTTGTAGGCAAGAGAAATGGAGTGAATTCTTTCTACTGAAGTTATAACTTATAGCAGATTTATAATAATGATTATCTTTCTTCATCCACAAATTTGACTTGGGCCAGGCTGAACTTAGATCCAAGAAGTTAGAGCCACGTTGCTCTCTGAACTTTTGCTCTCATTCTTAAGTTTTGCTTCAAGTTCAAGGGTGTCTTTGGAAAGCTGCTTGTAATGCAACTTCTTTCAAAGGTTCCCCACTCCCTGGAGGGCAGATTTCCCTGTGTTTGTCCTTGGTTGGTAGATTGTTCAGGTGCAGGCTATTCTGGGAAAGGTTCAACCCCCGCGCAAAGCCAAATAATGCTACGGTAGGTTTTGCTATGGGGAAGTTATTATCTGCACAAATATAGCATTGATTCTCAGAAAATACCTGCAGCTGTGTTTGGAGAAGGGGGCCTTCATTGGTGATAACTGGAGCACAGGGGACCACTAGTAGACAGGCACAGGGCTGATGTGAAGACTTGCATTGTTTTTGAAGGCTGAATCTGTCAACATTCATGATATACTGTTTATGAACCGAAGAGCAAAACTTCCAAGTTCCACTTTCCTAGCACAAAAACTGTCCATATCATGTATCTTTGAGTAACATAGACTTTTAAAGTGAATTTGGATGAGTTTTCTAAAACATAATATGTTCTTCTGGATTTATTTATAATATACAACATTACAAGAGTTATGTAAATTACAGCAGACATGGTAATACATAAAGAAGACAGTTTGTATTTGCATGATAAACCATGTGATAACTTGTCCACTTCCCTTTTCAGAAGAGGATATCCTCTATCAAATCTATCAGCTCCTGCTATTGTAATTTTGCTACTTTTATTTGAATGATTTGTAGCAGTATTTAAGACCACCTTCCGAATCCAGGGCTTGAGGTCTCTGCAACTATAACTTATTTTGACCTAGAAGCTTTACTAACGTCTGTTGACACAATACTGTTGAATGAGTACATTTTGTATCGCATTTGTTGGCCTTAATGCTGTAAGAACAAGGTACTGCCTGTCAAGACGCCGGTGGTCTGGGATGACAGCCAGTATATTTACAGACACTGGTCGCAACGCTGTAAGAACTGTGTCACACATGTATGTGTATCCGAGACCTCGGCACAATGTGGGGAACGAAGTATTAGCGTGTACTGTTTCCTGCGCAAACAGGTCTTTTACGCTTTTATCCTTTGCAGTGAATATTTTGTGTGAACATTAAGTGGATTGGCAGTAATAGTATA
This sequence comes from Branchiostoma belcheri, assembly GCF_001625305.1. Classification (NCBI taxonomy): domain Eukaryota; kingdom Metazoa; phylum Chordata; class Leptocardii; order Amphioxiformes; family Branchiostomatidae; genus Branchiostoma; species Branchiostoma belcheri. Next base: position 2,045,871 of record NW_017803824.1, on the reverse strand, counting down.
CATGGGGGCTGGAATTCCACTGGTGTGTGTGTGATACATGTGGGTAAACAAGCTGTCCCGATGCTTTTCTCCATTTCCATCAGACCAGTACGAACATGACTAGTCTTTGTGCAAAGTAGGCCGTAAGAAGGTCCAATGTTGGTAAATATTTGCCTTGAGTGTGCATTGTGGGGGGTCGGCCCCCTGCGGAGGCTGACATTGACTGGGAGACATCCGATAGCCCAAGATCAACAGTCTGAGACCTACTTAGAGTAAAAGTACCCCCTAGGTGGCTATCTGGGGCCATTCATGGAGCTACAGGTGCAATACTTTGTGTGTCACTTTGGCACAGTTTTCTCTCTATAAATGTTTTGGGGGGACCATAGATGGGACTGAGTAAAGGTAAGGTAACTCAAAGGATAGCCTTCAGAACCGAATATTCCTGGTGTCAGTACCACAACCAATTAGTTGGGAGTGCTGCTTTAAGGGCTAAAGGTAAGGATATGTGTTTGTGGGTGTTTACTTGTCATAAGCCGGAGTTATCTGTTGATGTACACACTTGTGACAGGTATTTTGGCTAAAAGGTTTTTAGTGCAAGAAAAGTCCTTATTTGTAACATATTAGGATCAATTAGAAGCATTAGAATCATATTCATTTTCCTCCAGAGCTCTGGGACTGATTTTATTTACCTTGGCACAGTTCTTGTACCTTTTGCCTAATTAGAAACACGCTGTAGATTTGCTTCTTAAGTTTGATCGGAATGTGACATGCAGCGATTGTCAGCTCAGGTATGCAGTAGGTTTGGAAGTTTTAGAATTTTCGGTTATCAGAGATTTAATGTTTACCACATGCAACGCTTGACTCTGAGATAGGAACTTTTCTTCCTATAGTTAATACACGGGTCATTTCTGACTTAAGAGTCAGCATTATATTTGTAGAACTACACATGGGTCCCCAGGGGAGTAATACATCAAAAAGTTCTTTGGATATGGCAAACAAGGATGTCACAGACACTGGTTCACCAGAAATTTTAACAGGCAAACCTGGAGTTGGCTTTGGAGACCTTCTTCCTGCTGATTTAGGCTTTGAACCAGTACAAATTTGGAACCAGTGAACTTAGCCCATGGCGGGGAAAGGATAAGCTTTCCAGTCAGACAGAAGTGTTCTTGTTTCCTCTGCCAAACCAACTTGGCAAGGGAACAGTTCAACTGATGTTTTCAGTTTTCACACTTATTTGCTGGTTTGTGAACGTGATAACTGAAAATGATTAGCATCTACCAGGCTTCAGAAGTTGCTTCTGAAGCCTGGTAGAGGCTAGAACAACTCATGCTATCATGTATGGTACAAATTTGGTAGGTGTCAGGGAAAGGATATGCTTTCCAGCTAGACAGAAGTGTTAATTTTTACTCCGCCAAACCAACTTTGCAATGGAAGTGATGTTTTCTGTGAACATGATAACAGGAAATGTTATGAACTATATTTTTTATAACCTTTTTTAAGGCCAGCCTTAGCCTAACGAAATGATACTGCCTTCGCCAATACTGTTGCTGTGAAGGTGTGTCTAACTGTGTAACATGGTATCACACACCTGAAACAGAAGATGGGCATTTGTACTAAGTAATAGACTGACAGTCCTGAGTCGGCGAGACATTTCCAAGCCATAATATTGTTGCGAACACACACCCTGTCTCACCAGGGATAACTCCAGCATCTTGTGACCTCGGCGACCTTTTGGCAGACAGAGGGGTAACAGGATCCGCGTTGTTTCAAGTCTATTGCCACTTCAAACAGTTTCTGTAATAGGTAACATGCCAGGGGCCATCTTCTGCCCTTCAGGCCTAGATACAAGTTTTAAATTTGTGTCTTCCCTGATTCCATGTGCATGGTATTTGCCTCCCAGCTAGCATTTTGTTTATCAATCTTGTATGTGATTGGTCTTCCAGAAATATTATAGTGGTAAAGACGTAAAAAAAAAACATATGATAGAAAAAATGGACAGGAAATATTCTTACATTGAGTCGACATTCAAAAGATATGAAAGGTGTTGTCATGTCAGAATCTAGAGTCAAGACCAAAAGGTAGAATCTTGCCCCCCCCAAAAAAAATTGTCACTAATTTCTTTAGTATAAAGATATATATACATTTACTAGAAATAAGAATTTCTAGTATCTGTATATTTATCTTTATAGCCAGTATAACCGCCCCTTGGCATAACACCCCAGCTTAAGTTGACAGTATATTGAGTATATTCCGGAGGTGTAGACGTTCCTGTCAGATATAAACTAGCAGATGTTAGAACAGGAAGTAACCAGAACCGGCTGACAATTATCTTGCATTGCTGTTGAGAGGAGGGGTCAAGATCAGAGTTGACCCGGGATGCCCCGGCAGGGGGTCGCGCTGTTTGAACTTGGATTTGTGAGCGGCCTGGTCTGGAGATAAAGGGAGACAGGAATGTCGTCGGCCCAGGTCATGATGCAAGACAGATTGGGGAATGGAGGGGAGGAATCCAGAAACTCAGATCCACATCATCCTGCTCTGTCTGGTCTGACATCAATTTTCACAGAACCATCACGGGTTCAGATTATACCCCATGACTGCATGAGATACTGAAAACTTTGTGCTAAAAGCCAAGAGTTTGTTGGTCAAAAAAATGGGAACTGCCTTGCCATGTCATTAGACTAAACCTTTATCTTTGACGTTTTTCGGAAAAGGAGGTCACTAATGTAAAGTTCATACTTGAGTTGTGTACTGTTACTCTCCAAGCAGAAGTTGGTGGGGAAGATTGTTACCTTTCAATATACTAGTAATATCCCTGTTTTTCTGTCGCTACCCCTACCACTACCAGGGGCTAGCAACAGAAAAACGGGACACATACAGAAAAGTAACAATCTTCCCCACCAACCTCTGCTTGTAGTTAGAGAGTAGTGTACTGTTAGTGCTTCGACTAACGGTACAATGCTACATCAGCTACCAGGTACATGGCTAGCAGCCTTCGTTCTGTCTTCTGTTTACTAGCTACCACGACTCTGCCACAATGTCCTTTACTGAAGTGGAACGGTTGGACTGGAGGTCTGACATGGTTCCCACAGCCTCTGCTGACATGTCGGCCAGCGATCCCTTTATTCGGGAATGTTTCCAAGCCCTCCTCCTTTGAGCCAGGAATGCCAGGAATGGCACCCCTGCAGATAACCTGCCAGCCGAGCATTGTTGTCTACCTTGCTTATCATTTACTTCTAAAGCCTTTTAAAGATTCCAGGTAGTCTGTGTGTGGGGTGTCCGGATAAAGGCTATGTTCTGTCGCGTTCTGATGAAGCTAATGTTTCACAACAAGGCAGTAATGTTGGATTGTTTTCTGGCGATATATTATGTTGCATTGTTTTGCCCATTTTGGCTGTGGGAAATGTGTCACGAGTAGAAAGTGTTATATCATTGTCACATGGCCTGTCTGGCTGATAGATTAGCCTTGCCTGTGTGTACTTCCTACTTCAGTCAGTCTAGGTGCTGTCCTGATCAGGGTCTACTCGCTACAAAAGTCAGTTCCTCCTACCAGGATACATGGCATTCTAAACTTAAGGGCACGGACCACTAGTCACCGTTTCCCCATTCCCAAGATGCACTGTGACTGAGGGGGTAGAATTTCCCAGGTTGCATAGCTCAGGAAGGTATCCTGTTGACATTAAACAGCTTGTTTTTTTTTTATTTTGCGGTATGCAACCTGGAATTTTTACCCCCAGGCGCAGTGCATCCTGGGAATGGGAAATTGGTAAATTTCAATCTCCCATTGAATTATATGGTAAACATCTAAGAAACAAGCTTTCAGTTCACCTACTTGAGGTTTAAAGTTATCAATTAGACCATAAAAACACCCATTGAAAAGGTAGTCCAAACCCCTAAATTGTCCATTTAGCCCCAAATCAACAGCACAATGCAATTTCTTTCAGCCAAAACAAAGGGAGAGGGAAGAGTTAAACAAGGAAAAGAATGCTAAGCAATATAGAAGAAGAGAAAAAAGACAGCCTTCTTTTAAACCTCTGCCTTGTCTGTGTTCAGATGGACAGTGACGAGCCGCTGGACATGACGTGTGACAGCGTACAGCGGCACAACGACAGCGGCATCACCATGGATACAGAGGACAGGGTCCCCAGCCCCGGCCAATCAGACCAGGACGGAGACGACTCTAGCGACAACGGTCTGAGCTCCGAGGAGGCCGGCGGCCACGTGTCCGTCATACAGAGGTCACCCGTACTGGCAGGAACAGGTCAGGGGGACTCTAGTAATGTAGATATCGCTTCAGAAAATGAGTGCACAAAGTATTTGTATTTGTTTACCTAAGGCCACACCAATTTAATTTTTTGGTTAACGGATGTTTCTAGAAAAATAATGGAGCGGGCGGGCGAAAAAATAAAAATAAATAAAAACAGGCCTAGGCATCGTATTATGGCCCAAAATGGTACGATAGGAGCCATGAAGTCAACACACCAGGCTGGTTCAAAATTTAAACAATGAATTTTGAACTTTTAATGATATCATTCATTGCATTGAAAGATGGAATAAATGTAACAACTAGGATGGAAAGGTCTGTTTTCAACTGTTCAGGGCAAAATATGAGCATTTTGCAGTTGATTCTGGATTTTTATTTTTATTTGCAAATCAGAAAAAAATGAAGCAGCGAATCCGTTAACCAAGAAATTAAATTGGTGTGGCCTAAGGAAAACATATTGTTTTTCCACAGTTTCTGCCTCTTCTTCTTTTTCTGTTCCAAACAAATAAAGTCAATGACATCTGTCCTCATGGTAACTAGTGTTGGGTGACATCATGTTGCAATTTTATAGCAGGAGGGATTAAACCATATACGAAGGTAAACATTATGCATTTGCTTTGCAAATGTTACCTGTTCAGTAGCAGTTATTTTCTTGTTTTCTAAATTTGGAATATCATAATTACTTACAAACTACCTCCTATGATAAAAGACATAATTGCAATGGTTTCTGAACAGTCTTTAGCATGATCCATTCACATTCTTTCTAAATCCTGATTGCTGCAGGTAAAATATGTAACCCTGTAGGTAACTCTGTGCAGGTATGCAGAAAAGTATTTTGAGCCCTGCTTTGTGTTGTTGTAGGTGTTCTTGTGGAGTCAGAACTTCAGGATCCCGTCACATCAGTCAGTCTGGGCCTGCTGAGTGAGGACAACCCCATCACTTCTACTGTAACTCTCAACATAGCCTCCTCAAGGTGGGTATTGAACACTGGATACTAGTGTACTATCTGTATCTGTGTGGCTGGTATAACTACCTTATGGCGTAACACACCAATGTAGTTGAAAACACCAGTCTTCACAGCCTTCAGCAGCAATGATAGGGGCTCTTTGCATAATGCTCTTGAAGAAGAAATAACACTAAAAATTTGGATGAGTTCAATTTATTGTGTTGGATATTACAGTTTGAACTTGCTTCATGGATATTACAGTTTGAACTTGCTTCATAACACTAAAAAGATGCTAATCATAGAGCTGAATCATAGCAGTATGTACAAGCCAGTTAACTTGTATTAAAAGAAAAATTTCAGTGGCAAAATGGTTTTTAGACAAGTGTTTAGACATATATCAAAAATAATGTGCCTGCCATGTGATATACTGTTATCTATACGTCTCACACTTGTATATCACATATTTTACATATTAATTCCCAACAACTTTTCCCACCAGTTTGATAGACTCTCCCGTGGTGTCTGCTGTTCTGGAGCCGACAGGGCTGTTAGCGGGGAACTTGCCAGGACACCTGTCTGTAGACGGGGGAGACTCCAGACAGAGTGACAGTGACTCCATGGGGATGACACCCGACGACGCTGTCATTAACGTAAGATCACGATTTAGTAGTTTATTGAGATACCCTTTAACCCCTTTCCAGGACTAAAAAAAAAAAAATTTGGCATGTGTCTGTATCTGTATCGGTGTAGCCAGTATAACCGCCCTTCGGCATAATACACTAGCTTTGCAGGCACACGGCGTGGCAGCCTGCTATATTACACTAAACGACCCGTTACACATAATCTTTGCACATTTAATTGCAGTTGTTTAAAGCTTTCTAGTGATGTACTTGTCAGGATAAAAGCTCAGCTTTGTGTAATGTTGAAAGTCAAATGTTTTCAGAATTTAGAAAACTAAAAATAGAAATTCTTACACTCAATTTATTTGACAGTTTTTGGTGTAAGGTGCAAGCACTACTTTAGTGTTTTCAGGGGTTGGCTGTTTGTCCAGAATTTCAAGCAAATCAAACAAATCAAACAAACTTCACATTGGCTACAAAATTGGTTCTGCAGCTTGAAAATCATTTGTCATGTTGCATGTAGTGTAATTGAAATTTGATAATTCTGTTCCTGGTCTGTGGCAGTTACTGTATATAAACTAGTGTATTTCTAGGCATAGAGCACTAGATGTTTAATTACCTTGGTAACAGACTTTGTTTGGGGTCACCTATTTTTAGAATGAGGCCATCCAATGTATAACCTTATTGTTTGATTAGGATAGTAAAAACTGTAGGTCTTCAAGCTCAGTTATATGTAATTTAAGCTCAGTTATATGTAATTTGATATGCCTTTTGTGCTTTTAAAACAGTGCCTCCTATTTCCACTGCAGTTTTCTACTTCTCACGATGACAGCGTGCACGCCACCATCAAACAGGCGGTGTCCCAGGTCTCCCAGACCATCCCCGCCTACCTCCTGACGGGGGACACCATGGTCGACGTGGCGTCGCCGGGCGGGGCACTGCTCGGCAACAGCCTGCAGGATGAGTTTGAGTGCAAGTGGCAGAAGGTTAAATCTACTGTAAGCTTCCTCTGCATGCATGGTATCCTACTGTATGTGGTGTTGCTTGGGGTAGATTTGAGGGGAAAAACTACATTTGTATAGTACCAGCGTTAGAAATACCCACCTGCAGTGTGCATTTTGCAGAGACATTTTCAATATTGCTGAAGAAAAATTATTAAGTAACCTGCAATTTTCTGTATATGCTGTGGGTTCATGGCCAGACTTATAAGTGTCTATTTGCATAAAGTATTTCTGAATTGCAGAACAAAATTTTAACATTCTGCAGTATTGCAGAACACTGTACATTATACTTTTTATTTCCACAAATTTTGTTTGATGGTCTGAAAATCTGATCATCTTGTGGGTTAGCTGCAAAGTTGCTTATAATTTTATACTTAGTAACAGTTGCTCTAATTTTTTGGGGGGTATTTCTACTGAGCTTTGTATTCACGTGATGATTGTCCTAAGTGTGTTGCACTTTTACAAATCCTTGTGTAAATTGTTGATTGTAGCAGGAGTATACTGATATGTAGGAATGTATTTAGTACAAAATTGTGTCTCATTTACCAATCTGGTCTTTCCCTGCTTCTCCCAAGTGTGGGAAGAAATTCAAGCGACTGGACGACCTTGTGAACCATGTGAACGACCTTCACATCCGCCCGGAGAAGGAAGTGGAGTACTGCTGTCGGTGGGAGGGCTGTGCTCGCAGAGGGAAGGGGTTCAACGCAAGGTACATGTAGGGCCAAGGAAAAAAAACGTTGTGTTTCCTGTTTCCCAACTGACCCTAGAAAAAACTGCCGACCCTATGCTTCGACCTTTCCTAGCTCCATGATGTGATACCTGAGTGATGAAATGTTGAGCAATCAGTTTTCCAACATTGACATTGAAAATAGAAGTGTGCTCATGCAAGTTTTACTTGGTTCAACAGTATTGTATAAGAGATCGCCAAAGTAAACAAAAAAATCTCTACCTACAGACCCAAATTTTTTCAGGACTGAAATAGGAAACAGAATATTTTTTTCAATGGGCTTTAGCAAACAGAACATGCAATGCTAAATCAATTCAACATACGTAAGCCACTTTCAGGATATCACCTTGGAAGCCTTGGTTTATGACTATGAGTGAGTTTTGCAATGACATTTGAAAGAGCACACTTTCTTCTGCACTGTTGTATTGTCAATGGTCTGTGTTATATTGTTAAGTTAAACAAAATGTATCAAAGATGGTGTTACTCTTCAACGATATAACAATACGATATTAGTTGCATAGTTGAATAGGAAAGGAGATACGTGCTGTGTAATTGACGTTTCTTACTTTGTCCTGTACATGTAGGTATAAGATGTTGATACATGTACGGACACACACCAACGAAAAGCCACACAGATGTCCCAGGTGCAACAAGTGCTTCTCAAGACTGGAGAACCTCAAGATTCATAACAGGTCACATACAGGTCAGTGGAATGGTCAAAGGATGCTCATACATATTTAGGTGCTCAATAAGGCTTTTTCCTGCTGATTTTAGGCTATAAGCCAAAATGCTAGTCAGTCCAAAAAAGGCCATTATTGTATTTAATGAAGTTGTACATAGTAAAATGTTGAACTTTATTCCAACACAAGGATTACACAGAGATCAAATTTTCAACAACCACTGTCACCTTTATCAGGATAATTGATGACCAATCATTTCCGAACGTAATCTCAGACATGTGACTTAATTCACTGGAGACTTTACGGATACCTGGCGTCAGCAATTAAGTTGTACATATATAATACTACGAGATGAGAATACTGAAGGTAAGAGCGATACAATCACATTCTTGTATTTGTTTTTTCTCCAGGAGAGAAGCCATACGTGTGTCCCGTGGAGGGCTGCAACAAGCGCTACTCCAACTCCAGCGACCGTTTCAAGCACACCCGGACTCACTACGTGGAGAAGCCTTACTACTGCAAGATGGCCGGCTGCAACAAGAGATACACGGACCCCAGCTCGCTCAGGAAGCACATCAAGTCGCACGGGCACTACGTGAACCAGGACCAGCAGGAGGCCTGGCTCAGGAAGCAGCAGGAGCTGCAGCAGGCCAGACAGGAGCAGAAGAGGCAGGAGCTGGAGAAAAAACTGGCCGCCGAGCAGAGCGGGGACACCTCGGACGGGGATGATTCCTCGCCGAATGACGGCAGCTCGCAGGCGGATCTGACCATTCCCGGTGCGCAGGAGTTTGTGATGGCGACGTCGGCGGGACAGGACCAACAGGCCACCCTGGTGACGGTGGTCAGTCCGACGGTCATCTGCCCCAGCCCGCTGGACTTGAGCAGTATCTCGCACCTCCCCAACCACGGCCACACCTACATCGCCACGCCGACCTACATCGGGGTGGTGGCGTCCCCCACCACGCCCATCGGTCTGTCCCCCATCCTTAGTAAATCTAACCCCTTCCTGTCCTCCACGGTGACAACAGGTGTGCTCGCTCACCTGAGCGCGACAACGGACAGTGTGGTCACCACCTCCAACTCCCTTCCCCCGCTGGAATCCCCTACTAAAGGGGTCAGCTCAGAGGGGCACGAGCTGGACCAGTCGCTGATCGCTTCCGGAAACGAACTGGACTCTGAGGTGCAGGACTTGTCGACAGACGGCACCTCGCGACACGCGGACGAACACTTGATGGGACCAAAAGAAGTTGAATCATGAGAGGAGGATGATTTGCTGACTTGTTTTGAATCGAAAGACAGGGACCAAATTCAGGCAGTGCACTACTTCTCAAGAGAAGGATAAAGGTACCCCTGTTGGTAGGGGTGTATCTTCTCAGAGAAGATACAGTAGTAGGTTCACACAGTTAAGTAGTCAATGAATGTTGCATTCATTGATATGAGAACAGATGAAAGCCAGGACATATCAGACCTTGTGTAACTGGATTTTACAGGGATAGTGTTGGCCCTGACTGTAAGGCTTTGCCTATAAACGATGTGTATGAGCGCAGCCACTACACGTGTTCTGTGGATGTACATGTACCTTACAAATCAATGTGACTGTGCAAGGTGCTTTGGAGCTGCTTGTCTGTTGTAAGTGTAACGTTTAGAATGAATTGACTTTGGTTTTATCCTTACATGAAGGATTTTAATTCTTCATTGTGAGAGTATTGGATGTGTGATTCTGTTAGGAGTACACAGGTTTCTAAAAGAAACTTTCAAAGCTTGAGATATGAGTGGGAAGTTTGTTTGTGCTGTATTGTCACCAGTTGACCCTAGGATATGTAAGTTACACTGTAACAAGTGTATATTTTCTGTGAGGGACCAGTTCAGAGTTGGATAGGGTAGAGAAGGCAAATGCCTTTGGTATTTTGTAAAATACTAGCACTACTCTGAAGGCAGAATGGTGAAGAGTTTGAATTTTTAATTTTCACCCAACTGCCAAATCATGTAAGATAATGTAAATACACTATGATATGGACAAATCTCTATATGCAAAAAGTATAGAAAAAGTAGCCCTTGTAGAGGTATATCACGCAAGGTAATGTCAGAAAGTAGCTGATATTTCACAGTCTTGCCTTAAAAAACACAGTTTAACAAAAGTTTGAACACTGGTCTCCTTAATATTGGATCAAGGCACATAGTCGGTAGATCCATGTTTAAACTTTATACAGGATGTAAAGTTCCAATGTCTTTGAAAGATCGAGCCTGCATTCCTATACGTTGTTGTATCTTTACCATTGCTATAACGTATATAATTATGGTGATACATGTATTTGACTGAAAGCATGTCAGAAATGTCATGTATATGGTGTCTTTCCAAGTTTTAAGTGACCAGTGTTTTTGCTACTTTGAATATTCGTACTTAAAGGCGAGCTAGCTTCTTGTTTGTGGCAGAAGTAGAGATTTTTTCTGCCAAATAAATATAAAAAAGGAAGTCAGTGGCAGGACCATTGTTCTGCATAGGTAAAAAAAAGTCACCAACATTTAGCAGCTTTTCACTGCAGTTAAAATGTGAGCACTTGTTTTATTGTTGATCCTTTACTGTTGCCAGTGGTACGTACTGCCTGTTGAGAGACTAGAGTCCTTCAGCTATGATGAGTCACAACATATGCCAGGAAGTGATGTATCTATTCCTGAACTGTCCTGTTGCATCTGCAAAGGTTCCCTTAGTGTAATACTAGTAGGTTGGATCTCTATCATTTCTGTTGTCAAAAAAAGGTATCTGTTAAACAGGTAATGAAATTGTGTCTTTAGATGAATGGTTTTGCTTGCATCTTCTTTTTGAAGCAGCTCTAGAACACTGCCAAATCATGAAGGGAGTGAAAATGGCCACGTTTAAGCTCAAACAATTTCTGCCACAAATTTAAATCACAGCTGATTCTAGGATCTAAAAACCCTAAAATGTTGAGTGTTGTACACTACCTCGATTTAGATGCACATGTGCAGTGTATATGTAGCTGCCAATTCAAAGATGACTGGAAGTTGAATTTGAAGTAAGGGTGCTTACTGTGCCATGCATGGGATATACATTCCAAGAGTCAGTTACTGAAGGGCATAATGTATATCTGTTCATATGATTGAAAGTTTATGGAGTTTATGGATTAAAGGGGTGATCTTAATTCAGTTCTAGAGCTCAAGAGCTAATCTGCTACTGGTTGTAACAGAGGAGACAGGTATCTGGTCATTCTGGTGTACAAATGTTTTCAATTTAAGGAATCAAGTTTATCACCAACATCAAAAGCACTGGTCAAGGAATATGTCTGCTGGACAACCCAAGGACTGGTCTGGTGTACAGAAATGTTTCTAGCAAATTCTACCTTGAAGCATGTTTTAATGTGTATAGCTGAGGACCTGTGTTTAAAAGTGACAGGAGTTGGACTTTATGTGGCAGCCCACAGTACTGTGTTATAGTCGTATATAGAAAAGAAATCTACGTGTCTGTATGGCGTGCATTGACAATTTGTCCTGGGCTGGTCCCAGTTTTGTACCAAATCCTCAGAGTCTATATATTTGTATTTTATGTGTAGAACTCACACCTAGATGCCTGTGCAGTGCCACATGTTGTATACATATGTTGTAGTTTTGTACAATAAATATGCTATTATTGTCACTACATAATGTCCTTGTCTGCTTTATGTATTAAGAACTTCAGAAGAATGATTCATGTTGACAAGTTGTAAATATAAAACTGATTTATTCTTGTAGACATCATATGAACATTGACCTACATATAATATATTTAGATGTTGTGATACTGCAAATACTCCACATAGCAGTTAGGGAAATCAGTGGCAGAATCTACCATATGAAAGACAATACATATTATATCATGTGTTACAACTTCAAGAAAATCCCCCAAGGACAATTTCATTAAACACCTTTTGGGCATTTTAAATTCTTTCTGGTAAGAATACACTCAAACTGGATATTCCCTTCCTGAAAGGAAAACTTGATGTTCACTGCTCAGCTTGAATTTGGCAACTGTGGGCAAACCAAGGCCACTGGACAACTTCATTGCTGCAGTGCTCTATGGCACCTGAGGAAACATTCCAATGTTGGGTAGGGTAGGGGCAACCTAAATTGTTGATCAAAGGTAAAACTTGTAGTAACTATCTATGGAGCTTTGCACATGTACAATCTACAGTTCTGTACATCATCATGAGCTTCAAATATTTACACAAGATTCTCAATATCCCGTTCAGTCCCAAGTTCCTGAAGATCTAGTGACCTTCAAATAACACATCCCAAGCCACGTCCACTCCCAACCCTCTGATGATGACCCCAATGAAGTTCCCCATATTGTCATGACTCGGAATCTTCCTTCTGTTTCTTTTCTGTTGACTTGACTTCCTCCTGTCTCAGCTCCTCATCCAGTCTTTCCTTTGCTCTATAGACCTGGGACAACAAAATACATGAATGTAAGGTTCTGTACTCTCCAAGCAGAGGTTGTGGGGGAATGATCGTTAGCTTTTTATATATGGCCATGTTTTTTTTTTTTGTTGCTAATCCCACCACTGTCGGTGGCCGGCAACCTTCTCTGGCTAATGGATACTGCCTGGCCAATTTGATACTGTCTTTTTGCCACCGAAAGGTATCTCTGGCTAATGGATACTGCCCAGGCCAATTTGATACTGTCTTTTTGCCACCGAAAGGGATCTGCTTGGAGATTAAGGTCCTGAGGATTTTTTAAAAAGGATGTGCCAGGTGATAAACACAAAAAACAGTCTGATTTTCAAAAGACATCCTTACCTTTGATTGCAAGTAGAATGATCCTCCTTTTTTCTTGTCATTCACATCAAAAAGGTGTGCATAATTCTGCAAGAAACAAGTCAACACGTATGTCAATGTTGAAAGCCCTAACTGAAGACACAGGCCAGTTATAATGGCAGTTCTTCAAACAAGAATCTATTATGCATTATGGTATGCTATGTTGTGTTTTGAGTAACTCCTGCAAAGTTCAGATTGCCTTTGGAGTCTTGTAAGGAATTATTAACTACTTACCTTTTCAACAAGTTCTTTGTCCAGTTTGTCAACATTCAGTATCTGTTTTGCTTCCTGGAGTGGAAATAAAAGAGTCAGACACTCTAGGTAAAAAACATTTTGATCACATAAGAAAAGCCAGTAGACGGCAAGCGCATTAGAGTGCCTCATTCAGGATTTCTGATGGGAGGTAGAACTTTTACAAGTCTCTATATCTATGGTCTGGGAAATCTCTAAATCAACTGACACCGTGAATTCATAAGGAAGTTAAATTCTCTTCTGCTCCTGACCTAGTGATGATCAGCTTACCTGTACAGAAATGCCCATCATGCTGTCGCTGGCCGCCCTCTTGGCTCCCTGTCTGCCTCCTCCGGCCGCTTGCTGGGCTCTTTGGGCATCTGAAAGGAAATAGGAAAAAATTAGAGACTTCCTGGAAGTGTTTTGTAGATGTATTGGTACAGTATTTTATGATCATGGAGAGATACCAATTGAATTACATTATGGAGTGGATTATAGCTCATATGATTGTATGACATACCCTGCTATGACACCAAGGTTCATGTGTCATACCATGATTACACAGTACACAATACACATTCCTGGCGACCACATACCACATCCTAACACACAGGACATGCCAAGTCACAACCCTGTCAAGCAACTGAATCCCATGAAGCATGCTGTGATTCAGTACTTTGTATTTTCATTCTCTGAAAAGGTAAAGCATCAGGCAGGCTGTGAGAAGAGCTGTTGAACTAGCCTGGAGTCCAGCCTTGTTAGCTTCCCCGCTGGTGAGGTAGCGGATCTTGGGGAGCAGACTATTAAAAGCTAAACATGGCTGGACTCCAGGCTACTGTTGAACCCCATGACTTACTCTGGAACTCCTGTCTCAGGGCTTTGCTGAAGGCTCGTCCCACCACCTGGACTCCCAACACCACAGCCTGCACAAGGTACTTCGCCTGTATGGGGAGAGGTATGAACTGTGAACAAGGAGAACTTGCTGATAGCTCCGTCTGTTACCACTGAGGTAACATTACATGTATATGTGGCCAGGAGCAGAGTGAGACAAACATATCTAAGAACATATTGAATATCCCGCAGGGACAAAAATTTGAGCTGTTCCAAACGTAGTGAGGAGGGATTGATTACACTGGGCACGAGGGTTATGATGGTCAGATTGGACACTTGGACATGGGGGTTGAAGTAACTGCATCAGGACAGAAGCATAAATTGGGCCAGCAGGAAAAAGGTGGTAGCCTGGGTGCCAGACCCATAGCACACTGGACACAAAGTATCTGAGATACTTGGTGTCCATTGCGCTATGGCCTATAGGTCTGGCACCCAGGCTAAAAAGGTGTTTGAAGCAAGGTCACGGCAGCAGGTCAGAGAGGGTAAGCTTATTGGGGTGTTACCTACCCCTACTTTTTTGTGTGTGTGGGGGGGGGCAACAGCCCATGAGTTCAATATATGGTATTATGGAGTCAGTGTCATGACTCATGCATATGGGTCAGTTACATCATCTGGAAACCTACTTCATATATTACCCCTGTAGGAGCTTATCTAAGCAGCTCTTAAGTAGGACAGACTAGACACTATTATTAATTCACTACGCCACAATGTGAACTGAAGATTCACCAACTCGACCAGAGTAGGACAGTTGTGCCAAAATTTGTGTTTCTGGGACGAGGTCAACACAACGTGATGAACACAACGTGCGAAAAACGTGGGAGGGCAACATCTAAATTTGACGCCAAAGTCTGCGCGTTCAAAGTAAAATCGCTGTGCTTAAACATCACAGTACGTAGAAGTAAACATTACGGAATATTGGTGTTGAGTTCTAGCGACAGAATGCGCTTACAAGTTGACAAAAACTCACCATCACCAGATTATCCTTCTGTCGTCTCCCAGACAGACGTCCTTCTGACTTACGCAACACGCATGCGTCATAGGCCGAAGGTTAGAGGTCAAAAGCCAACTTTTCAAAATGGCAGCTGGTGAGTAACGTTTTTCGAATCTTCATTTTAAACGGCAAATAACTAACTTTTTATACAGACTCTACCACTTATAATCTGCATGGATGAACTTTATACCCTATGCATTGACCTCAATAGTATAAGGATGGATTTAGTAGGTTATGTAATGAGTAAAACGATGTTATATACCCTTGGTGACAAGACGCCTCACATAGTGACACGTTGCACACACGCTTCTTGCAACCAGTGATGCAATATTAACCAGTAATGTGATAATATTAGTGCTGTGGTAAACCGTAAACCGCAAAATAATTGGCAGCGTATTTTAACCTGTTCATAAATGTCGTTGGTGTACTTGACCATGGGCATTCGCGGGGCTTGTATGAACTTGATTTTCCTGGCCTTAATCTGCTGCTTAAGCTGTTAACGTTAATTTGAAACCCAACACCTGGATTAGAGACCACGTCTAAAGAAATAAAATATAGACGTTAAGCAAGCACAACAACAACGTAATTTATGAGGGTGAAAAAGTGAACTCACAATATAATCACCAATGTAATATAATTTTCTTAAGACCATGAAAACAGCAGATCAAGCCACTTTTCCTTCCCAATTGTCTGCTCATCTGTGTCTTAACCTGATTTGAATCAGACAATTTATTGGGCTCCAACTTCTGACACTGTGCCTTTGACAAAGTGGATAACAACTCACTGCCCCTACAGCCTGAATAACAAACATGTTACAAATTTCCATCTCCAAGCACTAATGTGACTTTTCTCCACCAGGTAAAGGTGAGACAAAGTGGACCCTGAAGGAACTGAAGGACCGTCTGGATGGGAATGAGCTGGACCTGAGTCTGTCCAACATCACCAAGGTTCCTGTTCAACTGCTGGTAAGGAAACTTTTTACTTTAAGAAATTTTTATCAAGTCACGAAACAAAAGTAAGAAAATATTAAGTGAAGGAAGTTTGGAAGTACAAGTAATACCATGATCATGTGTTTTCATCTGATCAAGTATATCTCATTAGTCAAGACATATTGTACATGTTGATTCTGTTGTTCCACAGTCCAGTCTCCCCAAGGCCACAGTGTTAGACCTGTCCTGTAACCTCCTGGTCAACCTACAGGTCAGTGTTTCTTATTCAGTTATTGTCTGATTTCTCAAGATTTCAAGATTTCACTACTTGAAATGTCTATCCAGTTGCTTTAGTAACTACTATCTCGGTATCCCCTTACCTGGATGTCTAACCTTCATCAACATCAACAATCTTTTGACTTGTTCCAGGACACCTTCTGTACCCAGCTGACCCATGTGGTCAAGCTGGACCTCAGTAAGAACCAGTTGGAGGAACTTCCCGCCGACTTTGGCCGACTGACCAGGCTGAGACATCTGGACCTCTTCCAGAACAAACTCAAGACCGTGCCGGTCAGCTTCTGGCAACTGACCAGTCTGCAGTGGCTGGACCTGAAGGATAACCCTCTGGACTCGGCCCTGGTTCCAGTAGTGGGGGACTGTCTGGATGAGAGACAATGTAGAAACTGTGCCAAAGGGGTGAGGTGGACATCTTTTCTTTTTCTTGTGCAGCTCCTTTACTTTGGTTTTGATTGTAGTTGTGTTTATACTTATAGATGATGATAAACTTGTGAGACTCAGTGTCTCTGTCTATTATTTTTCTTGTCTTTTTTTTCTTGTGCAACTTTTTTTCTTTGATTACATTTGTATCTGTGTTTATAGGAAAGCTAGACCCACGAGACTGTCTAATAATTGTATCCATTTCCTCTGTATTACCAGGTGGTGAGTTACATGAGAGCTGTGAACTCAGAGTTGGAAAGAAAGAGACAAGAACAGCTCCAGCAGCAGCGAAGTGAGTTGCCTCACTTGTTTTGCTTATCTGCTCCAAAAGGATTAATTAGTAATTTAGTAACTTCCTAAATTATAGCCTGGTTTCCAGACCCATAGCACACTAGGCCCAAAGTATCCAGTCATAACTTTGATCCTAGTGTGCTGTGGGTCTGGCACCCAGGTTAGTTAGAGCTTTCTCAGACTCTCACTGATGCTGCATACAGCGGAAAAGTGGCTTTACTAAACCGCGGGTCTACCCCACTGTTCTCTGCAGAGCTTGAGGAGGCGAGGCGTCTGCAGGAGGAGCAGGAACAGGAGCTGCGCAGGAGGAAGAAGAAGGAGGAGAAGGAGAGGAGGAAACAGGAGTACGCAGCACGGCAGGCCAGCAAGAAGCAGCAGCAGGAGGGAGGGGGGCAAGAGGAGGGCGCTGACACTGGTATTGTATTTGTATTTGTTGGCAATGATACATACATTGTATATTACTTGGGTCAGCATTGGTAGACTCAGGTGGTGACGGTTCTACCCAAAAAAAGTGGACACAATACAACAAAATGAACAATACAAAAGGACAAAGTAGATCAGAATCTAGGATAAAATGCAAATCCTGCAGTAAATGGAATAAATTGATCAGTATACAATTACATGCACTGGAAAGTGATAAAGAGCAGATTCTGCTATAAACCTTAATGGGAGTTTTGTTTGAGGTTTGAGTGTCCATTTTGTGGAAAAGATTGAAAACTTTGGTCTGCATCATGTGACTAACGGTGGCCTTGTGTGTCTCTTTATTGTTACAGAGGAAAAGGCAAATGGGGTTACCTCATCAGTTACTCCAGAAAAACACAGAACTACAGGTATGTGTCCTTTTCTATTCTGATTAAAACAGCATGGTTTATACATGTACATGTATACAGACTTTACTAAACAGCCTTGCTTTTGTACAAAAGTAAACTTGGCTTATCTCATCTTAGGATTATAGTTGAGTTTGATGATATTAAAAATGATAAATTTGCTGTTGTGAGTCCATTTCAAGATGTGCTAAAGTCACAAAAGAACAACACAACTAATCAGACAAATGCATATCATCTATGTATGTATTATTCTTTTGAGTTGCCCAGTTTTGATAAACTAAGGGGTAATGCTAATAGTACTGTTGTTGTTTTCCAGGGTCGTACTGTTACAAGCTTCCCCTCATCATCATCCTGTTGTCAGTCATTGCTGTTGCCGTGGCAACCTACTTCTACTGCGAGAGTGAGCCGACCAATCAACTCTGTCGTGACCTTCGAACCCGGGCCCAGCAGGTGGAGGGGGTCGTGAGGGGGTGGGTCGCTGTTGCCAAACAAGTGGCCGCCGGGCAGAAGGAGTAGAGGATAACCCGTGTTGTTTGGCATGATGTGCTTTTCTCAGCATGTCGGCAGGACGTACTGCACCTGCACAAAACCAGTAATGTACTGTGCATAGCACTTTGGTAGAACGTCTCATATCAGGTCGTATTGATGTGTGTAAGATCAACATCCTGTCTGTAGTTTCCAAATGTTATGTTGGAAAAGATATCTTCTGCAACAGGCAAAATTCTGATGCAACGTTGACGCGCAGGCGCAGTACGTTCTGCCGACGTGCTGCTTTTCTCTGTCTCAAATTTTAATGGAGTATGTAAATGTACACTGGCAATGGCCACTCTTTTATTGATAATTTGCTAAAATACTTCCTTAGGTTCCTTCCTTGCTACAGTTTTTTTTTTTTTAGAAATGAAGGGTTAAACTAAAACTCAACGTTCAGAAAATGTTTAGATGGCATTTGCCATATTTTTTCAACCCTGGAAGGATTTTTCCATTTCAATTTTTTTCTTCTACTACAGACATATCCAGTCCAGTGTAAAATCTATAATGTTGCAAGGAGGTATCATAGATAGCCTCCTCAGATTGCCAAGTGAAACAATATTCCTGCAGAAATCTCCACCTTCTCTAAGTAAGTTGTGCAATGTTTTGTAAGTGTAAATATAACGTTTGATCCCAAAATTACTCAGCAACGAAGTGAGCCATAGAATTCTTGGGTAGGTACATACTGCATGTATCATAAATGAGGCAATCCTTGCCAAGATCTAAGGAACGAACTTGGAGTGTCTAGATAAAACAGTTAGAATGTGATGAGCCGTAATGTCATTTAAATAGGTAAAGACAGCTTGTGCATACTACAAGGCTACAAGCCATGACTGGCTGTTAGAAGAAGTGATGTCTCTATGAAGTTTGTAGCTTATTGGATGAAGTTGTGATGAAGTGTATGGTACATGCAGACATGCGTCTCTAGATTTAGTGTGTAGTGGACAAAGTTGTATTTTTGTGGCAATCAATTAGACTACATGTATGATCCTTTCAAAGGTTATCCTTTGTTATAAAAGTTAAGGTCTTGTTACTCACAAATTTGTGGCACTGTTTGTTAAGAAGACGACTTGCAGACTGAAGATTACATTTAGAACTCAGTGAATGTACAATGCCCTACTGTGTATGATGTACTATTTGGGCTTGTCACTACCTATCCTGCTTCATGCACTCTTCGATTTGTATGTGGAATGACACCAGTAGATGAGGGACGTATGAAAATATGACAGCAAGTTCTTATTGCGAAGTTATCTTGTGATTTTTAGCCTTGTACTTAGTTAACAAAACATTGAGTTGAAAAGTGTAATGTTGAAGTTGTATGATGGACAAGTATGATCTTTCTTAATGTTGTTGCTACATGTGAAAATCGTTCCCACCTTTATTATTGTTTGGAAAACAAGATCTGTTTTTCCTCATGTTTGTTATATTGTCTGTTTTTTGTGCCTTTGCATACTAAGTAGTCTTGACAAATATCCAGCAAGCCCTGCATTTAACCTGTCATTCATCTCACATTTGTCAGGTGGCGCTATTTACACAACATTCAAAGGGATAGGCTACTCTACTCTCCAAGCAGATCCCTCTCGGTGGCAAAAAGACAGTATCAAATTGGCCAGGCAGTATCCATTAGCCAGAGAAGGTTGGTGGGGATCAAGACAAAAAAAACGGCCATATATAAAAAGGTAACGATCATTGCCCCACAACCTCTGCTTGGAGAGTAAGGCTACTCTGCTCCACTGCTGCTCTAGCCCACTGTAGGGGGGACTACATTGTGCTACTTTGGTCAGAGAACAGGGGATCTGGGGGCATATTCACTTTAACAAGGGCAGGATTTGTAATGTTACGTCACATTTTATTAACTGCACTTTGCATGCACCCATACACTCAAATGGAGACAAAATGACAAATCCATTTGTATCTATGAACTTTTATTCATTTTCACCAAAAACATAAATAGGTGTTGCACATCATTGCAATTATCTCTCTACAAAACTAAAAATCATCATCTTGAATATACATAGAAAATACTGCAATTAAAATTATAATGCAAAATGTACACATTTTTACTCAAACGAATGTTAAAGAACACACAGTAATGTCAGAAAGTATGAATCCCAATGACAAAATACACACTACACAATAGCAATAGGGACACAATGCGCAGTTCTGAAGGCCAGGGTGTTAGAATAATTGTAAAGAACTTCACAGTGTATGATCATTCAGTCAAGGACCTAAGACGAACAGTAGTCTAAGGCACTATGGGTACATGGCTTGTTAATGCATTGGAATAACCCATTGGCTGTTATCTGGTAGTCACATGGACTAGTAGCCCGGATACCAGACTGTTACTAGGGCCAATACACATGTAAGCCCAGAGTTAGCCCACTGAGGGGGTCTGTGGTAAAATTTCCTTCAGGACATGTTGGCCCTGAAGCCAAGGAGCTAGCCCTGGCACCAGTCTGGCACCCAGGCTAATGGAATAGTAACAAAAGATCTTATGAGCATATACTGTACATATTGTTGGAAACAGGAGAAGACTTGTGTGGAGTCATTCACACCAAATGTGTATATATGTCTTGCATATCTCAAAGGCATATTGTTCCTGGTCTCTTGTATTATACAGTTCTTCTTGATAAGTAATTGTGTCTTTAAAAAATGTTGCATTTAGGAAACCATGTCTGTACCACAAATAAGACCTTAAATAAGTTCCAGGCTAGTTATATATCAACTAGCTGCATTTAGAAATTACCACAGTCTGAGAACACCACTGTAATCCTTCAACTGTCTACCCTATCACAACACCATACCTTTACCAGATTGTGTCTAGCATTCTGCTAACTTCCTGAAGCACTGTCCACATTTTCTCTAACCCCTTTAAGTCGTAATCTTAACACCGATCCTTCAGCAGTTTAATCAGCAGCCATAACATAAAATCATGTTATTAATGTTAATCACAATAGTATTGTCTGAATGTTCATTAGAGTTCTACGTAAATGAGGTAATTATGACAAAAAACAACACAAATAGGTTTACTCTAGACAGTCTATCAACAGACATAGAGGACTGGCACCTCTGTAAGCTCTCAAAGTCGTATACATTTACAGCATCTCTTCAAAACCAGCCATCAAATTTTATCGATTGAATTAAGTACATCTTGCTGAAGCTAATACAACCCATTGTATATAGGACACACCAATAATATGTTAGGAAATCAAGATTACAGAATACATATAAACACATAAATCAGATATGTTAAGACAACATATAAGTCAAACAAATCAATCAGCTCTGAGCATACTAAATTACAGCAGCTTTCAACTCAGACTAAAATATTACAGAATTCCAAATAATATCTTACAAACTTTACAAGTTGAAGTAACACAGAACTCTCAATATCTATCTGTGGTAAAAGTATTGCACTGAACCTCTAGCACTCCAAATCAACAGTATACTGGTCTGTTAGAGTGGTTAAAGATCAAGTGAAACCTTTCTTCAATTTCAATTTGAAATATCATATTGGATATATTCATATCCCCTTCTTTATAATCAATGTTCTACATTGTTTCAATCATATTGCTACAAAATTCTAAAAGGACAACTATTCCTTTTCCTTTTATTTCAGTGGGAATGCATAAAAGCAGATTCTAAGGATTGAAGAGGGAATGATAGCATAACTACAACTCCAGCTAAAGCACAAATCGTGGCTCATGTTTGTTGTTGGCAAACCAGCTGACTACCACATGAGCCAAGTTACCATGTAAATAAACAAGTGTAGGACAAGATATGTTAAGTTACTAGCAGTGCTTTATTTCATCTCTTGTACAAAATTGTCATTAGTTTTAGGCCACTCTAATAATGTTCCCGTTATAGCTCTTTCTTCTCTATATAAAACTGCAGCGGGAAACTACAAAGCCCTGAGTTAAACGTGCTGCTATGAACTACAGCTAGGTGGCAAAACCCATTTGGTCTGTTTCTTTCCTCCTTCAGTGCAAAAACCATGGAATAAACCTGGACTGGCCTCCTAAGTACATTAAACAGCCACCGTCCGGTGATCATCTGACCACCTCCTCTTCTGACTGAGGGTCCTGCAGTAATGACGTGGTGCTCCCGTTCTGTAGGTGCGTCTCTTTCGGCTCGTCTCTCCTCATGAACGTCGGGAGGTTGGACAGGGAAAAGTTCACGTCCTTGAACGCGTGCAGCAGGAAGATCCCGAAGACAATAGTGAGGAACCCGCTCAGGGTCCCGATAATGTCCTTGGCTGTCATCAGCTCCCACTCCTTGTACAGGATAGCTGAGGCGCTGATGACGAAGGTGGTGAAGAAGACATAGTAGATCGGCGTGACGATGGAGGTGTTGAAGATGTCCAGCGCACGGTTCAGGTAGTTCATCTGCACCGTGACGCAGGCCACCAGCGAGGCCAGCAGGAACCACGTCAGCAGGTTGGTCAGCTGGTTGTCCCCTCCGAACGTCTGCTTGAGCGACAGTCCCAGGCCCTTGCACGCCATGACGGACAGGGAGCCGATCATGGAGCAGATGGCGATGTAGATGAGGATGTTGGTCTTGCCGTACTTCGGCCCGTAGTAGAAGATGAGGACGAGGGAGATGATGACCACGATGACACCGTATGTGATGAAAGCTGGAGGAGAGATATTGCCACAGTGAGAACAAGAACTAACTACCGGTAGATAAGGCAAATGCACAATGTTTACCTTCACATTGTCCAGTCCACCAAATTACTGCTCTGTATATTCTTATCCACACTCATTCACATATATGATACAGGTATATGGTGACCAGCCTCTTTTCTGTTCTGCTACAATATGTAACTCAACACCACCCGTTGGTGACAGACGTCTGGTTCATGTCATTGACTTTATTTGTTTGGAGAAGAAACTGAGCAAAAACAGTATGTTTTCCTTCTGCTAAGATAAACATAACTAGGAAGAATCTCCATTATTTATTCATACAAAACCATGCACATTCAAACCTGGTACAGCTAGGCAACTGCAGTCACAAGCCACATTAAAACAGCCCTATCCAATTTTACACAGATACTATCAAGTCTACTTTTTTCATGGCCCTATCCGTACCATGTTCTATGAGCATGCGTGACAGTGTAGTCTTGAGTTCAGACGGTGGGGTAGCTGATCTTGGGGAACGGACTAAAGCTAACATGGCAGGACTCAAGGCTATGACAGTGTCCTTACCAGGTTCTATGAGCATGCGTGACAGTGTGTCCAGATTGGTGACCTCGGCCTCAGCAGGTGCGTGGATGACCATAACAGTGGAGCCCAGGATACTCAGCATGCAGCCGATCTTCCCGTGAAGGTTCAACCTCTCTCTCAGGAAGTAGGACGACATCACAGCACTGGAATAAGGCATGGAGAACAGTCAGTCAGATTGCTGAAGAAATAAGATTTAACTTGGTCACCAAACCTATTTTTTGGAAATAATTTTATTGCAGATAAATGTTTGTACTGCATTGCAGGCTTACAGACTTAAAACGTTTAAAACATTCAATAGAAAGTCCATTCACAGTACAATGTCACTTTTTTTTAGCAGGTTTCTCTCTGTCAGAACAAAAAGCAACAAATTAAGGTGACTGCAAACATGTTTCCCTTGGGACATTATCTGTGCACAGCTCCAATACCTCATTGTATTCCTTTTAGGTCTTTCCTTTTATTGCCTCTAAATCATAACAGACATACCGGTATCAATTTAACTAACATCTTTACTGACTAAATAATGTACAGTAACTTAGTATAGGTAAGCATTACAAAAAAAAAAGCACTGTAGATTTGTGAAAACATTGTTGGTCTGTTTTCTTAGATAGATAGACCATGCATTATAGATGAAGTTTAGAGCCAAGGACAGACTTAAATGCAGTCAGGTAACAATAAGAAAGTAAGCATTACAAGAAAAATAAAAAACTGTGGGTATATTGTTTTTGTTTTTTTTGTCTTTGGTCTTTTCAGAGCAATCACT
The DNA here is from genome assembly GCF_001625305.1 of Branchiostoma belcheri. Taxonomy (NCBI): domain Eukaryota; kingdom Metazoa; phylum Chordata; class Leptocardii; order Amphioxiformes; family Branchiostomatidae; genus Branchiostoma; species Branchiostoma belcheri. Next base: position 2,021,464 of record NW_017803824.1, on the reverse strand, counting down.
TAGATACACCATGCATTATAGATGAAGTTTAGAGCCAAGGACAGATAACAGTCAGGTAACAATAAGACGGCAGGGTTTTATACCTGACGAGGACACTGAGTGCTCCCAGTGGCGTGACCAGGGTGGCTGGTGCGAAGGCGTACGCAGCGAAGTTGAACGTTTCTCCGAACCCCAGGGAGAAAAACCCCGCCCACCACAGCCACTCCTTCAGGTAACCATACCCTCCCTCACCTGGAAGATAAGACCAGGATTAGTTAAAGTTACAACTAAAGTCCTTCCCACAATCATTATTGACATGCTCACATATAGTGGTGCCCATCTCCGGTTCAGTAGCCCCTGGGCCACACAGTTGTGCAATCACTACAGCAGGGGGCTAGTCCACTGGTAGTGGTGTGTGTCTAACTCCCTAACTCATATACTTTCTCAAATGCTGAGTGCTGAGCAGAGAAAGCAGTATGGACCACTTTTTAAAGTCTTTGGTATGACTCGGCCGGGATTTAACTCACAACCTACCCACTTGGCCATTGCACCGGTTGATACGGGATAAGTACTTGTACGGTTTAATATTTCCAACCACACCTGTCCTTCGGTAACCATACCCTCCCTCTCCTGGAAATTAATCATGAAGTTAGGTATAACATTTCCCACCACATCTATTCATCAGGTACCCAAGGATGGATGAAACTGAAACTGAAGAAGACAATGTTTGGATTGTATGGTGTCCCTTCATAAAACATTCATGTTACTATGCTGAGATATACTACCTGCTGTAACTTCAAGCTATGTCATCAATTATTCAACAATGCCGACCCATGTGAAAAACATGTGACTCTCCTTTTCTTTTGTCTGGAGACATCTTAGTAATTATCATTATATTATGTCTGAAGTTAAATAAAAATAGATAAGAACTGTCTGTGTTATGAACAACATGTACAGGGTATTTACAGTTACACAACACCAATAGGACAGCAGCACTAAAAATGACAAGAAAAGTGTCATAGGGGCCCAAAGGTACCAGGTTCACGAGGATGTGTTTACACTAACGGTATACTATGTGTCCATTATGGCATACACACCCAGACAGAAAAGTACTAGTATGTTGACATAGTTAACCATAAAAACAAACATCAATGAATTTTGCATGTGTGTATCCTATGTCGCTATATAAGGATCGATATACATTTGTACTAGTACAGTTACCATTCCACCCAACTTGCCTTAATCATGCAAATTTTATTTATTTATTTATTGCTCTTAAAAACAGTTGGGTGGTACCTTCAGTCTCTGAAAGACTGATTTCCAAGGTAGCCCAACAGATAGCAATATTATGTGTGTTCATTGTACGTAACATATGCAGTTGAGTACATCTTGTGTTCCGAGTTAGAATGGTTTGTCCGAGAACAAGAGAGAAAATTTGGCCCTGCCCCAGTGTTAATGTCATTTGCAGTGTCCATTTCACGTGCGTCACAGCCAACCTTTACAATCTGCAGTGTGTTTATATATCACCTGTACACACGGGACTGTTTGGCAAAGGTGGAGAACTAGTTCTGGGAAAACGGCCTGATGTGTTCTTGACCTCATTTGTAACTGTCGCGGTTTCCCTACTACACGTAATGCCACATTCAAATACCATATAAGCTTATTGTGAATACTGGAATACTTACAACACAAACATGGCATTTTGTTTCTTTCTAGTCCTATTTTATGCAGGACTTTACTACAATATGTACGCCACCACACATATCAGCTACTAACACAAAACGTTGACTCAAACCACTTATAATTTAGTCAAACAAATACAAACTTACGTTTCAACACCAGATACAAGGTACTAGTGTGCAAAGTACATCGACTGTACCAACAATAAAGAATGGCTTACAAAGATTACTCGCCAATTTGCTTCTTTCAAAAAGGACTCAGAATACACAATGAAACTTTTAAGGCCATACAAAGGCAAAGTCCTCTACTTCTGTACCACGACTGCTATACAAGAACTTGAAGGAAATTCAAGGAAAGGAAAATCACAAATCAAAAGTTACAATTTTCCTTTTGTGACTTTTCCCCCTTTCTTGTTAACCATACATTTATAGACAACATTAAAGCCAAGGACAGACTTAAATGTAGTCCCATAACAATAACAAGGGAGGGTTTTATGCCCATTCTACAGAGAAGTTTGCCCCACCTGCTCTGGTGCCATACTGCAACAAGGAAATTACAAATCGCAAGTTATTCTATCTCTTTTCCACCTTTTCTTGTAAACATTATACCACACATTACAAATTTAAAAGCCAAGAAGAAATTGTCACCTGCTCTGGTGTCATACTGGGACAGCTTGATCAACACTTTCTTCTTCTTGTGACTAATTTCCCCCTTTCTTGCTTACCATACATTTACTGTATACTAGTATATAACATTAAAGCCAAGAACAGACTTGAATGTAGTCACACAACAATAAGATGGAAGGGTTTTATGGCTGCTTTACAGTGAAGTTTTCCCCACCTGCTCTGGTGCCATACTGCGACAGCTTGATCAGCGCTTTCTTCTTGATGACGAAGCTCGCGCCGATGAAGATGGTGGACAGGATGGCGAGCGTCAGCCCGATGTAGAAGTTGACGGAGTTGCTGTCCGCCTCCCGCGGCATCCTGGATGGAGCGATGATGATCGTTCCGTTCATAGTCGTGTTTCCCGTCACGTTGGCGATGGTGGGGGTTATGTTAGCTACGGGTACGAGTAAGAAGTACAACATGTCAAACTCACAAACACACAGTAAACAACTAGTCTCTACAAGACTCTTTTACAGGCTGAACAAATAGTAGAAATCGGCCTGGGCCCTCTATTGCCAAACAACTCCCCTGGCCAGCTACATTCTTTTTAGGCTGATTTCTACTATCTACTCAGCCTGCAAAGAAGTGTGGTGGAGACCAGTAAACAACTACAGTACTTCTAGATAGCAAAATCTACATGGTTTTCATTCTTTTTTAGACTCTCCAGAACCCAGAAAACAGTTTTTGTCATCCATTTTTGTCTTGATACTGTAAGGTGCAAACACCACTACTTTCTTGCATATTGGTCTACCCTTTGAGTTTGAGTCAATTAAGGTCACAAAGAAAAGATTTTGCCAACTGTTTTACAGATCTAGTGTTAAGACATGAGTCAGTACCAACCTGGCATGGCTGCTAGTCACCAGAATAGCAGGCGTATTTCTGGGCTTTACAAGGATGATTTGACTGACATGCCGTATATAGTGCCATTAATAATTCATACTGTTTCCAGGTGAACAGGCCTAGGGTACTAGGCACAGACCATGACATGACGCACATTAAAACAAACCATATATATAATGTTACGTATGAATGGCTGTGTGAATACTTCTGGTCACACGGTATTGGATCAGAAACTCTTATAGCTATGACATCATCCACTGCAAACTGACACATAAGTGTTTACATATGTGGTCTTGGTTTGTGTATTCAAATGAATCATCACAATTTTTTCTGCTGCAAATAATACTTTTCATTTTGAACTGATATGTTAAAGAAATTTCAGTATTACACAAAATAAGATATTAGTGAATCACATTACATGTATTTGTAAGGAATGTGAATATCAACAGGTTATTTGTTAGGTGTATATAATGCTGCTATATAAATTTTCACAAGAGTTACAATTTGCATCAAATTTTGAAGTGATCATGATCATTTTATAATCGAATCAAATCTTCCACATTGGGATTGGATATAGATTGTGTTTGGGATCATTGACAGCATTGGGGTGGTCACACAAAGAAACGACTGTCCTACCCATGGTGCTCAGTGAGACTGAGGTGGGTGTGGTGGACATATCTGGGTGAAAGGCACAAAAGTCAACCACATTGCAACGCCCCCTACTGGTGTGTGGAGGGACTGCATGCGTCACCAGAAACTTGCAGCGTGCAGACCTTATACCCAGCTGAAAAAGCTCACCCAAGCAGCAGGCAGAATCTGGCTTCCTTTATGATTATAGTGTCTGCTCTTAAATGTTAAGGGTAGAAATGTGTACTCAATAGTTTCATTCTCTGACAGTTTTCTTTCTTTCTAAAGGTAGTCCAGGTGTCTTTGGTAGAAACAGACTTTCGGATTCCAACCAGTGGAGAAAAAAGGGCAAGTTTGGTCTACCAAATGAACTTTTTGACAAAATCAGTATGTTGTGTATTGATACCTGAGGTATCTCTGAATTATGCAGAAAACCAGATTCAACATGCAAAACAGCAACCAAAACAATGACCAAGCATAAACTACATGCAAACCTGTGAAATGGAAAACAAAAAACAGAATGATTATGAAGTCTGTAGCCTCTACTTTGCCATAGCCATATATTTCCCTCTAACAGATGTATCACTGCTGCAAAAAAAGGAATGGTTCCCTTGTAGCAAGGAAAAGGTGGCAAGAGTTAGAGAGAAGTTAACTTGATCTGGTTGATGCTTGAGTGCCTGTCAAATGGCAGAACACATTTCAAGTAAGAAATTAGGCTTCTCTACAAGTTGGAAAACATCTTGTGCAAGACACATATCTAATTTTTTTTCCCTATGGACATATATACGTGAGGAACTGTGTCTATGCTTTGTTTTCTCGGACAGAAGTTATTAGGTCAACTTACTTCCTGAACCGAAATCTGCCATTTGAGGGAACCTTCAACCTGACCCATACTTACCTGTTCAGCAAGGTTACTGTGCATGAGCAGCACTGAGAACAGTTAGTACTACTGTAACACAGTACATGTAGTAAGGTAGAAGCTAGAAAATAACTTACCATTGTGCCGGCCGTGGTGTGTAATGCAGAGAGGAAGCATAGGCAGAGGACAGAATAAAATACAGCCATTGTTAATGTCCGTGTCACAATGGCCTGATCACAACATAACTTCATTAGCATGACGACTAGCCTGCTTAAAACAGCATGTTAAGGGTACATAATTCATATGTGACATCTATAGTCTCCTTTTTATACTGATCTACGTGGTATTTCAACAGCTAAAGGTGATACAAAGGTTTTTTTTTTTCAATCCATCATGATGTTGACATGATATTGTCCTCATGTAGTCATGTTTTTGTACGTCAAGTCGTGGAAGAGAAAAATACTATAAGGGAACAACACACGTGCAGGTAAGAAATGGCCAAAGACAGATTAAAAACTATAATTACTACTACATATATATGTATATAGATAAGTCCTGATGGCATGTATAAGGCAATCATCAAACATGGGAGAAACTGTGCATGTGATAAGATGCAAATTCAAGCAACAGAAATAACCTTAACCTTTAGCATGCCGGTACCACCTAGTTAACCCAAATCACAGAATGGACTTAATTTTTCTCTCAAATTTGGAAGGGTTCAATCCTCAACATGCAAATATTTTCAACTGAAGATCATGGGAAGTTTGTAGGGAAAGTCAACCAAATAGCCCTAATTTGTACACACGTGGTTGTATCACACAAATGTTGTGGAGGCAACTTAGCATGTTAAAGGTTAAGATGAATATGATCAGCACAATAAATGATATGTAAGTACCCCAATCATGATACATCAATGATACAAGTGACTGACAGACTGGATAAAGAAGACAGGATGTTATCTCTTTTGAACTGAAGACTTCTTTCTCTAAGACAAACATTGAGTGACAAGTGTGTCCAGTCTGTCCTTGCCCCAATCGCTTTCCCCTTGTTACCAACCCTATTTTAGCTGTCGAGTCTCTTTCGTCCTTTATTTGCAGAGAAAACGAAAGAGACTTTGCAGCTAATATAGGTTTGGAAACCTGAGGGTACAATTGCTTATCTTTTGTTTACAGATGTGCTTGTTTCTATGGTGTTTCCTAACAAGACAGCCATGCATTAAAGCAGAACAATATAGCACAAGTACTACAGGCTTACTTAGGTCAGCAGGTCCACATACACATGTATGACAACAATCGAGAGTGGTAAACAATGAGCATACCTAACAAAGGACTCTCCGAGAGAGATGATCAGAAATTTTTGCTTCTTCTTACTGGTGGCAATACTACAAGTCTGAAAAAGAAAAAAAAAACAATATTGTCAAATAACAACAGAGATGATCAAAATAGACATGAGGGACCCTGGGGAGCAATGGGCCCAGCATTCTAATCTCCAAGCAGATCTTTTATTGGGGTAATTGGGTAGGGAAATGGTTACAGACTGGCCAATTTGATACTGTCTCCACCAAAAGATCTGCTTGGAGATTACCAGCACTCATCCTGTAAGTAGTGTGTAAGAATTTCTGCTACAGGCATTTTTCATAATTGTATAATTTGACACACAGGTCCCGCAGTGGAAGTCCAACTCCAAGTGGATCGTTTTCCTGACTGCTACGTTTGTTCACAGCAGTGTTTCCACCGACTTTGCACCAAGCAGGTATTTTGACGTTTTGGGGACGTTAGGGTTCCCTTATTTTGTTCAACTGGGACTATAGAGTCAGATTCCCTTTGAGCCCATGACCTTTACTACCAGGGCTGGCAAGAATGCGGTTGGACAGCTACTCCTAACAGATTCTTATCTTATCTAATCTCATCTGATCTTATCTTATACTGAGCCAAGGTCTGAGGGACATCTTGCTCAGGGAGTCCTAAAGTATACATACACACACACACACACACACGTTTGTTTGTATATGTATATATATAAAGTATCAACATTGAATTTGACTGGAAACTTTGTACATATACATGTATTGTGTACATGTATTTTTTTTGCAAGCAAGAAGCTTTTACCTACAGTTATATGAAAGCTGTTTAATATCTATATAAAAGCTCCTTCTTCTTGCTTTTTACGCAGCACATACCGTACAAATATTTCCATTTTTCATACATCTGACATCCATCCATCCATCCTTTCTGCTTTAGAAATCTACCTCAAAGTTGAACATCAAGAGATCTACTCTATTCTATGCTACTCAACGAAGAGCACCTATGGCCAAATGGGTTGTTCAGTATAAATAAAGGTCGTTGTTGATTGGTTGATTGGTTGACATGTACTTAACGACTGTAACACAAATGATGTCTCCAAACGATGAATGATCACCTTTCTTCTTCCTCACTATGATTTAGAAGGGGACACAGTATTTACATAATTAAGGGCATAGAATTATGTTTTCTGTAGAACTCACAATCATATGCTGTCACTACAGAGCAAGAAGTTCTACAGGGTTTCACATGAACGAACCTCTACAATCGTAAAACGATTAGGTTACTTTTCAAAATCACTAGTACCGTCCGAGTACAGACAATATGATCAGATCTATATTATCAATATTACGTTATAAACATTACGTTCTTCAAACAGGACTGGCCTATTTTCGTAATGAGCACAAAACGGGCAGCTTAATGCCCTTGTTGTAATGATAAACAAAACTAGGACACTCTTTTCAGTACCTGTCACAGGATAGTACGTAGACTATTTGTCCAGGGACAAGCCGTCTATAGTTGGCCCCCCCCCCCTCCCTCCCTCCCAACCGTGCGTTCAAAATCGTAAAAACACTGACGACATTGCACTTCGGACGATATTACCCAAATTTCCGGGACCCCCGTCTTCTGAGAACGCTCGTGGTACGAGGAAAAGTGCCGAAGTCGCCGTGACTTACCTGTAGTTCCGGTAAAGACGGTGAGACGGCGGCTTTCTCACCTGTCCCGAGACCCAGTCGGAATGCTGTAGGTGTGGAGATTGGTGACGTCAGCGTCACGGGACGGGGAACTTTCGCCGGGAGGGTGAGTCATTGTTTACTTAATAAAAAGGCAGAAAAATACCCAAATCACAGAAACATACTACCGCAATCAACAGCAAATTTTATCTTTAATTTAGTAAAAAATGTTGTAATACTATAATGAAACTCAATATAGTGGACTGATTTAACAAAAATCTAACAAACCTACGTTTACCTTCAAGAATCTTCAGATGAACCATTCCAACCGTACTTCCGTCATGCGCAGAAGCAGAACAGAAAGCGGAAGTGACCAACGAAGTACAACAGAACGAAAGTTGCTGATTGCTTTAGAGACTGTTCAGAGCGCTGAAAGACAGAAGGTTTTTGACAAGGTTTTATCGACGATTCTTTGAGAAAAAAGTGGTAATATGTTCTGATGGGGACGGTGGTGTCCTCTTCGGTGTGGCAGTGTCCCCGGTGCACGTTACAGAACGAGGGAACGACGCAGAGTTGCCGATCTTGTGGGGAAGCGCGAACGGACACCGCCGGGCTGTTGGCCGCGTTCTTCGGCGGTACTGGCACCAAGGTCTGTCCGGGCTGTGAGCTCTCTAACGCCGCTGAGGCCGAGAAGTGCGGACGCTGTGGGTTCACCTGGCCTCCCAGAGAGACACAGAAACCCAGGTAATCAGTAGTGAGAGCGTGTCCTTGTCATAGTATTGATTGTAAACGTACGGAACGATATATTCAGATGCGTCAGCACTACAAAATATCGATGTTTCATCAACCGTGCTGTGCCAAGTGCGGTTACGACTGCTGATTATAATCAGTTCAACCTTAAAATCTCCTACCCGAAACTTCACCCCATATTTGCCATTGTAGCACCCGAGCGACAACCGGTGCTGTTTGCCCACGGATCAGAAGTTCGCCCCAATATTGAAATACAATCATTTCGCACCCAAGCTAGAAGCTAGGGTCAGGTCATGGGGTCAGGTTACCCGTGGTCAAACATGTCCGGGCAAAACGTCCTCCGGACACACCAACCTGTTCCCTGGCCTGGGTCGCCCGGTCGACATCTGAACTCAGGACGATATTATGGGAAGTCATTTGAAAAAAATCAGTCCAATTATTGAGGAACAGATGTGGTCCTATGCACAAGTGTGTTTGAAATTATAATTGGTCATAGATCACTGCTCACGCTCGAAATAATCCAGATTTGCATTACTTTGGCCCTCCTGTTGCTTTTGGCCTGGTACCCTTTCCTTTCGAGCACCAGTGCCTGACAACAGGACTGGGTTGAAGCCCCTAGAGAATCAATTTTCGATTACGGGACAAAAATAGACCCAAAGGGAATCACACAGAAGTTGACCTGCAACCATGTGGCATTTGTTTTGGCACCCATTTTCATGGTATGAATATGATAGCAGACATTGAGAGAGGTACAAACAAGACTGGCTCTTCAACCAGTACAGTAGTAAGAGAATACTTGTTGGCACAGTACCCAGTATCTGTGTGGTCGAACAAGGATGTAGTAGCCAGCAGAGGACAGTTCCGTGACGAGACACAGGAATCAGGATGTTTGATGTGAACTTGACTCAGCCACTTCTGGCTTCCAGGGCAATGACCTCTGGCTAGGACTTTATGGAAACATGTGTTATACAGTATAGATGAACATGTACATGTAATATTGTACTGGGATATAGACAGGAAAAGTGCTGAGTCAAAATTATAGGAACTTATAAATCTTGTTCCAATTTTTAGTCTTACCAGATGTGGAGAGTCAACCGAGGTTAACCTCCTTTTTGCTGATGTAGTGCTTTTCACCAAACTTGTGTTGACTAAGGGTTAGGCAGCAGGAAGAATGTTAATGAATAATTCCACCAGTGTCACCTGTGGATTACGTGGTACTGCGATGGATAAGACACATTGAAGTCAAGGTCTGACTTTTGTATTGGCATTTCTTGCTATTTACAAGTGATATAAAAGGCTACACACAGAGTGACACTGATACCAGCACACTCGCCATACTCTTTGGAGTGACTGTCAACACTGAACACACAATGCTAAACAGGAATCCTGCCATATCCTGATAGACTGGTTGCTATCCTATTTAGTTTACCAGGGCTCCTGTACTTGCTACCTCTTTTGAACCCCAAGTAAACCAAGTACTAGTAAATAGGATGGCACTCAGACAAAGACTGGGTGGCATGTAACATGACCATTTCTGACAAGCAGCGTTGTTTGGACCCCACTTTGTGCTTGATCCTAAGGAAAACAAACTGCAGAGGGAGATTATACCTGGAGACAGTAAAGACATCCTCCCCTGCTTCAGATAGCCTTATATGGCAGCCTGCTCCAGAAAATCATTCAAACAACAACAATACTACATCCCCCCTCCATATGGTGCCACAGTGAACTTTTCCCAGTAAAGTGGTAACAACCGAGGTAAGGTTTCATTACAGCAGCTGCAGACAGAGAAGTTGCATCAACTGTGAGGTCACGGACACAGGAACTAAAGCTGGGGACTTCCCAAAGGTTCCTGATAACCATCTTAGCCTGAAGAGGTATATACTGTCGTCACTGTACTCAGTAACAACAGACAGGATATCCCCTTTTGCTAGACCAGATGGCTCAGAGTGGGTGGAAAACATGTTCTTTGGTTACATGTTACTCTGATCCATATTTTGAGCAGTGACACTTATTCTAGCTTTCATAACTGTCTATTGTTTACGGTTAGTGTTACTGTTAGGATATATTTGTAGAGATATTTGTGTCCAGTGTGCTATGGGTCTGGAACCCAGGCTATATATTTGCTGCTTCTTTGTTGATTTCTGACAGTCACCATTTTTATTTATGTTAGCAATTTCCTTTCAAAACACTGGAAACCAGGAAACAGTGTGTATCAGTAGGCTCTGAGGGGCTTCACTCAATGTTGGGCCAGAGATGACGTAACTATATTCTATATCAACATGAGGTCATGAAATACTAAAATATCCCACCAGAGGACAGATGACTAACACACACACATATTGATTTCCATCTGTAACATTATCTGTCAGCACCAGCAATCAGGCATCAGGAGTTTTGTGAATGTGTGTATTTTCACAGGACTTTTCTCTTTCCTGTGGGGTTTTATCATTATTCCCTGTGGGGACCAAAGTATTTCATTACCAGCCTTTTCCTGCCATAATTACATCATCTCCCTGGAGATAATCTCTGGATAGAGTCCTACATCTAGCATTGCAGGTCAGACAACTTCACACTGGTTTGCATCAGCAGGGTTTCTATTCTATTGTTTCTGCTGAAAGCACTTGATTTTACTGAATTTCATAACAATCATGCTGTGTACTCACTACTCATTTGTGATAATTACCAGTACACTGTATTTTTGGGGGGGTCATAGATTGTTTGTGATTTTCATGCATTTTGCAATTGGTAACACTGGTACTGTTGGTAGTGTTGTCGTCTCATTTTTCAACTGTTCTACACGCATGACTCATTTAGTTTGATAAAAATCTCACATCGTATGTTAAGCAAATTATCAGGTTGTTAAATCACCTAATTAGCTATGGGAGAGTGATTTCGTTATTGCAAATGTAGCGAACGATAGATTTCCATAATGGAAGGAAATGCAAAACAGCCACTTTTCTTCTTCCTCACGACCTTCAGCAGAGGTCAACAGGGGTCAGACGAAATGTCTCTAACCCTTGACTTTGTAACCTTAAACATCTTTCCTAATTACATGGTGGATAGGTTTCGGTGTTGGCATTGAAAGGAGTGGTGACAAAGAACTGGTGTGTTGTGTAGCTGGGAAATGCAAAATGTTCCCAAGGACTCCCATAATGATGAAAGATCACCCTGTCAATGTACTGTAAATTTGTTTACCTACACAGTGTTTTTATTTTGAATTTTGAATCGGAGCTCTGGGAAAAGAAGGATTTTGCAGTGTTTAAAATGAAGTTTGCAGTTGAAACAATTCTGTAGTACAGTAGATAATCACTGTGTTATGATTTCATGGTATGACTCTATTATGAGGTTCCTGTGAAAACTGTGAAAATAAAACCACTGCAGAATTTACTGTATTTACAGTACACATCCACAGCTGCTAGATGTTTACAGAGGATGAATATTACATTGTATACATCAGTAGAAACTTGATATACCGTACTGTAATTCAGCTTTATATGTGGTGTAGTCAAACAAGGATTAAAATGTTCATGAATCATGATACAGTGTATGTTAAGTGGTTAGACTTGTATTTTGCCAGCTATAGGCCTGAGTATATAATTGTGGTGGGTTTACTTTTTTGCTCTGATGGTTGGTACCCTCTTGGCCTCTAACCTTTGTGGTTTTTGGGTAGTACTCTAGCTAGTGAGTTATACATGTGGTACAATGGTATCTGTCATGATGAAAGAGAGATGCTACTAAGATGAAGCTGCATTTGGCCAGGCTAACCCAATCTAATCTAACCTACATATGTTGTGGGTAGATGTTGGACCAGATCCATGTCCATGTCCTGTTACCTGTCCAACAAATCCAACAAGAAATCAGCTGTTTCTAAGTCTAAGTTTGGGGATCTGCATATTAGTGCTTTTATCTCAGCAGAATGATTTTGTTGATATGAACCACAGTTGTCATTATGGTCTATTTTTAAAATGTAATGTGTGTGTCTGCTTTACTTTAGTTTGGGGCAAAGTCATTTTAATTAGACCATGGTATGTGACTGAGGTGTTGTAACTGTGCATATGATGTTATTTCAGTAACTATGCCAAATCCCACAAGTTACTGCAGCAGCTGTTAGAAATCAAGGTTGATGAGGGCCAGCTTTTAGAGGTGGTAACTAGATGCTCTATAGATAGTGGGGCAGTGGTATAACAACAATCCCTGACCTACATTTGTAAGACAAACAGACTAGGACATGTCATCTGAGAAGGTCCCACAAATTGTGTTTATCTATGCCCTATTTGATAAACTAATGGGTGCTTCTTTGTTCTTCTCCAGTCTGCCTCAGGACAGCACGCCATCAGCTCTCATCACCATCCCGTCTATAGAAAACAGCACACCGATGGAGGCTGTAGAGGTCAAAAAGGACACGCCCACACACAAGGCCAGGAAACAGTGGACATGCCGGAGATGTACCCTACTCAATCCTCCCTCTGCCAAGAAGTGTTCCATGTGCGAGGCACCCAAACGGGACAAAAGCATGGAGGTGAAGTTGCCATTACCGGATGAACTGAAAATTGATAAAAAGAAGACTACAGAGTCTGATGATGTAGTGGTGACTAATATGACCAATGGTACACACACTCCACCTGAATCACCAGAGGGGGTTGTGGATTTGACTGTTGAAGAAAAGGAGGAGGAGAAAGTAGAAGAAGATGCTACATGGTCTTGTAAGAGATGTACCTTTGAAAACAAGCCCCGGGCTAAATCATGTGCAGTATGTGAGGCGCCACGAAAGCCTAACATTCCCACCACTTTACCCAAGAATATCGACTTGGAGGCTTTGTCCCCAAAGAGACTTAAGCAAAACGGTGACATGAAAATAGAGCGAAGAAACGCCACTAGGAAAAAGACCCCTAGCGTTTGTGCGAGCACAAGTGATGACGCTACTGCTAGTACAAGCACTAGTGCTGTTGGTATTGAAAGTGCTAGTGGTGCATCCAGTGACCAAAGCAGTACCGTCTCTACCACACAGCCATCACCCCCACCAAGCCCAATGGAACTTTCCGACCACTCATCTAACGAAGAAGCTGTTGCTATGGAAACAAGTGACTCAGAAAAGGATGTGGAAAAAGTAGGAGATGGTGGAGAAAAGGCTGCTTTATCTGCAGGTGAAAAGGAATGGGAGTGTAGAAAGTGTACATGTAAGAACCCGATGACTACCTCAAACTGTGGAGCCTGTGACACACCAAAAGCTGGCTCCCCCCACCCCGTAATAGACCTGGCCGAGAACGCAGTCCGTTACACGCCTGAGTCACCTACTTCTCCTCTTCCCTCAACATCAGCAGCAGAGCCAAAGTCCCCCAAAATGCCAACAAAACCAGACACACTCGCACTAGTACAGCCCTCCACAAGCACACCAAAGGATGTGTGGAAATGTACGAAGTGCACCTTGGAAAACCCCATCAGTAATAACGTGTGTGACGCCTGTGGGGCGTCCAAGGCTGCTCAGGCACTACCGGCGAAAGAGAAACAGTCCGATTCCGAACGTTGGAGATGTAAAAAGTGCACGTTTGACAACTCGAGAAAAGTGCGTGTGTGTAAGATGTGTGGAACGTCCCGGCCCGGTCAGCCTTCAAGTTCAACCCCCACTGAGACAACACCGGAGTCGCCACACAAGGCCAGGCCAAGGAAAGGGTCTCTTCCAAGGTTAGATATCTGCTTCCCATTTCCATAACAGCAGTTATCAGCATGTTGTAATATTTTCTGCAGAACGCCTAGCTAGAAGTTTGCAAGGAACTCATAAGGAACATGCTTGGTGTGACCTGTGGTTCCTGCTTTGTTCTGGACGTATGAGTTTTCCACTGCTCACAGCAAAATTTAGTCAGAGAGCATTTCTGTGCTCTACATTTCCCATTCTGACATACAGTCAAACCAGCCTAGGAGCCTAGGTGTTCTTGGATAGTTAGTCTTGTGGTTGTTATGGTCATGTACCAGTCTTGAATAGGTTGCCACTTGGGCAGGTTTGACTGTAGTAAAAGGAAGTATTAAACTGGCATAGGTAGAAGATGCCATCCTTCATCTTTTTTCAGCTACTGACGAGGGCTGTCATGTGACCCAGGGATTTGACTGTTTTTTCCCCTTCCCTCAGTGCCAGTGGAGCAGCCTACTCCCCCAGTCCTGAGCGTGTGGGGATCTGGAAGTGCCCCACCTGTACCCTTCTCAACAGTAAGGAGAAGCAGAGCTGCAGCGCGTGTGGGACCTCCCTCAGTAAGGCAGCAGCCGGCAGCACGCCCGAGCGCTTCACGCTGGCTCGCCAGGAGAGCATGACCATCGACATGCGGCGGAGACAGGACGAGAAAGAAGCGAGAGAGACCTTGCAGAACATCAAACGTTTCTGCAAGGAGGTATGTTTCGGGATGACATACCTTATGATGATACAGCTTAATGACCCTAGTCTTGTGGTGCCAACAATTGTTGGGTTATACATACAGTATACAGCATCCTATATAGGTACAATTTGGGGGTATTTCTTGTGCAACGCAAGTCAGGGGTCTATGACCTGATTAGGGCATGAAATTGTTGAAAAATATTATGTAAAAAATGCCAGCAGCATCCAATAGGGAAGTGTGTGATGGAAGGAAATGATTCACTTCTTTTGACCCATTTCTCTCTCTGTGTTTGCAGAATAAGCTGAATTTTGTAGATGACTCCTTCCCTCCTGCACCCAAGTCCCTGTACTACAAGCCCTCAGCTCCTCCTACCATGACGGTGTCCCAGTGGCTCCGCCCACACCAGATCACAGACCTGTCAGGACAGGACCGCAGCACCAAGTGGGTCGTGTTCAGGACGCCACGACCGTCAGACATCTCACAAGGCATCCTGGGGAACTGCTGGTAAGTTTTGCCAACAAGTTGTGGAATTAGGATATAGAGCAACAAGTCTTGGAATCAGGTTGTACAATGGCAAGTCTTGGAATTAGGATGTACAACAAGAAGTCTTGGAATTAGGAAAAGACCATGTATCGTAGAGTGGAACTTGTTGCCAGGACGTCATCACAAGAAAGCTTTAAAAACTCCTGCAATTAAATGTGGTAATACATGTGTATAGCTAGCTGCCACTAGATACAGATGTTTGTCTTATTTGAATATAGAATTCCTGCAAAACTTTGTCCTTGCTTAGGGGGTAAAGAAATTCCTGAGCACAAGATTATGTTACCTCAATAAACCTCAATGTTGTTAAATGAATTCATAGAGAAACATGCAAAAAATCAGGTGTATTTTGGGGGAATACAGGGAAAGTGGCAACATCACCACTTGGACTCAGCCGTGTATGATTTCTCTCTCTGCAGGTTTCTGAGTGCCCTGGCTGTGCTGGCTGAGAGACCAGAGTTGGTGGAGCGGGTGATGATCACGAGAGAGATCTGCCCAGAGGGAGCGTACCAGGTCCGGCTGTGTAAGGACGGGGAGTGGATGACTGTACTGGTGGATGATCTGTTGCCATGTGACCATCGCGGATTCCTGGTGTACTCACAGGTTTGTCCAGACTATGCATGATGTACAAAATGACTAAGAAATTGGGGGACATATCAACCATTACATTTCTAATATCAGCCCAGAAAAGAGCAAGAAACGGTCATGCCTTCAAATATTATCATCATGGGTTCCTGGTGCACTCCCAGGTCTGTCCTCTTTCTGGAACAGGTTTCAACAGTTTGTAGAAATATAAAATGAAGATGTCTTTAATGTACCACTCTGTTGAATGGCCAAGTGGTTTGGATAGAGACACGGGAAGTCACAGGTTTGATTCCTGGCATTCCTGGGAAGATGTTGTGTCGGAAAATGCACTTTGACATGACTTCCATCACTTGACCCAAATGTAAAATGGATACCTGATTTCCATTGGTGAAGTTATAAGACGCAGTGGAAAAAGAGTATTGGGCTCCACAGTGGACTAATAATGTACTGCCCCTATGACCTGAGAAAGGTTACAGCTACCTTTACTATCACCTTTAGATCATGTACCAGTGAAACCATGTCATTATATTTGACACCTTTACTTTGTCCCTGCAGGCAAAGCGACGTCAGTTGTGGGTGCCGCTGATAGAGAAAGCCCTTGCCAAACTCCACGGCTGCTACGAAGCCCTGATCTCAGGAAGGTCCATTGAGGGGCTCTCTACACTGACAGGAGCTCCCTGTGAAAGTGTCCAGCTTCATAGAGGTAAGGGCTGATAGCCATGGGTTAATCTGTATATTTAATAGGTTGGAAACTAAGGAATGAAATGTCAACTAGAGTCCATACTTGTGTGTATGACAGTGTTTCAAGTTTTGTCACGCTGACTAATTTTGCATATAAGACATTCGTTGTGTTATGATCATCATCATCATATTTGCTGTATTTCAGTGCTTGGCACAGAGGTGGGCTGTCAATCTCTTCCACAGTCTTTTGCCCCCTCCTCAACCCATCTTGAGTTCCCACTCGATTGTCCTGCTCCAAGTCATTGCTTGACCTACCCTTTTCCTTTCTCCTGCTGGACACCATTTCAGCACCATGGACAGGCATACATTGTGTTGTGTTACACAGCCTCATCACTACAGACTCCAGGAAGAGTAGTGTGAAAATTCACACTAATGGAGATTCTAAACAAACAAAGAAACAAATGTGGTTGTTTTTTTTTCCTTGTTCTCCTCTTAGCTCAAAACAACAACCCAGACGAGGACCCAGTGGAACCAGACCTGATCTGGGCTCGGTTACTCAGCTCTAAGGAGGCCGGCTTCCTGATGGGGGCGTCCTGCGGAGGGGGGAACATGAAGGTGGACGATGCTGAGTACGAATCCAAGGGACTCCGGCCCAGACACGCCTACTCTGTCCTAGACGTGCAAGATGTCAATGGGAGCAGGTAAAACCAAGCTCCGACAAAGTTGACAGGGTTATACAGCTGTGCTAATGTAGCCTAATTACCAAACCTATTGTAGCTCCTGAGTCCTACATCCTCTCCACTTTGTTTTACCCTATTTTAGCTTCCAAGTCCTACATCTATTATAGCTATTTGCGTAGAGGATGTAGGACTCTGGAGCTAAAATAGGTTTGGTAACAAGGTTAGTGCTAATGCAGATGTGTGTTAATGTACATCTGGGGCATGTTCATTCTGACTTAATTTATTGTCCCGAGCACTAAAAGCTTCCCAGGTCAGAAACCCTTTTAGTCTTCAAACATGTGCAGCATACAGACCTGAACTGGGTTCATGCTCTTCTCTTATAACTGAGGCTTTTAGCTTTAAATATTGAATTTCTGAAATAACAATCATGTTGATTATTTATTGATTAATTGATAGATAGATAGATTGATTGATTGATTGATTGTTGTTGCCCAGGTTACTGAGAATGAGGAACCCGTGGGGTCGGTTCTCGTGGAAGGGCGACTGGTCGGACAGCTCTCCGCTGTGGACACCTGAGATGAGAGAGCGACTGTTGGCACACGGCGCGAGCGAGGGGGTGTTCTGGATGTGCCTGGCTGATGTCATGAAGTGAGTTACCTTTTTATGGTTCTAGTTTTGTTTCCTGGCAGATAATTAGGCTAGCGGACAGGAGATTGAGAAAGGCACTCCTTCAATTCTTGTCCTTGGGAAAGGCACTTTCATTTTTCACTTTCACATGACTTTGCTCACTTAATCCAGGTGTGAAATGGCTACTGGTACCAACTTCAGTTGGGGAAGTAAAAGGCGTTATGTGCTCCGCCTTCTACTACTGTGCCCAAGACACATCCTGAAAAATGCTTTGGGACTACCTTTACCTTTTTTAGTTTTGTTCCAAGCATTAGATTCTATGTTTTCAAAGAAAGATTAGTGTAGGATTCTTGTGGGAAAAATTCTACGGATGTCTAGAGAAGCAACATGCACTCTGATGTAATGATAACAAACTAAAATGTCAACTGTTTTATTGCAGATATTTTGATTGCATCGACATCTGTAAGGTCCGTCCCAACTGGAGTGAGGTGCGGGTGAGCGGAGTGATTCCCAACTTTGCAGGGGGTCCCATAAAGATCGCCCTGGTGACTGTGTTCCAGCCTACTGAGGTGGAGATCTGTCTACATCAGGAGAGTTTGAGGTGGGTTTTCCCTCAAGATTTCTGATGACTGCTGCAACTAATACAGTACTAATGCACAGAAGATTTTTAAACATCACTTTGGGAAATAGAGACGGTAGTTTGTAGTAGAGAAAAATGTCTCTTCATGCTAGAAATTATTGCAATTCTGTGCACAGTACATGTATTTTGGAAAAAGCCATTAATATCCATTACAATGCTTTGGGGTAAAACAAATGTTCACAATGCATGTGTGTAAATACTGTAGTCTAAAAGAAAAAACCTTAAGTGCATCTCCAGACTTTCTCTGTAAGATAGATGTCATTGTGTAACTTGTTATGTTATGTGCTGACAGAAACAATGAGAAGTCATCGCGCAGCCCGGTGGACCTGTGTGTGTGCCTGTACCGTGCAGCAGGCATGACAGGCAGGGGCAGGATGGGTGTCAGCAAACTGGTGCAGACCAGTAAGAGGTCTGTACAGAGTTCTGTAGGCTGTACTGCCATGCTGGAGCCGGGGGAGTATGTGGTGGTGTGTATGGGGTACAACCACTGGACAACGGGGGTCGACATGCAAGGTAACTTATCTACTTGCTGCTTCTGTACTGTGTAAAAATCTTCACCTGAAATTTCCTGACAAATGTTTATGCGATCTTAAATGTATTTGGTCTCAAATGAAAATCCAAGTATGTACTTAGCTCTAATCGCCAAGCAGATCTTTCGGTAGATAGTATCAAATTAGCCAGACAGTATCCATTGGTTAATGGACACTCTTATGGCCAATATATACTGCCTTGCCACTGTATGATCTGCTTGGAGATTAATAAGTTCAACTGTCTAAAACTGCATATAGCATAGCCACTAAAACATAGCTGAATAATGTTGTTCTGCTATTCTTCTACATTGTATGAATGATCTAGTGATCACTCTGTTTCAGTTTAATGAACCACTATCTGCCCTTCTATGATATTAACACTGTGCTTTGTATTTGTCTCTCCCCAGGAGTGAAGAACCAGGGTCGCCTGACCAACTTCCCGCCCTACGTCCTGGCCGTGTACAGCTCTAAGAAAGTCATGGTTGACCAGGTGGACCCTCCTGATAACGTACTGGCTGATGCCGTGGTGCAGCTGGCTGTGGCAAGAGGCAAAAAGCACGAGGTAGGAGGGTCATACAGTACTGATAATGCATGTAAAGAGGGGAGAATTTATGACATAAACCTGCCTTTCTCCTGCACGTCTCCAGTGTCACTGATGAAAGCTAGTGGATGCAACCTGAAACATCTGACTGTTTCCAAAATCATATCCAGTTGCTTAAGTAACTGTTTTTTGGTGTATCTTATTAGCTGAATGTCTAACCTTCTCCAACAATCCAAGACATATTTGAAAAGTTGCTGTACTTTTTACTGCATTGATAAAGCTTCTATATCCTTAACGAATGGAACTTAAGACTTCAGAATCTGATAACTAAACATGTGTTGAACATAAAATGTTGCACCACTAAGGATACTTCCCATGTCTTTGACCGGACAGGGTAGAGAAGGCATGACGTGTTACTACCTGACCCACGGGTGGGCGGGGCTGGTGGTGGTTGTGGAGAACAGACATCCTGACAGGTACCTGCAGGTGCAGTGTGACTGTAAGGAGAGCTTCAACGTGGTGTCAACAAGGTTCCAGCTCAGGACAGTGGACAGTGTGCCACCTCTACACAGGTTAGTAAACACAAAACATATGGTGATGAATGGCCAGGTGGTTACTTGAGTGGACACAAGATTGTGAGGTCACTGTCAAGTGCAAGTTTGGTTAGACCTTGTGTCCCCGGCACTTAACACGAGATTCCTCACTGCACCCGAGTGTAAAACTGGTTTGGGAGATTAAAGGCAGTCGAAGGAGTCAATTCTGTGCCCTGGACACAGTGGATTAACAACCCACTGCCCCTACCTAAAAAAAGGCACTGTGTTCAGTATGAGGTTGTCAAGAAATATTTATACAGAGGAAAGTAACAAAACTGTACTGACTTTTTTTCCTCTCCCTGCAGGCAAGTTGTGGTGGTTCTGTCTCAACTGGAGGGTTCCTTTGGATACTCCATCTCCCACAAACTGAAGCACCGGTAAGTCATGTAGTAGTGTAGCAGTTACCAACATTGCAATTCATAAGGTTTTTTAATGCCTATAGTAATGCAGAAAGTTATTCAATGTATGAATGCCTTTGCATTTTGCTCTGTCTGTAAATGAGTAAGGGTCCTCTAACAGATTAAAGGATCTGGATACACTTTTCTCAAGTCAACCAGTTTTGTTTGAAGCTACAAAATCACTCCCTTTCTTTACTATATTTCAGGATGAGTATGTACCCTTCTCTGGGAGACTGGGCCCCCCGAGGTGCCACCCACTTCCCCCACCTGACTGAGGACGTTGTCGGCCTGCACAGCCCCCGGCCGCTCTGATCTCATCTCACTACAGTACAGGGCTCTAGCCAGCACCCGTTTTTCTGTCAACTGCAGGAACTTTGTGGCATGTGACGGAGCAAAAATTCAACCAATCCGTCAACCTTTATGGACAAAATTGATAAAAATCTCGGGTATAAAAATATAAAAACATCCAAAGAACCACCAACAGCCACTTACAAACCCATGATATGCCTCTCAAAATGTGAGAAATTACAGTTTTTTAAGGCTTGAAAATACAAAATTTGCCCCTGGACCCCCCCTAGATTGCAAGCACTCCCAGATCATGAACCTGGGTTGATGGAAAAAGATTTTGAGCTGGCTAGAGCCCTGCTACAGTGTGCAACATTCAAGCTGCTGAGAACTCACTGTTCCTCACAAGGGGACATTGGAGCAAATACATGTACTTCCCGTATATTGTCTTTATTTTGAAAATTTATGGTCTATGTTGTGAATAATGCAAATAGGTGTATGAATAATGTACAAAATTTGAAATGGTGTCTTGTGTGAAAGTCTACAAAATCAGGATAAAATTGTTTTTGCACATTTAAATATTTTGGTCAAAGTGAATATTGCAATTGTCTCATCTTTTTACAATGAATCAGATGTGATTGTGAACTGTATTTGAATGATGTATTCCTCTATGAAGCCTTTCCTTTCAGTCTATCCTGTTCCCTACTATTATTCTGTTCAACTGTGATGAAGATGCAGATTTTTTTCTTCTTTCTTCATAATTATTTCCTTTAGATCCGAATAATTTCTTTGTGTTCCACCATGACATCCATGATGGTCGCTATTACTCTGGACAGGAACTTGGAATCATCATTTGTACTTTTATTTCTCAGGGTGTTCATGGGGTGTCTTGTTAAAGTGCAATTTCTCCTTTAGCAGTGTTGAACTTACTACTTAGTATTTAAGGAATATCTGTCTGGAGAGATAAGATGGCCTTTTGAACTGTAATCATCATTAAATATTGTTTATAAGGTTTCCTCCTGTCCAATTATAATCTTCCTGGGACATCCCTGAGTGATTGAACACTGCACTCACTCCTATTGTTATGTGTCTGTTGTGTATCAAGCAAACTCATCATTTCCCCTGTATTGTCTGTTTCCCTTGATCGTACTGTGCTATATGTGAGTTGTGAATTCCTTACATCTGTCTTGATTTGTACTTTGTACTGGTTGCACTGTTGTTTGCTGTAAAATATAAGTTGAATGTAATAAGATGTAACAGATTAGTTTATAAAATGTTGATGTTAGCTTGTGTTTCTGTTCATAGATCTGATGATATCAAAGAGAAATTAAATGTCTTGTGCTTGCCATGTTATACATGTACATGTATTTGTACACTGTAAAAATTAGAACTACATGTAGTCTATATGTACATGTACTAACTTTGTGCCATTCACTTGTATTCTGTCTGAAGGTAGCAAATAGAGGCAGATATATTGTGTAAACTGTGGTATTGAAATAAAACATATAGGTAGAGCTTTAGCTTTAGAAAGGAGTTCTTAGTTACAAAATGTTGTGTTATTTGGTCTCATCTAAATGTGCCATGTACCTCTTGGGTAACAGGCATTGTTTACTAAGGTGTACTAGTACATTATAAAACTAAAATAGGAACAGTACATAACAGTGCTAACCATAAGAACGATGTCTAGCAGTGTATATGAAACTATTTTTGTTACTATAACATAAACAGACATACATGTTCATGCAAACATTTGGATTGTCTATTTTTCTGGGGTAGGCTAGCAGGATTTGAAGGAAAATCAAGGAAAGCACCAGTTATAAATCTGCTAATAGCAATGTCATGGGGCTGGGTATTCTGTGCATGTAGAAATGACATTAGAGTGATTTTAAATTTATGGACGAAGACGAGACAAATGTCTCATTGCATTTTAAGTGTAAGCCTTTTTAATGCACAGGTGTTTCTGACAACGATTTGAAATATAATGCTTTTACACACAAAAAAACTATGAATGAGAAGTGTCAAATACTGGTAGTTACAGTAGTCAGGTATAAGATCATGTCAATCTTTTAAACCCAAAATACCAATATGCCAGAAATGTATATGTACACAATGTACATTATATTTACAAGCACATTTTTCATGCACTACCCACTCTCATGACAATGCATCAGATTTTGTACAGCTGTGCCATACTGTTCTTCTGTAACCATACCTCAACTTCCTAGCATCATTATACACAATACCTGTAGTTACAAGTGTGTTTAGTATTTCCCTCTAGCATCATGTAGATGAAAAATAAAGTCATTCTGGTTCGTAAGCATGATGCTTCTTGCAAATGTTTTTGTCTACTTTGTCATCAGTCTGGTGTAGATGTGATATCAATACAGCCTATGTAATGACAAATTAATTAAGAAGACAATTAGTACATGATGAGGACAGTTTTACTCACACGTTAAATACATGTATACGCTAAAGAACCTGGACCAGATCAAATCTGGTCCATTGTAACATGTATTTCACACGATGCATTGAAATGCCTCTACTATAGTATAGATGAACACAAATTGGACAACTTGACAAGAGCATAAAGATATTTATTGCAACAAACTGCACCCTGCTTTCCACTGCTTATTAGGATCATACATTGTCAAAGAGCTGCGTAATCAATGCAAATTCACAACTTTGCTGTATTACAGTTATAATAATATATACATGTACTAGTACTCTAATGTAGATCTAAAGCCATCAAATGCACAAGGCACCATAGGTATGGCATTATGTGGACAACATTTTTTAAAGTCAAGCATAGTTTTAGATATGGTTCTCAACATCAGAACAGTACATTTCAATACAAGGCTGTAGTTCAGCTAGGTCTAAACATCTCTGACCAGTGTAGGGAACCTTTCCCCACCTGTGGTCAGTATGGAGTAGACTGTCCTGTACAGTGAGAGGAACATTGGGTTCTTCCTGTCCATAGTCTGTAGCATGGGCAGGATTTTGTCTCCTACCAGTTTCTGAATGTGGATCTGGAGCTGTAAGATTTGTGCCTCGTGCTGTAAGGTAACAATTCTCTTCAGGTCCTTTGGATCATGGTAAACCATGGGTTCAGGGAAAGAAGACATTTCCACACACTTTCTTTGCACTAATTCGTCAGGTAACCACATTTGAGAGTTCACAGAAGATGTTGTGTCACTCATTCCTTCTGCTGAAGTCAGGGCAGATAGCTGTACCTGCTTGCTGTTTCTGACTGCTGACATATTTTCTATCTGGCTCACATCTGAAATGAGCTCTTGGAGTTGTGAATGTACAAACTCCAGTAGTACCTTCACGTGGCAGATATCCTGCCATGACGATTCCTGAGATAAACTCTGAATATCTGCCTCTTCCACCATCTCAAGTAGTCTACCTTTCTTTCTCTGAATGTCTACCAGTGTATACGGAACTTCGACATCTGAGTACTCTTCATTGTTTGAGAATCTACTTTCCAATCTGTCCACAAAATGTTGTCTGTGAGTTGACTGTTCTAGCTTCAGTTGCATTTCTTGAACCTTTTGTCTGAGTTTATGATTCTGTACACACAGCTTCTTCCATTTTCCTGGGATGACAATTTTACTGGCATCATCTTTCAGCAAAAACCTCTTCTTTTCTGTGTCTTGGTCTTCCTCATGTTGTAATGCTGCTGTTGTTACCTGATCACCTTCACCAATCCCTGAGAGTTTGACATCTTCCAGCCACTTGGCAATGTCAGCAGACTGCTGATTGGCTGGGTTCCTTCCCACCTCTTTTCTCATCTCTGGCAAGTCTTCAGATGTTGACGCAGCATGTTTAGTTACACTAGAGGATACCACATTATTTTCATGCTGATGAGACGGTGGCCGTGTAACAGTTCTCTTTTTATTATCAGGAACTTTCCTGCTAGCTAATGTCACGTTTGGTCTGGTTGACAATGATCTTGTCTGCGACACCTGACTTGTTCGCGCGGAGGCACTTATTGGCCTTGAACCTGGCCTCTGGGACCGGGATGGCACCTTAGGTCTGGTTGGTTCAGTCTTGTAAGGAGCCTGTAACTTGTAAGACTTCTTCACTCCAACAGGTGGGCGGCTTGATTTGGGAGGTAGTACCTTTACTGACACGGATGGAGTCTTTGCTGATGATGTGTTGATGAGCCTGTTCAACTTTGTCTTACTGATAGTGGCTACCTGATCATTGCCTTGCACCGTTTTCCCTCTAGACGTACCGTTACCTACTTGTTGATTTATTCTGCCTGATTCCGTCCTTTCCCCATCGTCTTTGACTTTACAATTTTCCTCGTCGTATCTCTGATTTGACGTTTCCACCGTAGTTTCGTTGATGATGACTTCATCGGGAAGATCATCTTCTCTAACTGTCCGCTCGTGTCTTTTCCTAACCTTCTGGGCTTTCGCCAAAACGTTGTCCAGCAACTTCAGTTCTTGAATTTCCCGCTCAGGAATGTCTCCAGTTGCGCCCTCCCCCTTCGAAACTTCTGCCTCTTGTTCTCGTTCCTGTCCCTGTTTTGCTGACTTTCCTTCGTCTGGCCACGGAGCAAGGATCTCTCTGTAGTCCTGACAGGAGAGTTCTACTTCTTGTCTCTTTTTCTCGCAGGAATGGTGAACTTTTTCGAGCAGTTCTATAAGCTCGGAAAATTCACTCTGCAAGCCAGCCATGTTGGCAGTGGAACCATGGGAAACTGGAAGATTCCATACGTGAAAAATATCAAATTGTTCATTCGAAGCTTGAAGCAAACGTTTTAAAATTGATAAACAATATATTTCTGAGAAAAAATATTGTACATATCACTTGCTTCAGGTGTATTAAGATACCCCAATAAGTTTAAATATTAAAATTTTTGTCATATTTTACACCCCTAAGCCGCCAGTGTAGTCGTCCACATCTAACATGGTGGAAAGATAGAGAAAGCTTGAAGTTGTTTGGTAAATTTTCACGAATTTGCCCTCCTAAACAGTAACTCACAGGAAGGAAACATGTCCAAATCGGTCAGTAAGAACAAGGAGAATCAAAGCAAGGCTAAGCAGATGAAGGATGACCTTCCCTTTGAGCTGGAACAACAATTCATTCTGCGGATGCCCAAGGTAAGAGGAAGGAGATCCTTGGCAAGAGCGTTGTCAAAATTAGAACAAAGGTAGTGGGGATTAGTTTAGGCCCCAATTAGTTTTTTTGGGTGCAATGGCTTAGAAAAGAAGACTTATAAGACATCCCCTATAGGATGCAAATTATGCAACTTTCGGATTCAAGACGTCTCATAGATCAACATGAAACACTAAGTCTACTCAAGGAAGTTGGTCTACAAAAACAATGTGAATGCCTTTTAGATTGTAACATTTGGAAGATGGTTTTAAACCTATAGATTTCTGCCTGTGACCTTATTACACACAATGGTAAGTTACTACTGGAAGTATAGATAGTGTGGAAACACCAATATTGATGAGACCTGCCCTCTACCAAGGGTCCTTCCTTTCAGGCGCAGACGGAGGCCCTGAGGAAGGCTGTCCAGGCGGGCAGTCAGAACGTGAAGGACAGGCTGTCCATAGAGTTCCAGGCTGACCAGAGACACGCAACGGTCAGGTTTGATGGGGAGGCTCTGTCGGCAAAGGTACGGTGAAACCAGGAGATAGCTGTCAGAAGGAAACTTCTGTTATCAATATTACAAAATTACTAGTCTTGAAAGATTGCTCCATCAGAAACACACAAGTTTCATTTTCTTTCTTTAAAGTTTAAAAGAAATCAGAGATTACTTATGGTTTATACCGGTACCAGGATTACACAGTACAGTTATACCTGGTGGCATCAAACCACATCCTACCACCCCAGGGCATACTGTAGCTGGGTTACAACCCTGTCAATCAACTGAAACCAAATCTCAGCCCACTCAGTTCCAATTCTCACTGCTCAGGACAAGATACATACAAACCAGAGCCACCCCAAACAATACTTTTGTCCCGGAAGTAACTAAGCCAGTATCTCCCAGACCCTACATTAGGCTACAGTACAATCCCCAACCAAGGGAGAAATTCTTACCTCGGTACAAGTTATCCAAGGAAGAAGGTTTATACTTTCTGATGACATACATTTAATCTTTTCCAGCTTGTGGACCTGCCGTGTGTCATCGAGTCTCATAAAACAATAGACAAGAAGACACTGTACAAGACAAACGACATCTGTCAGATGCTGGTTTGTAGCACAGAGGATCAGGATGCCAAGGAAGAGGAAGTGGACGACACTACACAGAAGAAAGACAAGGATAAGAAGTTCCTCCATAACCACGGTGTCACGCCAGCCCTGAAGAATGTTCGCAAGAGAAGATTCAGGAAAACGATGAAGAAAAAGTACATTGAAAGTCCTGATGTGGAGAAGGAAGTCAAGCGGCTGCTGAAGGTGGACAATGAGGCGGTTAATGTCCGTATCCTTCTATGTCTGGTTTATTGTCATTACTTTGTACTTTTGTACTTTGTACTTTGTACTAGGAAAATTAAACCACGTTTCAATGATGTAACTAAGGGCAAAAGATGACAAAAATCTGTAGATTTGAGGAAGCGTGTTATGGGCATCCATGAAACCATCATGACCTGGTCATGATGATGAGACTTTGGTTGGCTAGATGTCTCAGTAATTACTGACTGGAAGTCTTTCTCTTCCCAAGTATAATGCTATAGAAGTGGTGTGTTGCTTGCGCCATTTACCAATTTACTCAAATGGTACATGTACTTGCCTTGTGAGGCATTGAAAAGTTGTGTTGAAATGTTGATGTATTATCTGTGATAATCTCAATAGAAGGTCCACACTTGAAAACTGAGTAAAAATAGTGCAAACCCTAGCCTGTGTTACACAATCCCTCTTGGCCGGAGGTTAATAACCCCCAAGAGCTCACTTTAGTCAGGCTAGTGCAAGCCATGGTTTCCTTGACCATGTGTGTCAGGATGGGAGGTGATAGCAGATGATGAGAATGAGAACAAGGAGCAGAAGCCGGAGGTGAACCTGGGCGGGCTGGAGATCCCCTCCCCATCTTCTAGTGCTGCAGTGGTGCAAGGTGGGGAGGCCAGCATGAGTGAGTACTAATAGAAATTCCATGGTAAAAAAGGTCCATAGCATTTTTGAGGCTGTAGGTAATCTCCAAGCATATCATGCAGTGGCAAGGCAGTATCCATTGGTAAGAGGAGTGTCCATTAGCCAATGGCAGAGCCAATCCCTCTCCCTCCACTGACTTTCAGCTTCCCAATTGAATTTAGGTACCATTTTACACCTGGTTTAATTGTGGTACCAAGTAAGTTAATTGTGGTAATCTGTGCTTTTTAATTTTAAAGCCTGGATATATATGTATGTATGTATGTTGATGTAATGTTGCTAAATGACTAGGTCATATAACAAATTTTTCTACACCACATCTTACAGCATTTGACAATGACCTCCATGAGCTGTTCAAAGACGTGAGCAGCTCTGATGAGGAAGAGGGGGAGGAGATGAGACCACCTCCAAACGAAGAAGAGGATGTGAATATTATGGACTCGGAGGATGAGGCTAGTAGGGGTGCTGCCGGTGAGGGGAAGAGCCAGTCCAGCAAAGCTGTTCCATCCACTTCTGGCACGAAGATGGAACGAAAACAAGACACTAGCACTTCTGATAGAGGTGATTTTTCTTCAGAAGTTCTTAGAAATGTTCTGGCATAAAAAAAAAGATATTGGTAAGAAAAAGAAAGCTAAAAAAACACCTAAACACATTTAAAAAACACATGCACCTCTGTTTGGAGAGGAACTTTGTAATACATGTACCTGTACCACAGGGTTCAATGTAGCCTGGATGCCAGCCCCTTTCGTGAGTGAGTGATAATCTCCTTTGGACGGGGAAGCCATATGCTCCGCCCGCCAAGCCCTAGTCGGCACCCTGGCTCTAATGATCTCCCTGATGGATAAAAGGCTTGGGCAGATGCTTTTGGTGACAAGCAGACATGAGGGTTTCTTTCCCCTAAAAATCTATCGCTTATGAAATGCCAGGGTCTGGCACCCAGGCTAGGCTCAATATGTTCCTTGCAAGAAGGTTGAATATATATACAGCTGAACCTTTGTCCCATGTCCTCTGGACTGCAGGAAGTCTACAGACCCAGCTGCAGCAGCTGGAGTCGGACCTGGCCAGGCTGCAGGAGAAGAGAAACCTGCAGGAGGAAATCGCCCGGGGGGTCGGCAACGAGGCGCTCAGGGTAAGGAAGTGGGGCTGTCCATGTAGGGAGGTCTGCTTCTGTACTCATTACATTCACTCACTTTCTTTCCTCATTGTTTTACCAGTAGGTCACACTGAGGTCTGTGACCTGTTTTTCAGGTATCCTTTGGTACGTAAAAGGTTACAGAAATGAAAAACATTGACACGAAAAAAGTAACATAGAACTTATGGTCAAGACAACTAAAGATGAATCTGTCCTATTTCAGACTGATTTTAAGCCATGCTTGTATTCTTACCATGGATACTTGTAACTTTAACTTGCAAAATGTTCTCGGTTCAAACAAAGAGCCAATCATCATGCTAGTCTTCGCCTGTTATAAACTAATAGAATCAGTTGTTCAGGAACTCATTGACTTTTGTTTTCTGTGCAGCAACGATTCCAGGCGGATGTACATACCATCCGGGCAGAAGAGGCCAGGAAAGAAGCAGAGGTGAGTGGAGTGTTGAACCAGAGATTGTGATTTTGTAATACTCCAAGTGATATGTATGTATCCATGTAAAACAGTTGCCTTAATCTTCAGAGCATTGATACCTCAAATTTGTAAACTGCTTTACCTACCTGTATATGTACAAATGTTTTTGTATGTTCTCTTTCCTGTATCTGCAGATTGCAAGGGTGAAGTCTGCCTTGGATAGCAGTTAAAACATCGTATCATGATATACTTTCTGAAAAGAGGCTAAAGTTTATGACAGCATCACCCACTCACTCAGTATCTGGTTTATCGTCTGCTGTTCGTGGAGATTGTCTACAGATCGCCTGTACATGTATATAGTACCTGTATTGTATATAGTAGTAAACCTAATAAAATTGTGACAAGGCTGTGTTCGAGTCTGAATTGATTTTATTGTGCTTGTACTTGTCCTTGCACTTGGTGCTAGCTTAAAGCACATTTGGCTCTCACCACAACACAACATTAGCCAGTAGCACACACATGGTCATCTCAAAGAGACTACATCTACCTCCTGTCTTCAACATTCATTGTTTCCTTCCAGCTTCATTTCAAAAACATTACCAGCCTTTCATAAATGGAGACCAAATGTGCAGAACCTCCATGTATAGTTGAGGGTACCGGTACTTCAATGTAGGCTTTCAGATATACAAACCACAGGTTCTGTTCCATACATTTAGTTTCTCTCAGAGCATTCTAAGATGTTTCTCGCATCTGATGTCAGGGAGCAAAGTCTCTTGAAACATCTGTTGGTATACATAGCATCTTTCTGTTGTAGCAGCCTGTCCCTTTCCTTAGATAGCAATGGCATTGCACAAGTACTTTTCCTATCTCAAGGCAAACAAATAAACCACATGCTCTTTAGACCTGAGGCTACTTCAATCTAGGCTTCCAGGTATACAAACCACTGGTCCTGTTTTTAGCAAACATTCTTATGCCCATTCTACATCAGGGCAACACCACTGTAATAATTTAGTTCCAACACATTTTAAAAACTGAAGGAAGCAAAGAAGATAGAAAAGAAGAATGACAAAAAATGTCTTTCATAGACAATCTGTGTGAAACTGTGTTAGCACAACACACTTCGAATTCAGCTTCTTTTACAAAGTAGAAAATTCAGTTTCATTTACTTAATAGACAACCAAGGTAAAACTTTACGTGGCCAAACTGGTAGGACTTCAAGGCAGACACTTCGATCAAGAGAAATACTATTTGAAGTTACTCGTCCTGAGAAAACTGCAACTGTTAATGGCTACCTAATGGCACATGTACTTAATTGTATTCTACCTAATCATTTTGGAACTTCTAACAGAAATGAATGAATGGAATGTTAGTCCTGGGTTAATTTCTACTGCTGTTTTAAGGGTTACATACTGTATTTCCTTTTGCATCTTATAACAGACTTTTCCTTCTCCGATAGAGCTGCAATATTGACGTAGAGCTGACTGACATTGTGACATTGCAACTGGTGACAAACACAGAAAACACTGATTTCTCAATGGCACTTGCTCCATGCAGTGCAGTGTGCTAATAGACAACACAGGCAACAATCCACAGAAACTCCTCTAGAGTTGCATGACTTTAAAACAAATATCACACAGAAATCTAACAAAAGAAAATACTGTGAGAACTTTTGTTTGTTTACAAAAGAAGGGTAATTACCACCCTTTATAAATGTGTAAAAACAAAATCACAAAGTCATGTCTTCATTTTGACAATCTGATTTTTAAAATTATGAAATACTTCTTTGTCATTGTTTTGCATTTGCACATTTTGATCAAGGTGGGTAAGGGTATGGGATCTATCCAATTAGGTGGGAGCAAAAAGTGCCAAATATTTCTAACAGTGACAGATCCCTCTGGAAGTCTAGAGGAGTTTCCAGGCGGTGCCTGCCTGTGACTATTGATTCCACGATGCAGCTTCGCAGGCTGTTCCAGCTGGTTGGTACAGAATTAACCAGTTTGGGCCAGAATTAACCGGTTTGGGCCAGTGCCACGATGGTGAAATGCAGCTCATCCGGATCCCTGTTCATAAACTCCTTACACACCTTGGCTGCATCCTGTAAAACATCAAATGATTTGATTTATTGAAATTGCAACAGTGCAATTCACATGAGACACAGGCAGCTTTTGCAGGTGTTGTGTCCCACACATAGAAACAAATACAGGACAAAATACAAGACAATACTCTTTTTTACTTAAGTGGGGAAAGCTGTGTTAAGTGCCTTTCCCACGGGCACAAGATCAGTGGCATCAGGCATGTCAGGACTCGGACTCTTGGTTCTGAGTCAAGCACTCTGCCGTTGCACCACACTACCCCACAACATCAAATACAACCCCAAACACCAAAAGTTAACCGTTAACAGTGTTTTCTTTGGATACAGGTAAAATGGAACAGGCTACCACCAGTTTTGATTGAGGCAAAGACAAAGGAGAAAAGTGCATACCGCAAGGAAGCTGTCAGGGGTGGTTTTCCCCCAGTTGATAGGGAAAGGCTTTCTACCATCTGAAAGAAAGAAAAAACACATTATGGTCATGTTGCTTTAGAAATGAGAGAAAGTAGAATCACCACTCCTGAAGTTCTACAGTATTCTGATAGGTAGCGCTTTAATACCAGCCCATGTGGGGAAGAACCTTATAAAACACTGCACATCCATCACTTCTTGGGGCAAAGAAATCCCGTTCACAAACTGAGCCAGCTGGAAACTTTTCAACTTTAAACAACCTTGGTACAGGAACCCAAGGACGTACCCAGTTCATACAGCTCCCCCTCCTTGTGCACCAAGGCCACAAAATGAAGGTTGATCTCGTCATCACGGCTGGGGGTCTGGGGGGGAAAATGGGGAGAAAGATAACTCATCAAAACAAGGGGCAAAATCTTGACCAAAAGCTCCGTATTACTAGTATGCAATGACAATTGAACTTTTCAACAATCCTGTATCAAATATAAACTGTTCCCTAAGGCTTTTGCATGTTTGTGAAAGGCACAGTTATTGTCTCTGATAACGATGTCTCATACCTCTGTCTGTCCTTCCAGGGCACTTGATTCATGGGCAACCTTGATCGACTGGGGAAGAAACAAAGCAGATGGTTGGTTCAAAATCTACCAATGATTTATACAAGGATATTTTGTCACTCAAGGAGATACACAAAATTCCAAAGGAAAGTTGCTTTGTGCCACAAATTAAGACTTTCAAGTCAAAATGCATTTAGTCATGTAAAACTAAAACTGGAGAAAATGACCCTACCTCATCTTTTTCTAGATACGCAGCTCTTTCAACTGGATCCATACTGGCTGTGTTTTCCAAAAATGTCTTCAGAGCTTTCTCTGCGCAGAACAGGAAACAAAAGAACTTAAGTTGGTTTGGTTTGGTTTATTAAAATGCCCTTTGAGGGAAGCAACAATCATGACTTGTTTTCATTTAATACCTAATAAAGACCAATGCAATACTGTACTCATTAATACATGTAAAGTATACACATTTTGTGTAGATAGTAGATAGATACAGTAGATAGATAAAATACAGTAGATAGATAAAAGTGTCTGTCACCTGGCTTGATAGCCTCCTGGTTGTTGGCAATACTGTGTAGAAGAGCGATGGTCCCACAGGCGTTCCCTATTGTCTGTTTCATGTAGTACAGTTTGGGAGTGATGTTCTGACCAGCCTCCTTTATTCTCTCCTCTTCACCCTTACGAAACACCTCATACTGAGAATATTTAAGAAATCGAAGATTAGATTAGTATTGATCGTCGAAGAGATTCATTTGTCACGTATAGATATAGTTACTAGAGAACTCTTTCAACAGTGACAAGTT
Source organism: Branchiostoma belcheri (assembly GCF_001625305.1). Classification (NCBI taxonomy): domain Eukaryota; kingdom Metazoa; phylum Chordata; class Leptocardii; order Amphioxiformes; family Branchiostomatidae; genus Branchiostoma; species Branchiostoma belcheri. The sequence goes on along the minus strand of NW_017803824.1, from coordinate 1,988,111 downwards.
GGAAGGGTAAGGATACTGACCTCCAAATTTTTTATGACAAGATGGACTGATAGTCACAAAATTTTAAAACTGAAAAATAAGTACATTTATACCTTACCTTATCATTGATGGGGAAGAGCAGCAGTAGAGCCACACAAGGCTGAGGCACCATAGCCAGCAAGTCATCATCCAGCCCAAACACATCTGTGTACGACCAGCTGCCTGGCATCCCCAGCTCCTTCACAAACTAACAACACAACCAGAAAACACATCGAATACAGGTTTTTTGTCAGTGACAAGTTAACTTTTCTGCTCCTTTCATCCAATAATCTTCGGAATACTTGTACATTAAATGGTGGGCTGAAATAAACATTAGTGTCCATTTGATCAGATAACTGTATTCTGGAAAAACTCATTGTACAAAATTTCTTGTAGTCTCTGATTCCCTAGTACATGAACAAAGCCAACCCTCAGAAATATCAGTTTTCATTTTGGACACCTAATTACATTATGTGTGTTTGTGTGTGTGTGTGTGTTTCTGGAGTTCAGTATTTGTCCTGAAGGGGGCAGTGCCTACATGAACTTCCCAATGATTTAGCATTTGGCTTCAAAGTTACTTTAATCTTTCTATTGTTGACTGTTTTTACTTACGTCCAAGTCTTTTCAATGAGAATGGTGCCAACATTCAGAATTAGGACTTCACTCAAATTCTAATCATTGTCATACCTTAACTTAAAGATGACATCATATGATGACTTCATACGTGGGTTATGTACCGTATGCTTGTCCATGCTATCAGTAAATATATTGTCAATTTGGCACTGTTCCACAGCGAATAAACAAATCATAGTTGTTATGGTATCCGATAGTGTACGTGCTTACTCAAGGCTACATAGATGTTGAAATTGAACCCCAACACAAAACAATGCAAGGCTATGACATCATTCCTGTCCTTGTTTCATTGATCCATGCAACCCTTCTGGAGTGTTACTCCACTTGGAGAGCCTTTAACTCATTCTGGCACCAACTGGCAACTAGAGAGCACCGAACTAAGCTGTGTCTACAGTATAAATCCAACAGCTTAGAAAGACTTCAGCGCAAGCTGTGCTCTATGGAAGTAACAGCCAAGTAAGCCCTGCTTCCAAGTCAAGGCTACATCACATGCATCTGGTGTATGTCAGAGGTAAGACAAAGAAAATATTTTTACATGGAAAGGCTTCTGTGAAACACGTCTGCATGCTTTGTAGGAAGCTTGCAAAGACTCCCTGGTAGCTTTACTTGGGGTAATGGTAGACATTTTCACACTGAATTAGAGCAGAAACCAGTACATGTAGTTCTAAAGTAGTTAACCAATGATAATGGTTTTTCAAGGAAGCTGTGAAGCAGAGACAGGGACAGCAACAGCCATGTGAAACATTGATTTTTTATAAACAGAAATAAAAGCCAATTTGGCACATGCATTGCATTTCTTCCAAAGGTCCTGTACAACAGCCAATCCTCGTAAATTTATACTATTGCATGACATAAGCTATTCGGGCTATATCTACATCTATATGTATTTCACAATTGCCATGAAGGGTACATGTAACGCGTTACTATGTTTTTACCCACATCTGCTGGTACACTAACAGCATAATTCAAATGGATTTTTTTATGACAATTTGTGGAGACCATGGCCTAAGAAACAAAAGCTGGAATCAAGATTTTTGAGTGACCAATCCTTTATCATTGCTAGATGAAGTGGAGGTAGAGCTGTGTACCTAAACAAATTTTAGGTACAGGTACAGGTACACAGGTTTAGGTACAGGTCCGGACCTGAACCTGTACCTGAACAATTCGACCAATTTATATGCTCTTCTAAACTCCTTCAATAACAAAAAAAAACATAAATAAACTTGATAGTTAAGGTTTATTCTTTGTTTATGGCGAATGTTCAGATAAAATATAGGCTATATATATGTTTTTGTTTTCATGAACACACTGTCCTTACACAGGGACCCATTGTTAACCAGCTATTTACACATTTGAGGTCACAAATAGGCATAAAATTGGTGTGAAATTGTTTAGGTACAGTACCGGTACTGAGGGATTAGGTATTTTGGACCTGTACCTAATCAATTTTACCGGTACAGTATCGGTACTGCGTACCGGTACACAGCTCTAAGTGGAGGTTTGCTCTCATTGTGTGCAGTCTTGTCTTTCCCTTGTTTTCTTTGCCATGGGAGTTGCTCCATCGGTGACGTGACAAAAACACGCTGCCCTTGCGGAAGCCACTGAGACAACCCAGTGGTCATTGTTGGTTTTTCCACTGGTCAGCATTAGGTCATGTTTTCAAGTAAAACTGACAAAAGTCAACATTTGGGAAGACATCTGAATTAAGCTCATGACATGTAATGTACATGTCTATACAAGTCCACAACAGACAACAGACACATCATGACATCATTGATATATGTCACTGGAATGATGTAATCTGTGATGATATTTCTTTGTTTATTGTTAACATCTCTGATCTGATGCAATAGTCCCGTCTTTGGTTGTCATGCCTGCAGCCTGAGCACTACTTGTACACCACACTGGACCATTCAAGATACATTGCATTGTACTATTTGTGCACCTTCTATTTGACACTGGGTGTGACAGGCTTCCTTCCTGACGATTTTCCAAATGATTTTATGAGTCTAAATGAATGTCATGTGTTTTGTTAGGCAAACTCAATGATCTCCAGTTTATTAGAAAAACAAACCATTGGGATTTGAACGATTGACAACTGAATTTGCTTATACATTTTTAAATGTACATTTCACCATTGATTAGGATTACTGGCATGACTGCTATAGTGACTTGCATGGTTATGAAACATGGTTAGATGAGGTAGTGAGCTACTACATGTAACGTTAGATGCATCCTTCCCATCATTTAGGATTAACAACCAACTACGTTATACAACTAGCTGGGGCAATTGTCACAGAAGCCTTTTTGTCCCATTGATATGGATGACAGTGCATGTAGATTGCCTCATTCACGCCGTTATTTGCTACCTAGCACCCATTGATACTGGCCATGGTGCTGGAATGACAACAAATCACCTCAAAAGAAGAAAAAGAAAAATCGGAATGACTTCAACGATAAAACATTTCCGTTCTACCACGGTCAATGGAGATGAAAATGAAAACCTGTCCGCCGCTAGACAGGGGAGATTCCAACTTCCCGTTTTGGGACAATTTTTAGAATGATGACTCATGGTTTCAGTCTGCCCACCCCCACCCAAAACCACATGTTCAAACATGCTGCCCCGGTTACGTACAGTCTAGGCAATGTCTCAGTCCGAACACTATCTCTCCCTTTGCTTCTCCACAACCCAGGGCGCTGCCTTTCAAGCGAGACGTTCTAGAAACTTCACCTGAGAGACCGACGTTACATGCTCAGGGGCGTTTTACTGGGACAAGAGACAGCAGCGTGCGTGACCAGACGACAAAAATGAGGTAACGGTGGCACACTTTTCTCACCTTGTTCATCACCTGAAAAATACAACAAGACGGCGATTTAGGTGACAAATTTAAGAGTGACATCAAAGCTACAATTTTCAAGAAAGCGTGACCAAGGTTTACTGGAGAAAATCGTTGTAAATTTTACCTCTGGGTTGGATTCCAGCGGAAGCCATCTCTGCTTTTCGTCCGCCATGTTGAAATTTCCCACCAAGCCCAGCGGCGGGAAAATGATGTAATCACCCAAGGCAGGGTCTCCGTGGCCGTATTTTTAAAGATTTAACAAACACTGAATTTTGAGATTATGAATTCTTACAGTTTTCCATGTTTTCTATATGACTATTATTTAGATGCATCATATTTAGATGTGATTAAACTGCATTTCAATGTTTTGGGCAGTTATTTGTACTGTACAAATGAACAATCCCCTCGAAGAGAAAGTTGGTCAGCTAGATCTGGGGACGAGGTCAGATAATAAATTTGCTATTTTCTTTCAGACAGCGTGGTTTAATGATACTTTGTTCAGTGAAAAGGTAGAAATATCTTCGTAACTTATTCCACATCGTTATTTTTATTTCAATTTTTGTCGTGGGGCTGTCTTTCTGTACAATATGGAAATATCACCCTGGGACCGAGATTGGTCAGCTGATCTGGGGACATGACATCATTATTCATCATGGCGGATTGGGCTGAAATTTTCAAAATTTGATCAGCGATTTCTGCTCACGTTTTACAACAGGGACAGCGGGATTCTCTTCAGGATCCTTCGAGGAAGAAAAATGGACGACAAGGTGTCCATCGTCAACCGAAAATCAGCCGATAGCGGCATCGGCTCGCTGATTGAAGGGGACGGCGGCTCGCCTTCGGCGGCCCCCGATCCTGACGGCATGCAAAGCCCGACCAAACAGGACCCAGAATCGGGGGACTCCGAGCCTGGAACACCTTCGCCCCTCAGTCCAACCAGCCCGATCGTTCCTGATCCCCCCAACGACAGGGCGACCAAGAAGGGTCCGTTTCGGCTGTGGTACTTGGGGAAGTGTGTTCTCGACCGCCGCTACACGTCGCCGATGTTGCCATGGGTCGTTGCGGAGCTGAGAAGAACCAGCGGCCCGGCCCGTCAAGAAATCTCTCTGCAGCTCACCAAGTCCACCGTCCGCGGCTCGCCCCAGGGCGAAGACAACGGCGTCCTCTTCGAACACAAACTCCAACAAGTCGCCAGAATGGCCAGGAATCTGCACTACCCTACCTGCTTTGCATACCTGACGAGGGAATCTTCAGATTCGCCCTTCGCATTCCATGCGTTTGAGGCACACGACTCAGAAAAGGTGAGCCTAGAAATAAATTGTGATATAAATAAAGATATATATTTAACTGTGTTTATTCCTTACACTTTCATGAATTCTTTAAATCACATCCATATAAACTTTGTTATAAGAGTTGTAACGTTACACGTAACATGTTAGAACTTGTAATTACGATTCACCACACCGGAGCCTTTCAATACCGGCATTTGTTATTGTCCTTTGTTTGCTTGTGAAATAGACTCCTCCCATCAGACCATACACCACAGGTACCCTATTGTGATTGTGGGGTTCTTTGGGCAGCTGAACCTGGGACGGTGGAATTTTGTTAGTAGATCCAGCCAGGTAGGAAGATCACTTCCAGTTGAGGCCACTCATCCCTTCACCTGATTGTCATAATTTTCCGGACCATGTCCAAGGCCGTGTAACCATACATCACTGGGTGATTCTCCATACATGTTTGTCCAGCCTATTTTGAAGGAGTTCACATTGGGTTGTTATTAGTGCACCTTATCACCAGGTACATAATAAGGTTGAGAATCGTGACATGTGTTGGCAAGTACCCTGCAGTAAACAACCACTTCCTTTTGATTACATAATTTATACCTCACCTGTTTTTCAAATATTATTACTGTTTAGCAAGGTGCTAGCTTTTCAGCATACGCAGACGGGAATGACAAACCAAGACTTTGTGCTCTTGCCCCAGACTTTCAACATTTACTTACCAGTTGAAAACAAACAATACTTATATAATTTAAATGTTTGTCTGTTCCACCCCTCTATTGATCCTGTCCACGTGCCTTTGCCCCACTTGTACCATCCTGAGACTGAGTTTATTGATCAGTGCCGCCAATTCAGGTCAAGCTGAATCTGCTTTGGCAGATGTCAGAAGATGTTTAACCTTTTGGAACCTTATTTTTAAAGGGGCGTCAGGAAATATTTTGGCTCTGAAACTGTAACAGGTTAAATATTCTGAAGAACTAAATCTTCATGTGAATGACACATAAGGTTACAACCACTTTTTAGCATACTTGCAATATTATGTTGAATTTCTGAGAACAGCACAAAAACTTACAGGTACTTCAAAATGCATTGGAATGATATTTGATAACAAGAAATCAAGAATGAAAGGTGATGACAGGATGTGTATCTAATATAATTACATCCGGGAATGTTGACACCCCCTCTTGTTCACATAGCTCTTGGGATCTAATTGTGAGCAAATATAAGATGAAAAGCCCGGAGGTGGGTTGATTTCTTTCAATATGTCACACTAAAGGTCAGCTTCAATCTTGTCACAGAAGCAATATTTTTATTGAAGAAGGAACCTGTCATGTTCTTGTGTTCAAATAACAATAACTCATTGTTATTTGAACACAAGTTGGTATGATGTTATGCAGCCCTTGTAGGCAAGTACTGTGATGTACAATGATTATTAAGGCCACACCAATTTAATTTGTTGGTTCTCGGATTTTTTCAGAAAAAATATGAAGCGACAGGGCGAAAAAAATGAAAATAAAAACAGGTCTAGGCATCCTATTATAGGCTTAAATGCTACAAAATGAGCCATGAAGTCAACACAAAAGGCTGGGTTAAAATTTAAACATTGAATTTTGAACTTTTAATCAAACCACTGCAATGATAGATGGGAAAACTGTAACAACTAGGAAGAAAACGACTTTCCTCAACTGTTGGGGGCAAAACATGAGCATTTTTCAGTTGATTCAGGACCAGAATCAAATTTTTTTTTTTGCAAATCAGAAAAAAAACGAAGAGGCGAATCCGAGAACCAACAAATTAAATTGGTGTGGCCTAAGGGGGCTAATACATTTGTGAATTACACTATTAGAATATTAGATGAAAGTAGCTGATTATCACCTTTTTCCAACTTTATTGTCTTTTAGTTTATTTGATTAAAAGGAAGGAAGGAAAATGGATCTATTCAAAGACTTGATTTTGCTTATTTATAAGCAGCTCACATCTGCCTGAGAAAGTAACATAATTGTATTTCTATAGAGCATTGATTACCATCTTTTTGAGCTTTGTTCTTCTAGTAGTTCTACTGGAGTATATTTTCCCAAGTGGAGCTAATCTTTACAAAGTGAATCATCGGGGTGGTTCAAAGTCATGCCTTCAGTTGTTACATTAATTCACTGAGTCAGCATTCGATTCAAAGGTAGCTGCCAGTCTTCACAAAAGGCCTCCCATAGCCATTATGCAAGGTAATGACTTTTATCAGTAGCTTGTGCACCAGCCATTCAAGAGCATTCATCCTTAGGTGACATACTGCTGGGCAATCATTGCATGTCTAATATCATTGATCTGATCTTTGTGGACTCCTGGCATTGTGTGGATACTAACATTTAAAAATCCATTTGCCCACCTGAAGTGCCCCATTGTAAATTATAGTGCAGTGCCCATGCCTCCTTTCTATTGGATTTCAGGTGTATTTTTCTTATTTCTTAATGTCGCGAAAAGTGTCCCAAAGGAAATTACATTGAACCAGCCAAGTCCTTTCTACCATTTCTACAAATTATAGAAATGGTGGTTGTGCAGGTATAAAATTGCCGTGTGCTTTAGTTGGTAATCTGCTTGTGATTGCCTTTCCCGGAGAAATAATCAATAATGGATAAGTGACCTATAAACTGAGCAGCAAAGAGAGACACATTGACAACATTTGCATAAGGGAAGGGATGAAAGGTTGCCTTTTTGTGAAATCTAGACTTGAATGTTTTTATACCTGTAATAAAACTGAATGTATATTTCTAAGTGGATTAATTGGAGGAGGCATCTGTACTGGATCATTTGAATTACGTCACTAGCTTCTATAGTATAAGCAGAATATATGGGCCGTTTATACGAGACATGAAACGAAAATACATCAGTCACACTAACGGTAGGTGTGTGATCATAAAGGGAGCCATGGTGATTTGGTGAGCCAACTAAAATGTAGGATGAATATATGCAAGTCTCCCAGTCTCTGTTCTGACTTGCAACATAACACTTGAGGGGCTTTCGTATGCTCATAGATTTTTCAAGTGATTTACAGTGGAGCTGAGATAGAGGGTAATTTCCTTGGAAGTTAATTACCTGGAGTTTTCACAAGATCCATCTGTCAGATACATCTCGCTGGGTTGAAATTGTTTCCTGTCTGAATTGTCTTTGAATAATATAGGTGTGTTTTGGAGGTCTAGGAATGGCAGGTGGTCTGCAATGTTATTGCCACAAAGCCACACCTTAACTGTATAAACTAAAGAGCTTGAAATCATTTTGTATTAAACTTCGAAAGTGATTTTTTTTACTACATAAACAAAATTCCTTTGGCTACCATGGTACATGTATGAATTAATGTAACCCAACATTAGTTACCATGGTGACAGACTGACTGGCGCAGGTCATTGACCTGTTGTGTTTGGAAAAGAGGAAACTGAGCAAAAACAATGATTTCCTTTGGTAAACATAAAAAAATGAATGTAAGATTTCTTACACCATCATCAGATATAAAGCATTTAGCAGTCTGTTTTCGTTCAAAGGTTGCTGTACAGTAACTTTTGCAGGACACAGGAGACTTGTCATCAAGTATGCATTGCAGGTCATGCACTCTGTTCAGACCCAAAACTTGTTTACAACTTCTTGTGAGTGTGCTAGAAATGGCCTTGTTTCGTATTAAACATGATTAACCATCAAAACAAAATTGCATCCTGTACAGCAGGAAGTCAGTTGTAGGTTAATAACTGTAAACAACCGGAAGCCATCAAAATCTTGTACGGATATTCCCATGGTGGAAGGATTTTTGTGTATATGACATGTATTTCTGGTTATTGCGTACATGATTAGTACAATACATTATACATCTGTGGGAAACCACAAAAAACAAAGAGATTTTTTCAAACTCCAACTTCCAAGTAAACACTGGTCGGAAAGCAAACACCCACTGAACTCTGTTAACCTGTACATGTTGTTGTTGTAGAGGTGCAGGAACAAAAGCCTGTGGCCATGCAGTGACGCACGTGCTGTAGATCGTTTCTGTGTCAGTGACCCTGTTTCGCCTGACCAGCCCCTCTAATTGTGCTGTTTCGAACAGGTGAAAAGTGTTAATGAACAGCTGTAAAAAGCACCGTGTTTATATATGACATAATGTACTTTTCTGCGTAGTTGGAAGTTGGCAAAAGCATGACCAAACACCGTCCAGTTGGCTAGAAACGTTGTTTTATTTATGTCATATGAAGGTTCGAATATCCTTGGCCGTCTATCATGTTTCAGTGGTCAAAGGGCATTGAGTGCTTCTCCGGTTTCCTGTTCTTTCATAACCCAGGATGTTTTGGAGATGCTAGTAGGGGATAACAGGTCTTCAAACTTGTTTTCGAGTCATTAACAAGCCGGTAGTCAGGTGGAACTGTGCACATTTGTCCTCCGACAGTGTAAAAGATTTAACCAATGTTTTGTGTGGGAAGTTGCCACCTCCGCAAAGGAAGATGCGTCTGACTTTTAGCAAGTTTGAAAAGACCCAAGAAGTTGGACATGGATCTTGGATTTTTCAGGTAAGAGTTTGCCTGAAGTATGAATTTACATTTCTCCTATTGAACTTAATTGACACACTTTTCTACTTTTTCACCTGGATACCATGCACACAGTACCAAATACCTGTTTGCTTTGGTAAGAAATTGAGGTTATTCTAAGTTATTCACCTGAGAGTAGGATTATACCGGTACCTGTAACTGGGTGTGTTTTGGATGTTTTCCTATGCTTCAGTGCCGCTCTGGTAAACAACAGCTTACCAGACAGTATATTAAAGATCTGAGTTAAGGCACTGATAAGAATCTTGTAGCCTCTATAGCATGCCAAAAACTGGGGATTTCAGGGGTCTTCAGGGTCTTTGTGAGCTTTTATGTGCTATTTTCTGATTGCATATAGACAACATTAGCCAGCCTGGTTGAATAAATCAATAACCCCTGTTTTTGAGAACTGGGCTGATCAGAAAACAGCCAAAGACCACCAAATCCCCAGGTCTATAAGCCTGCTACGGAGGATAAGAATCTTGAACAGAAGGTCTTACTAGTAGTAAGCAAGGTTTCTGTCTGGTATGAGGATGCTGGTAGTAGTAGTTCAGGGAGCTGGTTTTACAGATTGGAAGGAATGAAAAGGAAAAACTTAAAAACTTAAAATGGGTTAAGGTTAACAAAATATGGGTAGAGGGTCTCTGACTCTTTCATTTATAACAGAATATATAGAGGGAATGTATGTGTAAGCATTGTGGTAAAACTCCAATGTTGGCTGTCTACTGTACTGGTAACTGTATGTTGTTTTTCATCGGAGACAGCCTTCACCAATGTGTGGTACTGTAAATCCAGTTAAATTGGTGGGGACATGAATTTGCAAGACCATGTATTCGTGATGTTAAAGGTTTGCTTTGGGTTAACAGATCATAAAAATCTGTATAATTGTGATTTTATGGCGGAGAGGTCACCAAAAAACTGTGACCATGATAAAGTCCCTGCAAATGTTTGAAGATCTACAGTACATTCTGAGAGTTAGGGTATCAGACGGCCTAGCGGCCATGTGCTCATGGTCTCACAGGCTCTTCAGCTGAAGGACAAGCTTTAGGCAACAGCCTTGTGCAAGGAGCACAAGTAGCAACATTGAACAACCCTGATACAACAAAGAGCTGAGGAGAACACAGCTTTCTGTTGGCACTCTGTGCTTGTCCCAGCTGCTTATAGAGGGGAAAGGTCATGATCAATGGTCCTTGTCCGAACATCCGATGGTGTAAACTGATGGTCTCTGAGGTTTGCTGGCTGTTTACAGCGAGATGGATGAATCTGAAGTAAGTTTTCTGAGGATTTTTCTTGAATTCAGATTGGAAATTCCCTACTCTGGGCTTTCTCAGTACTCTGACATAGCTGACTTGTTTGACCGCCCGTCTGGTCAGTCGCTGAAGAATTCATTCCCTCCGTCCATTCCCTACATGCATCGTGGCTGGACAGTACACGTGACATGCTGACCACAGCACAGCTATGTGTTCTACATGTGCCACACTGTTTGCAGTGGTTGGAAGTACAGTACAGAGCTAGATTTTCTGCATTCTAGCCATGTTCGTCTTTAAATTACTGCAATCATTTTACTGTCTTTCGCCTTTAGATTTATTTGAACTTCTTTGTCATTTTACCTCACTCCTCTTCTTTCTCTTTTCCTTTTTAATTGCTCACCTGAGTAGAAGATTTATACCTCAGGCTCTTTGGTCCTTTTATGTTTTTTTGATAAGGCCTCCTGCGGTACTTTGGCTTGTTTGTGTGCCTCCCCACTGGTAAATCACACTAAATGACACATTACAAGCATTTACAAGTAGCTGTTCCTAGAAACATAATGAATGTGTCCTGTAAAAGAGACTTGTTATGCAAAGTTTCCTGTAATGTTACTTAAGTCTTCAGTTTGCCTTTGAAATAGATGCCATTGCTGGTATTAGTAAGTTGGTTCATGTGGTTTTCCAAAGGAAATGAGTTCCAGGGGTTTTGAAAAGTGCGTAAATCCTGCTTCCAAAGTTTCATTTGACGGTACGTTTAGGAATTACACAGGTGTAGTGTCCCTGTTTCTGGTTGTTCAGTTGAATCTGATTCTCCCTGATACATTATGCATTCCCAGGCTTCCTTCACCTCACCATTATTTCACCTTCTAAGGAAACTACTGTGGAGATTTCCGATAAGATATCCTTTACAGCCAAGGGTAAACTTTAATTAGAACTTCAGGATAGGGCCTCTTTGTGTACCTTTTTCAGTTAACGCCCGCCTTAGGGTTAGACTTAATTTTTGCTGGTACGGCAAATTTTCAAAACCATGTTGAACTTTTTTGTTTTGTCTAAAAGTTGGTCTTGCTTGACGCTGTCCATCACTAGTTCTACATGCAGGAATAACATGGGAAATTGCCTTAACACTGTGGGTTATTCTGCCAAAAAACTGTTTACTCAATCAATTGGATATGATTTTGGAAACAGTCAAACATTTCAGGTAGCATCCGCTACCTTTCGTCAGTGACACTAATAATAAGAGACTGCAGGAGAAATGCATTTTTGTATGGCTGTACTATATTTGTATTTCCTCATTGAAACAGTATACTGAAGTGGCTTAAAATGTCTGAAACACGAACAATCTCTTTGTTAACAGTTACATTAACATTGACGTCAACTTCCTCTTTCAACATGGTCTATTCCAGTCTAGTTCCTCATACTGGTATCAGCTGACTACAATATGTATAAAGTCAGCAGTTTCGGGGTAGACAGACTAGACTGTATTTGGGGTTACATGTTTGAAGTTTTAACCTAAAAGAACTAAAGATGACCATGCCAGACAAGGTAGGCCTGCCATTTATCACTAGTAGTTAAAATCAACCTTTTTCATATATTTTTTACAGCTATTCGTTTATGAAATAAGATTGGCAAGGAAAATGCTATTCTCGTGCAGCAAACAATGCTTTATGTCATGTTTTCTGGCATGAAAAATTGAGAAATTTCAGCAATATATCATAGGAATTTTATCATGTTTAGGGAGTGGTACCTGGGCTGGCCATTTTAAAGTTCCTCATAATCATATTATGAGTTAAGAAAGAATAAGGATTTGTAAATAAAAGAGCCCAGGTTATTAAAACTTGCTTTGTGTAAGATAGTTCTTGCAAGTGGTGATTTTGAGTATAAATTGGTCAAATGTTCGTTAACTTTGTTTGTTGATGTAACCTACTTCTATATTGTACAAATACCAGACAGACCAAATACCCTTTGTTTCCATTCAGTTGACCTATTTCCTGAAAGTTTTGTAAATACCTGTTTTTACCTGTCGTTAAATCTAAGTTTGCCAATTTCTCTGACTGACTTCATGTCATATCTTGTTTCTTTAGTCTAGTCATGGAGGTAAAAGAGAGAAAGGAGGGAGCACGTATTTAGCACCCGCCGCGGCCTTTTGTTTTGCGGCGCTAGATCCCGCTGGTTTCTATTGTCCGCCGGCCCGGCGGTACTTTGTTTGATGCCTATGTTCGCCGCGGTCTCTCCCGCCAGAATTCCATATATGGCTATGCAAATGAGCCGAAAATGACGTCGCTGCCAGCGACGGTGGCCGAGTCTGGCCGAGTCCATTCCGAGCGGGGACCGACATACCCGAGTTTCCGAGCATTTCCTTATTTGGGTTGCGTCGTATTGCTGCGCAGAAGTCAGCATCGGGAGCGGATAGAAATGGCGGACACGCAGATATGTTTATGTTTGTTGTGCGACGAGAAATGGGCGAGTTACTGCGTTTTTTGTGTTTCTAAAGCTTGAATCGAACATTTTAGAACTGGAACATTTCAACAAATACAATCGTCTGGTAAGAATTTGTGTTATTTTTTCTAGATTTGCCGATATTTATTCTGGATAGTTGACGATGTGGATGTTCTATTTTCCAAACTTCCGTAACTGGCAAAGTAGCGATTTTTCCGGCAAAGTGGACTATTTGTGGCGATATTCTACAAGCTGTGTGCCTCTCTGCTAGCAGAGGAGGTGTGTAGAAAATGGATTTTGTGCTCGAAGGCCCAAATAGAAACGAGACATTCTTGTAGTAACCGGGACACCCTTGCTTGTTGTTATTCTACCACAAGGAAATATTTCAAGTGACACATGCGCTCAATTCTTTGGTTGATTGTGGTTACCGGTTGTAGCGTTACATGTTCCTCAAACAAGGATTTGACCAAAGATATTTAACCTCCTGTTGTTTCAAGTATCGGGGTATAAAGATTTCTAGAAATAACAATGAAATCTGGTTACTAGAAAATAGTTGCCGTGCCGTCCGTCAAGTTTGTCGTCTTTGATACATGCTTCTTCCCTCCCTGCATTCATCGAAGTAATCCTCAAATTTGATACAAAGTTATCGTAGAATAAAAGTTGCTACACTTATAGTCGTCAATGCCGGGCATGCCGTCTTGTCACTGACATTAATAACAATAGAAAACTCTGGTGTGCCGCTCTGGGGGCTACGCAAATCAGGGCAATTGACAAGTTCGTGCCAATTACAGTTTTGACGCCCGCGGCCAACATCGGACAATAGGCAGAAAGTTTGAGCTCCCTCCTTCTCATTTTTCTACCTCCATGGTCTAGTTTTCTAGTTTTTAAATAGCGCTATGCACTTATGAACAGTAATCTCCAAGCAGATCCTTTGGTGGACACTGCCTTCCCAACTGATGATTTGATAGGTGGTTGCCATTTTGCAGGATCTGCTTGGAGATTAATAAACAGTCAGACCATTCTTTTCTTTCTTCTCTTTCAAAAGCCTTTAAAAAGAAAGGTACCGGTATTACGCGTCACTGATTCCTCTCTCTCCCTGTATAGCACAGGTGTCCTTGGTGATGTTTTTGTTATGTTAGCCTTGTCCCTACAGATAATAGCATCAATAACAACCCAGGCACTACTCTCAAAATCAAATCACGCCCGGTCAGAAGTCCCTAATTTGGATGACATGATGGATTTGTTTGTCACCGTATGACCTTGTTGTGCAGTAATTAGGTTGTTTTCGGCTTGCCCTGTGTTTTGTTGTTTTTCATGTCATAACAATTGTTTGCCTCGGGCAACTAAACTTTAGCTTTAGGGGTAAACACATCGATGTTTGGGACAACAAGGTCCTCCTTTATTATTTGCAGTGCGTGTGTTCGTGCAGATATAATGTAATGTGAGCTAAGATATTGATCTGCTTGTTGACATGCACATCTTGTCTTCAATCAGTGCCGTCATGTTTTTGGGATCCCTCCACATGCATTACAGTCGTGATGATTCATGATCGGGCATAAATCTATGCCTGTGACTCATGAAGGTTCAGAAAACTTCAAGTAACACTTGTTTAATTTGAATTGTTTGCCAATAGGAAAAAAAAGGAAAGAAATTTATTATGATAATTGCATCATGTATGATGACATCTATTTCATTGCTTAACGTTTTGATAAATATTAGTATCAGGTGTGTGGTGTTACAAGAAAATTGTTTATGATGCATGCCAGTTGTGAAAAGTATACTTAAACCTTTGGAGAGAAAAGTTATTACCCAAACAGTTATCCCCAAACCATACCTTACTTTTGCCTTACCTTACCATTCCCATGTATAAGGAACAGTCCACTCAATAGGTGATAGGCAAATTAGCTAGCCTTCCTTTGTCTAAGGAAAGAAACAGGTCTAAAGATGGATAAGGGGTCAGAAAGGGTGGAGAGCACAACAGTTGATGGATGGCTGGTCTTTACTGGGGTCAGCGCGGGTGCTACTGTGTGTCCTACTTCTGGTGCAAAATATTCCAAAGCTACCATATGGAGGGGAAAGGTGACTATTGTTCTCCTTGCTATAAAAGAAAATTGTTCTGGGTTGGTGAACCAACATGAAAAGTCACGGAATTGAATAGCCTGGATCCAAGACTGTTCTAAGGACAGGCCAGACATTTGTGCTAAGAGTCAGTCTCTACCAGACTCCTGTTTGCAGGCTGAATAAATGATATACAAATCAGGCAGGCTGAATAAATAGTAGAAATCGGCCTAAAAATGGGATATCATTCATTGGCCAGAGAAGTTGGCTGCCCAGAGAATTTGCCATGCGAATGATATCCCCTTTTAGGCCGATTTCTACTTCATGTATTTATTCAGCCTGCAAAAGGACTCGTGTGAAGACTACTACTCCTAACTGTCAGGATCAGTTGTAAAATTTTCTTGAGGACTTGTTGGCCCTGGAGCTGAGAAGGTAGCCAAGAATTGATTAGAACCTTTGATCACAGAAAAGCTTTGAAGGTGCAGAATGGCAACGAAAATTGCAGGGGGATTCCCAGTGCCTGAGTTGTTATTGATCCTTTGAGTAGCTCTACTGGCTTCAGTTTGGCCTGGTTTGCTAGTTTGCATGCTTACAGCCCAGACTCCACTTTGTTGTTGTCCTCTATGCATTAGTGTGATTTTACACGCTACTTTAAAGAAATGTTCTTGAACAAATCATATGAATGTTATGCCACATGTCTGTTGCCTTATCCTGTTCAAACAACGATTCAAATTTCAGTCCAACCATTCTTCTCAACATGCAGAGATTGTGGAGATCGTGCTGCATGTGATTGAATGGCACACGTTCGCTGATCATGCTTAGCTGTGTGACCTGCCAGGAGGGATGCGCCAATCCCGGCTTTTGGCTATTTTTAGCTCCTTGCCATAGAAACAGGCCCAGGAAACATAGAGGGGAAATCTGCCTCAATGGGCATGAGCCAGCATCTGATACACGAAGGTCACCAGAAAAACGTGTTGTATCTATTAGGAGTGACCTTTCAATGGAACAGGTGTACTTTTGTGTACACAGACAGTGAAGGCCACTTTTGCTTTTCCCTGGTCATGTTTGTGCCATCTGTACAGAGTCTGCAGACATGCCCAAGGCATAATATAAGTCGTTGAATGCTAGGTATTCACTACAATAGTACTATAGTATTAGTAGGATCATGACTAGGATACTTCCCTTTTCAAAGCAATTGCTGACAGCAATGAAAAATACTGGTCAGCGAGAGAGAGTAGGTGAAAGAATAGGTGTTTTTTTGGCTTATACTATTACCTGGATGGCTAACCTTCACCTACGTAGGTGAAAGAATTGGTTGGGAATTGGACCATGTGATTGTGAAACATGCGCCACATGGTATAAATGTAAACCTTTTCTATGCCAAAAATGCCTTCTTTGGGCTGTACACAATTTTCTTTTATTACAAAACCCTTGACACATGGTTATGCTCCTTTCTAGTCCCTTAGGATAAAATCTGCCAAAAAGATAGCTACATATTATGTCCCAACTCAGCTGTGAAAAATCTTCAAAGATCAGTGCTATTCAGACTATATTGCAAGCGCCCCAGGATGAAACATGTATAATTATACTGCACCTGCAGCCCACAGACATTAGTGAGGGCCTGCATGGGGGGGTCCCAACAATAATCTACGCTAAATTTTAAGAGCCGGCTATGTGTTACACTGAATTCAAGAAGTCTCCCCCATTACGCTTTACGATAAATTCCGGGTAGCTACAACGCATTACGTAAAATAAAATGGCGAAGTATGCTCTACGCAAAATGCGTCTCTAATTCAACACTCTACGTTGAATTAGAGGGTCCATCTATGCTCTACGTAGAATCAAAATGGCTGATTACGCTCTACGGAAAAGGGCATGCTCACTTACCAGCCACAGGACGGATCCTGGTTCAAATGAAAAGTGAAAATAGGAAGTCTGCCAAGTATTGGGAAAGAGTTAACTGTCAAACCAACCTTGGCTTTAGCTGACAGTGATGTGAAGTTCAACTATTCATCAAGCTTTGTTGTTCAAAGAAAGTATCTGAAATATGTTCTTTAACTCAGAAGTATTTGGAAGAAAAGAAGCAACTTCCTAATTTAGTACATGGACGTGTAAATGCATTTGTACAGTGTACATATGTATAGTCTATGTATTTTAAACCTGATAGGATATGTAATGCATAGATTGGCATGCATTCAAATCAGTGTGTACACTTCTCTCTCAGTTTTTGGCTAGATAAATACTATATATAACTATACTATACAATAAAATTATTTTGTTTTCAATATAGCTAGAGCTTTACAAGTATGTTCAGGTCAAATTGGATACGGTAGTGGGGTGACAGATTTTACAATCAATTCAAGTTAAGCATTTCATATTTTGCATTTGGGTGTACGCTGCTGTGCTTGATATAGGTAGGGCCAACCCCCATAGGGAGTAGTTCTAATTCTAGTAATTGTGCGTGAAACTAGCTAGGAGGGTTAGCCAGAGGTCCAGGTTACATGTATGTGGGAAGGCCGACTTGGAAAACAGAGGTTAGAATCGAGGTTATGCATATTATGGTCAGGTTGTGGGTTTACTGTCCACACAAGGATGTGCCGTCAACATGTTATGAAACGTGATACGGCCAAATGTGGCGGTTGGCCAACGCTGACTGACCACCAGGGACATTCTGGGAAGGACTTGTTTTCCGTGCGGAGCCCATCGGCTATTCCTGCGCGATCTTTTCCGGTTTCCTAGTTGGATTGCCTCTGTGTAATTGGGTTCAATGGATTCAGACGACAGTGAGGATCATGATGCACTAGAAGTAGGAAGCACTGAGGATGTAACGCAGGAACTACACGTACATTTTGAGCTAGACAAGTGTGAGGACGAGACAGATACTGCAGCCATGGTACAGGAGCATTCGGATACGGAGGAGGTAGGAACTAGTATATGAGGACCAGCTTTTGTCTTTATGTTGCTGCTATCAAACTTGTAGGATGTTTTTCTTACTTGTCACCTAACAATATACATGTACGCAATAGACATATAGTCTGTACTTGTAAAACTTACTAGACAATGATAATTATTGATGTGTAAAAGGTTTTGTACTCTCTCCGGTGGATTGTCCAACAATGATTTTGGCATACAGCATTTCATGAAAACAAATAAATTTTTGTTTCAACTCGATGTCAACAGCATACCCTTGAACTTGAAAACATGATATATATCCCTCTTGGAAGTAGAATTTATGACTATATGAGACTGTTGTTTGCAGAAAACAGGCTTTGGTAGTTTGACGTTAGTGACAAGTAAAAATGTGGTAGGGGGGACTGAGTCAATATAATGTCAATTGAATAGACCCTTCTTATGTTCTTGATGGTTTTCCCCATAAGTCACTCAGATTTTAGAGATACGGTAAACTAGAAATAATGATGGAGGTACTACGTGTACGTGAAAGACAGAAAGGACGAAGGAATAAAACACTTTATAGGGCTGTCATTTCCAACGTTAGTCTAGGTAGGCATGTTGGCAGAATGTACTGCACCTGTGTTGCGCGAAACCCTTCATGTATTGATAGCACTTCGGTAGAACGCCACATATAAGGTCATATTTGCAGATATAATGTTAACATCTTGTCTGTAGTTTTCAAGTGTTATGTCGGAAAAGATATCGTCTGCAACAGGCAAAATTCTGATGCAACGTTGACCAAACATCCAACGAAAAATGCGAAAAACCAGGGTTTCGTGTAGGTGCAGTACATTCTGCTGAGTGCTGTCTGGGTAGCTTGTTGATCCTGTTGGCTGTGAAGTCTGCACGTGTCAGTATGTAGGGATGATGTCATCTGTTGTGAGCCCTGTACATGTCCCCCTGAGGTGGGGCAGGTGGAGGGCTGACAGCAGGAGTCTATTGTGTCAACCTGCCTGACAGGGTTGCCTTTAACTGTGTACGTGACAGGGGACATGTCATTCTGGGTGGGACAGGTTTCTCAGTACATGTACTAGTATTGATCTGGGTGGGTCTGACTTCTCAGTACTACCAGTACGTGTACAGTGTAACTGTTGTGTACTGAGGGTTGGGTTATGTACAATACTTCCTCGACTTGCTAGGAAAACATAGCATTGCGTAACATTTACTATGTGCAAGTCCAAGTTGTTGGAGCAGGAGAATGGGCAGCAGGTTTGTCAGATTTTTTTTTCCGAATTTTTTTCACTTCAATTTGTGTTTCCCTAATATAACTCTGATATGGTTAAGTCGGTGTACCAAGAAGGCTAAAAAATTACTAAGTTTTTAATCGTGATTTTGTAGGAATTGCTAATAATAAATCTGGCCTAGTCTAATAGAGAAGAGGCAATGTACTAATAAATCGTGAATGGAGAATATCTTGCCAACTGAAATCTAGGGCAATCTCTAACTAATTATTTTGTGATTCATTTATGTTACACTGATAGGTTTTCTCTAAAAGCCAGATGTTCATATATATTAATATAGCATTAATGCAAGTTTGGTGCTGAAATGGGCTGACATGCATAATGCCAATATGTTCACGTGTTAGGGGAGTGATCACTAACTGACTATATTACATACATGGCTCTCAGGGTCTGCCAGGGTAGCAAAGTTCATTTAATGTCTTCTAAAAATGTGTTTGCAAGCACAGAGCTATAGTTGATTTTTTTTTTAATGTAAGAAAATATGGGAACTTGCAAGGAACGATATATATATATATATATATACAGACAAAAATGAATATAACTTTGTCATTTATTGGCCAGGATAAAAATGCATCACCTAGAAAAAGTGCACAGTTGTTGATATAGAATGAAGATCTATGTGCAACCATGTAGTAGACCACAGTTTATGAACACCAGAATGAAAAACTGTTCGTAAAATCTAACCAGTCGTATAAAGTGATCAAGTAAAATATCAATCAGAGTCATTTTAATTGTTACGTATCGTTTTCATTCACAGCTCGGTGAGGTGGAAGATGATTAGTAGCCTTGTTTTTCAGTTGTAGCCTCCCCAGCATGAGTCCTGGCACGTAGGCAGCTGCCACATGTGCTAAACTTAACTTGTACCGCTCAGGACCTCAGACAGCAGCAGTTCACTTTGTATAGACAGACCTGGAATTAGACAGATTGTCTTTAGCAGTCCAGAAATGTGCTAGATGTGCCGTATGACATACGTAGACAAACATATGCAACAGGGCTGGAAATATCACCTGCGGTTAGTGCGGGTAAAATTGGAGCTGTGCAGGTATTTCTGATGTCTACCTGCACCTAACCTGCATTGGTCCATGTACTGGGTATATGCAGGTTAGTGCAGGTAAAGTTGGAGCTGTGCAGGTATTTCTGATTTTCCACCTGCACCTAACCTGCACTGGTCCATGTACTGGGTATATGCAGGTTAGTGCAGGTAAAATTGGAGCTGTGCAGGTATTTTTGATATCCACCTGCACCTAACCTGCACTGTCTATGAACTAGGTTTACATTGACGATCACCCCCTATATGAAGTAAAAAAAAGAAAAAGCGTTGTGCTAGAAGAAGCTTGTCATTTCTCTGGAATGCAGTGTTTTAATACGATTCTTCTCATCAGTTGAGGGGCAAAAACAACAGCTGGGCCTTCTCCCTGCTGATTTATACTGAAACCAAACACACAGTTGTTGTAAAGACGAACCCTCCAAGGGGAAAAGGTTTAATCAAGTTTATGTTCCACAGACAGTTACCTTGAGTTGGCATAACAACTTTATAGAGACTGTATGTAACAGTGTACACCTGTTTTTTTACCTAGAAACCCCACTGTCATATACAGTGCAAAGGCCCCTTTTCTGAGATCATGCTGCGTCAGCTGTGACCATATGGCAACCAAGGGCTTCAAAGATTGCTCAACAAATTTCATTGTTAAAGAATTATTGCTTTAACATTTTCTATGTTTTTTTGTCATGCATTATTCCGGTTATGAAATCAAGAATCATCCTTTACCGGTATTTTATCAAATTTGGTCACCTGAAGTCATAATGTGATTGCTGGTGTGGAAAAGGGTTATAAATGAGCCCTACATGTATCTTTAATCTCCAAGCAGATCCTAGGGAGGCAAAAGACAGTTACTGTATCAAATTGGCCAGGCAGTATCCATTGGCCAGAGAGGATCCATTGGGTGGTGTGTTAGACCCTCACTGGCCAATTTGATACTGTCTTTTGCCACTCTAGGATCTGCTTGGAGATTACCCTATCGTACCACACACAGTACAGGGTTGTTTTGAATGAGTCAACCATGTTTAGTATTTATGTCAGGTTTGTTCAGCAGACATGTCTCATGCCAATTAGCCAGGACTCTCTGCTTACTCCCTGTTTGTTACACACACTGTCTGCTCCCACCCACAGAATAACAACTCCCATCTAGTCCATGTCAATCACCCTGCCTGCATCTATCCCCTCTGGTGTTCTGTGCTGCATGGAAGGACACGTGAGGCCTCCATGACAGAGATTATACATGTATTTCTCCTATCTGATTCTGCAACTGGCCAGTGCCAGCTTATCAAGATAGCAAAATGAAGGTGTCAGAAATAATTTAAGGCAACTGATATTCAGTGATAACATAAGTCACACTGAGTGATAGACTACTTTTCATGATTTAAACTCTAGGTTCCCTTTACTGGTAAATACTGGTATGCTATGGGCTTTAGTAAATGATTGATTGGTTTATTGATTAGTAGATAGATTGATCAATTGATTGATGGATGGATGGATGGATGGATTGACTGACTGACTGATTGATTGATTGATTGATTGATTGATTGATTGATTGGTGAAAATAGATGTCCAAGTTATCTTTCTGCCCAAAACTGTCCTTTCCAGTATTTTATTGACAAATTCATGAATATCTACCATGAAATTATTCAGCAGTTTTGAAGATGAGATGGATCCTGTGGTCCTTGTTCCTGTTAGTGCATTAGTTTTCAGGCGTCAGGTTACTGTATATCATAAGGCGTGATAAATATTTGATAAGCGGTGGTGCGTACACTGTCAGTCAGGTCTAGAATATCTAATGTTTGCTGACCTTTGACGGACAAGGAAGGACCAGAGCAAAGAGGCTGTATGATGAAATGAACATGTTTGACAATTTTTCCAGTCATGGTCTCAAAGCTCTTTTATTTCATTTTTGGGAACTCATTTAAAATTTCTAGTCTGCTTTTTATGTACATATTGTTGCATGTGTGGTGTTGATACCTTGATCATATTAGAAGTCATACTTATTAGATTATTAAGACATTACATTACATTAAAGTATGACGCATTGCCAAGGCATGCTGAAGTGACAATTTAATAGAAAAGTATGCTCCTGCAGTTGCCCTTGAGTATACAAACTGTATACTAATATGATGATTATCTTCATTAGTCATTCATTATAACGGGATTATAAAAGATATTTTGGAAAAACAGCATGCAAAATGAATATGATTTTTACAGCAAGGATATCATAATCTATAACTCTGCCTGTTTTCTTCTTTATTATTTATCATTTTTCTCATTCATTTGTCCTTGGTTTCTGGAGTTCATATTGGTAGACATTTTCAATTTCAAAACAGGAGTTCAGAGATCTCATACCTCCATGAAATATGCAGAAAGTTCTGTTGCAGTACCAAGGACAGCCACTAGGAGTAGGAGGCCCAAAGTTGACTTTGACCTTTATCTTTCCAAAACCTACCCACATACCAAATATTATCACAATCCATCTACACCTTCTTACAGACTCACCCAAAACAATGCCTCCATTTTCCTGACGGTAATTAAAAGTTTGCCAGCCATAATTGTGACAAGACATTATTTAATTCTTCCCCTTCAGGTCCCAGAGATCTTTGCATCCATCCGTCTGGCGACTAAGGAGTACCTGAAGGACAATCCCCATGTGGACAGCCGTTTGGAACAGGACATGGACAACAAGACCTCCAAGTTCGAGGTCATTTACTGCGGCAAGGTCGTGGTATCCCACACCAAGGCCCCGCCCACCCTGATAGACGACACCATCGAGAAGTTCAAAATTCACGACGCCGAGAAACTCAAGCAGCAGAAGAAGAGGCTCGGGTCCAGCTCCAGAGAGCCGGAGAAGGCTTCCAACAACTTGGCCAACAACAACTCCAAGGTGGGGTGTACGGAGGAGGAGTGTAGATCGAGTCAGGAGGACCCGCGACTGAACATCCACGTGTGCGAGACGCCGGACGCTGCCAACAGTGAGAAGAAGAGACATCGCAGCAACAGTGGAGGAAACGTACAGAACAGGACCATGTTATTTCAGGTGAAGAACATTTTTTTTTCTTACTTCAATGTTGACTTTGCACCAGGGGTCTTGCCAGCACCCGTTAAAATTTTTAAAACCAATCTGTCAACCTTGATAGACAAAATTGACAAAAATCTGGCAAAAATATAAAAACATCCAAAGGATCACTGACAACCACTTTGAACCCCATGATTTACCTCTCAAAATGATAGAAGTTACAAAATCCACAATTTGTTCCCGGACCCCCCATTGATTGCAAGCACTCTCTTCCCAGGTCCGATCTTAAACCTGGGCTGACAGAAAAACTTTTGAGCTGGCTAGAGTCTTGATTTGCACCACTGTGATTAGGAATTAGGTCCTTATAAGCTTACATGTTTGTCAATTATCTAAATCTTGCAAAGTTCATTTTTTCCTGAAATTTCTGCAGTGCTGACTTTTTTATTTCAAAATGTCTGTCTTCAGATTGGGACGCTGGAAGTGAGCCTGATCAGTCTGGAACGCAAGTCAGTCATCCTGGAGAAGAACTTCAAGGACATTTCGTTTGTATCTCAGGTGATTTTGATCTCCTACATATTGCTACCGTGACAGTGACATATATGCATTGCACATGTTCAAAATGCAGCCATTTTGCTAGCATTTGTAAGCAAGTAAGACTTCTTTTAGCTCTAATTCCTACCTTACACATGGCGTAACACTACTTACTAACAGTGTTGATACAATTGATGGCTTTCTTTCTTACCGTCTTGTATGTATTCTGTCTCACACTCACTCACTATCTGGTTTATCGTCTGTTGTTTCCCGACTTCCGAGGGTTAGACGTGCTTGCACAGCAGTTCACATTAGATGACTTGTTTGGGAATATTCCAATTCTATCCTTCCTTCAACATTTCTCGCTTGTTCTTCATCATCAAGGTTACCCCCAAATATTGACCCCACCAGGGTTTTTGTCAGTTGTTATTCACCTCTCGCTCTCAACTCTGTTGAACCTGTTGTGTAAGTGGCCTATCCTGCCACTTCCCTCTCAGCCACCTCTCCTCAGGAGTAGTGAACTATATATTCCTGTAGCTGTGCCCCCAGCCGTTCCTCCCACGTCAGTCAGGAAGCATTGACGTCAGCGGTACCACTCTGATGTCCCCTTTATCTTCTGTAGCCCACCTGGTAACACACCGCTGGATGGAGCCAACATTTATCAAATTACCCTCTTAACGTCATACCAAAAAGAGCCCTCGAGACATAATAGGGGTTGCCATGTAGAAAATATGCTTGAATTTTTTTCTGCCAAAATAATTTGGCATATGATATTACTGTTATCAAATTTCCTTTGATTTGTATTTCCTGCAGGGTTTCCCTTTCATTTGCATTTTTACCCACCTTTACAAGAAAACGATTTTTTTTCTCCCTCTGATCCTTTCCAAGTGGATTAGTCCTAAGAAGTTAAAGGCTTGACGTGGGCGATCATGGCATTTCAACCTACGTCAGCAACACACACTAAAAGGAAGAGATATTTTATTTTTTACACTCTTGGTAGAGCTTGCAGTGCAGGCAAAATGCTGAATTCAGCTTTGTCACAGGTAGAGCATGCATACACTATTTGTCATAGGGTTTCTTCTTTGGCAGTCCAGTCTAGCAGACTATCTTTGCACCTCTGGTGACTTCTTGTGTGGCTTGAAAGTCTGGCTTTGGTTTTGCAAACCCTGCTGCATATACTGCATGTGTGCTGTGTAGTTAGAGGTACAGTAGTTTGTGCTGCAGCCTTTCGCAGTCTCTGTTTTTCTGCTGCAGCTTCTACCCTTCTCTTACACCTCTCCTACACCCCTTGGCTTAGCTACAGTCTACTTAACCTCCAGCCTCCCGACTTATCTGTGAACCATCAGAAATTTGGGCATTAGGATCAGCATGTTAAAGGTTAAACATGCCTGCCTGCTTCAGTACTCAGTTGTCAGTAAATAACTGTATTATGCCATGTCTGACAAGCAATAAGTAAGATTTAATACGCGAGTAGTGAGATTTGATGATTCGTTCTGGCAGTAACTTGATTATTTCGCAAGATGTGAAAAGCAGACAGCTGGTGTTTTGCTAGAGAAGATAACATTCAAAGTAGATTTTCTTTTTGCACTGCCTTATAATCTCTCTGAGTTGATGCTCAGATATTCATGTTATCGATGCTCAATTTCCAGTGACCTTTTACGATTTTGTATGGAAATTTTGACACTATTCCTGCTTAACTGATGTGTTGGGACTTAACCTCCTTAAATATCAAGCTAACAATTTTGTCTTTGTAGGGAATCAAGCAAGCAGAGCATTTCGGCTTCATCTGCCGCGAGTCGAGCAAGAGCAGCCGCCACATGTGCTACGTGTTCAGGTGCCAGGCAGAGTCTGTGGTGAGTAAGGCAGGAGTTGACCTATCAGAGTTATCAACCAAAAACTGTGGTGTTCTTTCCAAGAACTGTCATGGACTGGATCTCATTGCCATCAAGTACAGTTGGGGCATCATCACTAGAAAACTTTAAACAACTCTTGCAGTTAAATGAGCAAAGATTGAGTGTAACATTGAGTCATTCAGTGTGATATAGCTACCTGCTGCCGCGCCCTGTGCCTGCAAAGCTGGTGTGTTATGCTGAAGGGTGGTTATACCGGCTATACAGATACAGATATTTTGACGCTCTCATCCTGCTGGAAAAGTCAGGAAGTTAGGCTTGAGGGGGTCAAATCTTGTCAAAGCCAGAATTTGTTCCAGAAAAAGTCCAGGGGCATACTCTGAATTGTAAAATGTTCATAGTATTTTTCTACCGCAAATTCTTGATACCACAAATATATGTTTCCAATGTATTTATGTTTACCGAAGGAAACATATTATATTTGCTCTGTTTCCTCTTCCTCCTCCTCCTCCTCCTCCTCCTCTTCCGTTCCAAACACCTAAAAATCGTAGATATTTTCGTAATTAGAACCTGGAAGAAAATGAAATTCAGCATGCTGGTAGGTTGGTACGTAAGACACTGAACCGCTGTCATTTTGGCCAACATAGATGTGAAAAAATGAATTTATTTGCAAAAAATGGGTGAAAAAAGTTGCATTTTAAGCCAAAAATCGAACAAAAAGAACGCGTTTGGAACATTCGAACAACCATGGAACAATGGAACAGCGTGTTCGATAACCGCGGTCAATGACCCTAGCGCTACGCACGGAACACCCGAGCTTTCCAAATATGGGCATCCGCCCTTGTATGACACGAGAAGAGATCGGTGGATCAATGTCAGCGGTAAGTTTTCATTTTTCTTCGTAAAATACGGTCATATGAATACCAGTCTCGAGTAGAGAATATTGCATGGATTTTGGGTTCAATATCCACAAGTAGGACTGCAGATTTCCACAGAACGCCGGCGACTTTGTGTAATTTTTGCATATCACCGCCGGCTCAAATAAAAAAAAAACACTCATAATTTACACTAGCTCCTGACTTGATAGAATCTCGTATGTATAGAGATTTAGGCTTGCTGCCGTTTTGAAAATAAACAGAATTGTGTTCATCTGTAACTATTGTCGACTTTGTAATGTGGGTGCGGGGCCGGGGAGGGGGCGTTTGTTTACGTTTATATAAACATGGATGTGACATTACATTTTGTCGTTTTGTCAGACAGTTTCAATCTTTTTCGGGATAATACAGTACAGTTCATGGGATAAGCATCAAATCTGGATTCATCGGGATATCCCGGGTATTTTCGGGAACCATGTTGACTAAGATTTTTACAGACAGACGGTGCGGCGCATGTTTGTTTCCAAATTATGCATGATGATAACATTAGCACAAACGGCTAGTGTTATTAATCAAATATTTCTTTTTTAATATCGAAAATTTTAGTGGCTTAATAATGTTTAGAACGATAACAAAATGATACAACCTTCTTGGTACGAGAATTTCTGTCTGACCTTGCGATGTGGACGGCCCTAAGTACTGCTTTTGATGTCACCCGACCCGCGCTATCTCAGATATAAAATCTAACACATCCACGTGCCATGTCGCCAGAAGTTCATTTTTCTCCTAGATAGGGGAGGTCGACGCACGGAGCTGCGGAAGGGAGATTAAACAAGAGGGGGGCGAAGCATAATTAAAAAGTTCTTTACGCCTCTTGGCTGTGTTTGCGATCAGCAACTAACAAGAATTGATACATTTCTGTGACTAGGCCACGTTGCCATAGAAACGGCACGCAGCATAGCTATCACCGCGCGGCGCCCAATCACAGCACACAGACGGGGACCCGCCCACTGGCTGGGCGGCAAGATTTCAAACTCAAAGGCTCGATGCTCCGCCCCAGAGACTCCGGCCGCCCTGGCGATTGTAGCGATTTTCCGCCTCAGTCCTGCAAGCGGCATTGTATTTTTCTCATCCCGATTTCATTCACAAGTGACATCGAGAACGAGAATGCTTTTTCCACCGGAAGATTTGCCAGCCGCGTGGAAGTACTTGCTTTCAGGGTAATACGTACGTCAATGGACGTGGTCGGATCGTTGATTGTTGATGCAAGGGTTTATTTATTTTATGTGTACGTGTTTGCATGGGAGGGGTGAGACGCTTGCCGCGGGATTTTGATGTGCAAACGTTCCTAATTTTCGTAATACAGAGACTACTTGACGCAGTCTGCTTATGAGAAGATGAGTAGACCTCAACAAGCCAATTTAGTACAAGATGTCACAATGAAATACAACTACTAGAATCCTACTACTACAGCCGGTACGCCCCATTTTATTTGAAGGTTTATAAACTTGCCGAAACTCACCGGAGACGAAAGGGTTTATTAAAAATTCATTCCTGCTATTTTCTTACAGTTTTCGTGAGTTTTTCGCTGCACAATAGCTTTGTAAAAATGTAGCAGTTCACCTATTACCGCGTGAGGAACGCGTCATCACAATATACACTCCTGTGCTATCGGTGAATAAAAATTTTGGCAAAGTTGACTGACGTCAGGGTGCTCCATTGGCCCTGCCCAGATCGCCCGACAGGACGTAAAAATAAACATTTGGCACGCCGCCATCGGTGACAGGACCCGCGGTAGACTTGGAGATCTCGCACCACACGCGGATATCTCGCGGGATTTTTCGGGACGCCTATCCCGAAAAATTCCGTATCCCGATGATGCATATCCCGTGAAGTTATCTCTCTAAACATAATAAGGATAATATCAGTTTCTGATCACATTTGAAATGCTTACTCGGCTGTTTGTATCCTCATAAGACTCTTAAGATTGGACCTCTGCTAGGAAAGGAAGCAGAACTTGGTCCATGAGAAACTGGGGAGGAACCTAACAGAGCTGAACCCAGCCATCCACAGAAGGATACAACACATCACAACCATTTCTAGAAACACATTATATCTCCATTTTGACCAGTAAATATTTATTACTTACTTTATCCGGTTATAAATATTCATTATGTATGTCAAATTTGCATAATATATGTAACAGTTAAGTCATGTATAGCTTTTAAGTATGTATGTATGGTTTTATAGAGTGTGTAGTTCCAATATTTTACACAACTGTAGATTTTCATCATCATTGCAATGATTTTCATATAAAATTTCAAAGAACAATTATTATAGAAGTGGGTATATTCACTGGCTCGGCGATCAAAAGAACAAGTAAAACCCAACAAAACTGGCTTGATATATATCTTATATACTGTAGTATAAAGACTAAAGTGTACTGTAGGAATTAGTTCTTCATATCATTGTATATCATTTCGTATGATATACGTATTTACAATTAGCCTTCTGTCATGTATTTGTAATAATAATAAACTTATCATCATTATTATTTCAGCCTACGTCCTGTTTCCTATTTACAAAAATGTAATAAGGTAGTGAGATGAGCGCAGCAAAGTCCTTTGTAACTAAAGCTGTCAAAAAGACTCGAAGTTTACTTGCAGTCTGCAGAGGATGTCATTGATTAAAGTTACATGCTGTGGCCTGATTGCAAACATGGTAAGAGTGTGTGCTGAGTGAATCATTGGTACTGTGGTATGTAACTATATATATCCTAGTATCTCCTATACATGGCACTACAAGACTAGTCTATGGTAATGGTCTTTGAGTGGCAGACGGGTAGACTTGGCCTTACAACGGCAAAAACATTCAAATTCCCCAGTTATAACGTTGATGTTACTCTATAAACAGCATATAAAAGTCAGTAATATAAGCAAACTATCCTTCTACCTTTCCTGTCCTAATAAAGGTATAACGTTAAATCGTAGGCAAGACCATCCTGAGGTAAACATATTGCATTTGCTTGCAAATGTTACCTTTCTAGTTCCGCTATTACATTTGTACTCAGTGGATGAATTTTAATGGAGGTTATAGATCTAGGCCTTTCTAGAACTCCTCAGTTTCTCAGTGCTTGTTCCAGCCCTCATGCTGTTAGTGTGACACTCTGAGCACCAGCCCATGTAGGTACATAATAAATGATGAGGCTTTTGGAATGGGATCAATATAAAAGCATTAATAAAGAATCAGTACTGTGATAGACTGAGCATGGACAAGATTTACAGCTACAATTGGGGGACCATCTCTGGGTGTATTTTCCTACCCGGGATACCATCTTTTCCAACTCCAAGTACTCTCAAGTAGGTAATACACTAGCAGAAAAACACTTGAAGGATCAGGCTAAAGATAGAACAGATATACTTACCCCAAAGTAACACGTACTCAAGCAGCTGGGTAGATTTTGAAAATGGTCTGACGTTTCAGGTATCATCCACTTTCTCATGTCAGTGACTGGTTATTTCAAAGTACGTTTATATTCACTTTGGTTTTCGTGATCACTTCTGTATCACAAATTTATCATTACCGCAAACTTTCTTTTCTCTGAAACCACCGCGAACATTTTCATTTTTCTCAGACCACAAACTTTTGATACTGCGAACATGCAGTGATTTACAGTATGACTTTGGCTAATGCTGGCATTTTCGCTAATGAGATGAAACTCTGTGCAGGTTGACGAGGTGATGCAGTGTCTGAAGCAGGCCTTCAACGCTGCAGCTGAGAGCCAGCGGACCCACATCGTGTGCGAGACCTGCCCCATGCACCAGTACCACAAGCTCGCTCTGCAGATAGAAGGTCAGAAAACTCACTTTTACAAACAGGCTGATACATAGTGCAGTCTCATTTTATCTTATATGGTGCGACCCCAAAAAATTGGGTGCACCTATTCCCAAAAATGAATTTTAAACCCTGGCAGTTAAACTAGACCAAGTGGCCACCTCTTCAAGCTGGCAGCCAAGTCATAGCAGCCACCATGTGCTCCTGATAGCCACGCAATGTCACTTCTCAAAAACTGGGGCCCTCGCAAACAGGCCGATACATCAGGAAGGACTTCATGTAGAACTCTCTAGTACTCTCTGAAATCATCTTTTTTTTCTGCTTTTTACCTCATGGGCTATACTCATTCTTTCCTAGAACGATCGCAGAGTGGAACTTGCTGTCACCAAGTAGAGTAGGGGCATTATCATTAGATCATGTAGAGTTAGATGTTCAAGGGTTAGGTGTAACAAGTCGTTCAGTTTAATGTAGCCAGCTGCCGCCGTGCCATGTGCCTGCGAAGCTGGTGTGTTATGCCTAAGGGTCATTATACTGGCTATTCAGATACAGATATAGATCTCTCTGGCCTCTTGCATGGGCAAACTTAGCATCTCTCACCTTGTCACGTTGCAAAGACTTTGATAGATGAAGGCTATTACACGTGCTTCTGGTATCTCACGCAGTGTCGCTTTTCACAAACTGGGGCCCTCACAGCTATGGTCTGTAAACCAAGTGTCATTTCAAAGTCACGTTTGCCACAGCTGCTACTGCCATCCATATTCTTTTTTCCTTGTACATAACAGCTTTATATAAGGTAGCAAATTTAACAAACCCATCCAATAGTGTGCCAATAGCAGTCACTTTGAATGTGGAAGGTCACTAAAAGTTTATACTGCACCAAATCTGTCTACATGTAACTCCTTCTAATCAGCAGTCAATAGAGTCTGGTGGCAAAGACATTGTTGGATGTTCAGAGATTTCGTAGTAACCTATTTCATAGATTACATACTCATCCATCTTGTCTTCTTGTCTGTCCAAAAATCAATTCTAACTTGAAAACAGATACAGTTTTAACTTGAGGGCCTTCGATTATTCCAGCCACAAATGTGCGATCATTGATTACAGTGGACCATACAAGGTGGTCTGGTATATCAGTCTTCATTACCAAAAGATCATTTCCAGTCTCAATGTCGCATTTCGCACCTGGCACCCCACTGATATACAGAACGATTTTTACGCCGTGGTCTAATTGGAAAGTGCATATTTATTCCAATCACTGAACCATTTTGTGACCTTTCAATGTTTCATTCTCCTACGCCGCCCGTAAAACTGGGGAAAGACCGCGAGATTAAAGAAATTGGAATACTGGTCTGATTGTCTTTGATGTAGGACAGCTCTCAGGTTTGGCCAATTCCTGGCAGGCATCCTTAGACCAGGATTATCCTGATTGATGAGGCTGTGGTTTATCTACTGAATACATCTATTTCTGTGCTTCAACCTAAGCTTCAAATTTATCCTGCTGTAAAAGCAGCATTTGATGCTACAGAACAGTTTATGTGGTTGTTCAGGTGCAGTGATAATGTTTTCAATTCCACATCCATAACATGTTTGATATCCTATGTAATTGTAAGGGTGTTTGCTGGTACTTCTGGCTACAGGGAGGTCACATATGTCTGCTATCCTGTAAAAATGTATAATGCACTCTTGAATTCAATAATCCCCAGTATCATTCTTATATTGTATAACTCATACATACCTTGGGATGGTACACTAGAGATTTATTTATCATTCTTTATTTTATTGGTCCAGCTGTACAAAAGACAGACAGGGTTGTCTAACCAGTTACAAGGCTATTTTAAAGGACTAACAGTATACATTTGTCAAACACTCTGTTTTTCAAAGTGGTGGATATAATGTAATCTGGCAGATAAAAGTTAAAAAGAGCCTACAGATTTTTTGTTCTGAAAATAGTTTCACTGGGTATAGGGGTTTTCTTTTACACAATAAGCCAATATTGGTTGTGTAAAAGAAAACTCCTATATCCTAGATTTCAGTGGTTGTTTCTGACTAACAACTGTTTGTGTCTCCAGGCTTGTACCCTCCCCGAGCCAAGGAAGTGATCCAAGCTCATCTCCAGGAGCTGGGAGACGCAGATCAGACTGAGATCACCGCCAGGATCAAGGTGGGATCATTCCTCAGGATTTCACTCTGATAGATCTAGATTATGGAATATACATTGTATAACATCTGTGTCCATAATTATCACCATAGTCCATAATATCACCACCTTGAGAAAAAGTGTGCTTAAAGATATTTTACTGCAACATACCCTAGGTATGTACATTTGAGGTGTGCAGGAGTGCATACCAAAAGTATGTTGCAGTAAAAATATCTTTAAGCACACTTTTTCTCTAGGTGGCAATATTATGGACCCTGGTGATATTATGGACACAGATGATACATGTGTAATGCCTTTTGGAACATGGAACTGTTACAGTGGATTTTTTTTCTATGTATGTAACTGAATGTTTTCTCTTTTTATTTCTCTGAGAAATTTGATATTGCATTGTAAATTAGCTATAAGTATAATTCAGAAATTTTGGAGTCTGCCAATGTTTATAAAGTTTTTTTTTTCTTATGTCTTCTTGTCTCTCTGTCCACAGAATGCGGAACCGACGGGTGAGCAGGATGAGAATGAGATCACCATGGCGATTCTGCGGAGCCTGTACGAGGGACGACAGAAGGTCCACACCCACATCAGTGACATCAGCCAAGTACGTCAACCTATTTATGTCTCTTGCAGAAAGAAAACATACTATTTTTGCTCTGTTTCTTCTTCCTCTTCTTCAATAATTAAGGTCAACGACCTGAACCAGACATCTGTCACCATGGTAACTAGCATGGGGTTACATCATGTTGCAATTTTATAGCAGGAGGGATTTAGGCTAGATTTAGATTTAGGTCTCATCTAAGTGATGCTACAATATTTTCAGTCACAATGGCACAATGCAATGTTGTCATTGTCATTCAAGAGACATAGGACCATTTCTCTAGTCATATTCATGAAATCCCTGCCTCAGGACAAAATTATTGATTCTAGTTATCATTTCTGGCTCCAACGTTGTGATTTATAGTTTATGGATTTGATAGGAAATCAGATGGTTGTTATTTCATCTCAGGAACAAAGGAGACGTCATAGTATAGTCAGGCCTCCAGGGTTACATGTATGTACAACAAAAAGTACTAGTAAAAGACATGTATATGCAAAGCGCCACATCTTCTAAAATATTTCACAGCGCTTGTTTGAAAACAAGGACTTAGCTTTTAAACAAGTGCCCAGACATGTTTGTCCCTGACATCACTTCCCTCTCCAAACAGGATGTTCTATTGATCTTGTGAATCAGTGGCTCCATAACATGTCCCTCACAAATTTGGATGTTTTCCCTTGTATAGGTAGGTACAGAGTAGGTTCTGTTTGGAGGAAAGTCCTCTTTCCTAGACAAGAGTGTCCTTCAAACTTTTTAACCTTTCCTTCACTGTAATTTGCACTGATTAATGTGGGAAACAAAAAGGCTCCAGGCTCTCACAGTGTCCTTGTGCAATATAGTTGAAAAAACAGGTTGTGTCGTGTAGTAAAAAGTTCAGCAGGAGCCAATGTTTTTGGTGGGATGCCTAACAACAACTGCAAAATTTTTCCCTCTTCAGTCCATCATCCATGAACACTTTTTAAACACTCAAACTGTTAGAAAATGGCCATGTAAACGTTTCGACACACACTCATTCATTCAGACATAATTGAGTTTAAACCCAGTAAAAGATAGCATTGTGATTTGCCCCCTACTGTAATGGTTTGGGCTATATTTAAACACCCATAATTGAGCCAGTTTCCACCAGGCAGCTCAGAGCTGAACAGTCTCCACCATGTTGTATGATCTTCCTCCTTGTTTTTCAAACAGATGTGAGTTTTCTTTTTTTTGTGGATAACAAAAAAGATACAGGTACATGTACTAGACTGAGACTCTAGATCTGTTAGTTTGAAGACAATGCATTGCATTTCTCAGTAAATAGTCTGTACATGACATAAGCCATAGCTGCTTGTTTTCTTCACTGTTCTTGTTTTCAACACTAACAGGTTTATCATTTTGTAGATGAGTTCGTGCATTTCATTTGTACTGGTACGATGGCTAAGTTAACTGGTAACTGTTATAACTTATAGACGTCATGTTCTCGGTTGTTTGTGGACGGCAAGCTAGAATCCTTTTCTTTGTATATTATTCAGTAGGTCATCGGCATACATGACCAGATGTCTCTATTTGAACCTTGCTGTATTTGTATTCTCTGAAAGGATGGTTTTGTGCCTTCTACGTGGCAAACTAGTTGTGACAAGGGCACACAAGCCAAAATGTTTATACCAGTGAGAAGCAAAGATCCTGGAATAACTCTGAAAATAGGTTCTGTTTTATACATGCAGATTAGTGTGACAGAAATGAATGAATAAGAATTGGACTGCATCAAACTGAGACCTACTGGAATTGGGTATTAAGATTTGAAAGTCATTTTTGCAGAATGTGCAAAATGCTTCTTATTAGTCTATGAGTATTGTTTCCAGGTGTTTGATTCTCATGTTGATTCCATATTATGAATTGAAGGATTGCTCTCTATGGAAACCTTTGAGTCATTGGTAGATCAACTATCAGGAACATATATTTTTGTCACGTTCCAAAATTCCTTAATATGAAACCGATTTGTGGGGAATAAGTGCCATATCCAGGTGATTCTCCAAACCATAAAAGGACTTTGTCTCCATGGAGACATTTGAGTCATCAGTGCAAACATGAACAGATGGTGGGACTTCCAGCCGTGGTGTGTGATGCTTAAAGGCCTTATAAGGAAAGTCATGGGAGGATGGTAGACAGGGTGCTTATAGGCCTAGGAAAAAAACTGTTGGGTTTCCTGTTTTCCGACCAACCCTAGAAAAAACTTCTTACCCCAGCCTTTTTTTTTTTTTGATTCCTGCAAGGGACAAAATTTTTTGAGCTGATCGGCCTTTTCTAGGTCCATGATCTGAGTGATAAAACATTGTAAAATCAGTTTTCCAACATTGACATTTAAGATATAAGTGCAAGTTTCACTTTGATAAACTGTATTGTATAAGTTGGATCACTAGAGATCACCAAAGTAAAGTCTTTATAAAAAAGAAAAAAAAAAAGATTATCCTACCTACCGACCCTTTTATTTCAGGACTCAAACATGAAACACAACATTTTTTTTCCTAGGCCTTGTAAAATGTGGAATGTGTTTTGTAAAATGTTGGTCAACAGTCTGTGTAGTTTGTTTCTGCCTTTGTTGCTCTCTTTTTTTTTCATCTGTCATTCAGGTGTTAAACTGTTACTCATTTTAGCATAACACTTAAAGCTGAATAAAAAGTTCCAACCCCAAGCTGTTAACTACGCAAGAAAATGCCTTTGTTTACCAGTGATTCACTAGTTGTCGCTTGGCTTGGAAATTCACCTGTTGTGACCCACAAAACAGGTAAAGAAAGCCTAATATGGTAATGAGGATAACAGGTGAGAAAGTATTCATAGTTTGCTAACAGGTCCATTCTTTTGTGTTATTAACACACAAAAGAAACAAAAGGGGTCAGCTTGTTCCTAAATGCCGACCTACTCGGATTGGATGTTGTTAAAAGCATGCTGGGAATCCTACCTGTTTGTTTTGTAAATTTGCATGTTCAAGGCTGATCAAATTTACCCAGTGACCTCACTGTAGGCACTTTGCACCTTTTTTGTGCTAAAAAAAGCCAGGTTTAGTCACTCAGCACAATAAACACGTTCCTCACTTCAGTCCAGACCACTGAGTGCTACACATGTAGTGCAGTGAGCTGTCAGTTCTTTACCAATTTCTGCAGATGGTTTTGAAACTCCCCCATATTTTGACCATGCCTAGCGCGGTATGTATGATTTTGAATTTATCTTATCTACATCTATAGTTGACATTGTTTGCCAACGGCCTCCAACTGGCACTAACTGCCATACTTTTGTAACTTGGAGCATGGTTTTATTTTCCTTGCTTGGACCAGTTTATTGAGGATATTGAGTAGTTTTTAATAACTTCTCCTGTTTCCGCTTTTTGTATTCATTGATTTCACTCGATAGTCGCAGACTTTTCAAACTACCACTGTTCAGCTGACTGTAGCAGTTCTTGTGCTTTTGCAAGATGGTTTTTGGACAGGCTATTCCATCCAGAATTTGGGTACAGTATTTTTAGTTTCATGACAAAACAATGTTTAGAATATCGTCCTAGTATTTCTTTACCTTTCCCCCAATTTTAACACAGGCTTTTTTCACTGCGGATGTCGCCATATTGGCTCTAATTCATTAGGAAATCTGATCATCTGCACACATTAAGTGTTTCTATTTCAGTGACCGGTTTTCTGTTTCTTTACGTCTGATGTGACTAAGTCTTGCTTTTTGTGATATCCTATCCCCCGCGGTGCGCATTATGCTGGAAGGTTGTGTGTGTTCGTTACAAGGACATGGCCTTTTGAGAGCCGTGTGTATTTGCACTAGCGAGCGGCCATTTAGCGTAGTACTTAGCCGGCTCTGTTTGGGTTGGATTGAACGCATCTGTGGACCACTTGAAGCTAGCCATGGTAAAGTAACACTTGTGTCCAGACTGTGTTGTGAAGAGGGGTTTAGGTGTTGCAAAGTGAAATGTGCCATCCATATTTAGCAAATCATGACATTTCAACAAGGCTCAGTATGTTTATTGTTATCAACTAGATATTGTATACCATGACAATCCCACTACTGGGCTAATACAAGGAATAGTAAGGGAAAACTGAGGTTGCAACAAAAGAAATTCCACCACCTGATGCTCCAACCATGGAGGTGGAAAAACGTCTTTTAACTCCATGCTCCAACCATGTGCTGAAATGATTTTAGATTTTGTACATAAAGTAATGTGGTGTTAATCTGTAGAGGACCAAGTTTTCACTCAACTTTTTTTCTTCCCCAGGATGGACACCGGTATCCATCTAAGTTTGATGTCATCAGAAACCGGGCCAAGAAGTCTCTGGCAAACTCCTTCGAGAGCCTCCTGTCACGGGTAAGACCTTACTGTTTGCTATAACAGTTGTTGTTTATAGTGAAGTGTCAACAATATATGCCAAAAAACAGTGACTCAAGCAACTGGATATGATACGGAAAATTGATTTGATGTCCAAAATCATATCCATTTGCTTGAGTGACTGTTTGTTGGCGTATCTTATCACCTTGATGTCTAACCTTCACCGATATATCTCGACAATATGCTAGAATGAAAGCTGTTGAAGTCTGTCGGTATCACTTGGCATATCCCAAATGACTTTGAATTTATAATGTCATATCTAATAGAATTATTACCATTTGCTGGAATGCTCTCTCTTGTTGTATTTGAGAGATCAACAACAAGGATTGTGACTCTATGTTAGAGCACTGTCCACAGCAGTTACAATATTTTTATTTTCATGGATTCATTTCATGACAGTTGTTGCTAGGAGGAGAGCTATGTCACATATAGTTTTTTTTTTCAGAATATGAGCTCAGAAATCTGCATGATGTGTGATTTGTAACGTTTTCTTCATCACATCCAAGAGTTATATAACAACTTAGCACTAAAATTCTAATGTTGGACAGCATGGTTGATTGACAGTTCTTTGAGCACTGTGATTGGTTGCTAACTTGATTGATTGACAGTCCTTTCTGCACTGTGATTGGTTGCTAACTTGTGTTAATTTCTGTGCGGCATGGTGTGACATGATCAGCGTGCATCGGCAGGTACCATATTTACGGCAAAGGTTAGCTTCATTCCTTCCCACAGATCTCTATGTGTACAGCAGCCAGACCACTCGCGCATGCATGTCACGCTCTCCCGTCATTGTGGGCGCCCTGCTGTATCACTTTGAGCTGCACTGCTCTGTAATTTTGCAAGCGGTATTGGTGACTCCTCGGCTGCATGGCATTTTAATGGATCACTCTTCAATTCAGCACACTGCTGTTTCTGTTTCCTTTGGTTATGGGGCAATTCAAGGCAATCATTTATAACACTGTCTGTGTTGCAGTAGGTCTTGTTTTTTATTTATTACCTTGGATTTTTCTTAGGTTCTTTCTTCTTTTACCAGGACACATCATTACCATTTACTCAATTAACAAATTATTAAAAAAAATGATGGAAATTTTCATAGTCTTAATCACCAATTTTCCTCAAATGCAGTTTTTGTCAAATGCAAGAATCATGCAAAGTTTCATGTTATCTGGGTGTAAGTAATTTTTGAAACAGTTAAATTATTACTGGAAATTTTTTTCCCCAAAATCTTCAAGACCTCATGAAATCTTTTGATTATTTTGCGCAAGGTATCCAAATATAAAGTGGATGAATTAGCTAGGCTTACAATCACCATTCACCTGGATACATTTCTGCCAACAAATATTGATGGACGGAAATTGGACATCCTGGTGCAAATCATAGCCATCTGTGTTGCATAGCAGATTGCTGGTGTAAAAATCTGACTGGGGGCTCTTTTCTCTTCACTGTAACCTTTCAATATTTCTAACCTGTCACAAGCTGAGACATTAATCTTTAACCATTCATGTCTGATGTACACCAAAAATCTCCCATCCACATCATTATATAGTTTGGAAAATATCCATTCAATAGTTTTTCCTTACATGAGACATGAATGAGTTCTGAACATGTCTACTACAGGTGGCTGGTGAAGGTCCTGTGCATCATTGTGCTAATTCATTGCATTTTATGTTTAATCTTCAACGACTTAAACCGCAAAGCAAACCTTATCACACAATGCTAATGTTAGACAAAGGTTTATTTTCCAAGAAAGATTTGTCAGAAAACCGGTATTTTTATTTGTTTTTTCAAAACAGAGTTTTCTTCATTATCTGAAATTTTCTCAGAAGATGTGCAATAATACTAGTAGCAGCACAGAATGTATCTGTGCAATAGAATGCACCTGTGCAATACAATGTATATACTGATGGCCAACGCACAGCACCTTCATTTTAACCTCTCGCCCTAGATCAATGTTGATCTGTCTTAAGGGGCCGAGCAAGGTTTTTTTTAACCCTTCATCTAGTCTATTATTTCAATGTGTATTTTTTTTATTCCTCAAAGATTTGTCAAACACACAGTCATAGATAGATGTGTACAGTGTTTGAATGAAGAAGTGAACTGTTCTGTCATCTCCCAGGGGAAAGGGAAGCAGCGTCACGCCAGCGAGCCGATGGGGAATGGACAGTCGGCCCGAGACCGCGCTGCAACCCTGGACTCCGGTGCTGCTGCCGCCGCTGCTGCTAAGGTAAATTCCCACATCAGGGTTTTTTTCTAAGCCAGGGAAGAAGAGCACTGCTCCCTCATATAACCAGCCAGTGCTCCCATATCAATTTTCAGATTGTGGCTACACAACATGAAGTCTTTCTCTATTATTTTTTTCCAGTCAAGATATAAAAACAAAACATCATAACAATGCGTTCTAGCATTACAAACTGAGTTACTCTGAAAAAAAGGGCTGTATATTGAAAAGGCTAGATGCAACTATTTGCATACTATAATCAACTCTTCCAGTTTCAGGCTGGGTAGATCAACATTTTGGAAGTCAGTTAAAGAATATCAAATTATACTAAATGCTTAATTTACAACTTAGAAGTAAAGATACCCTCCCTTACTTAATGTGTGTCAACAATATATTGCTACATATCTTCATAGTTTTCCTTATCTCTGGAATATAACATAATTTTCCATCTGCTTTTATTTATCATTTGCTGCTCATAATATCATATCTAATCGATCTGCCATTTTTCTTTCTTTTTACCATTCCTCATCTTATCATCATCATCATCATAACCATTAATCCTTCCTGTAGCCGTCTCTGGCTGAGGTGCCAGAGCTGCCCACACCCCCCTCTTCCCTCCCCCTGCACAGAAAGTTTCCACTCTTCAGAAGCACCTCTCTCCACCCGGTACTCTTCTCTCATCTCCAAGCTCATCTCCCATCTCTGGGGGGCAAGACACTATCCAACTAGCCAGTATTCATGACGAGAATTAAACTGTTCTCCAACTCAATAATGAAAATGACTCACCAGAAATTTTCGACTGAATCACTCAGTCTTCATCAGCTTTATGACCCAAGTGCTGTGGACACATGACTTTTAGTGACTACTACTGGCTGACGTCAGACAGTATTCAGTTGGCCTTGTGTCTTGCCCAACGTAGAG
The DNA here is from genome assembly GCF_001625305.1 of Branchiostoma belcheri. Classification (NCBI taxonomy): domain Eukaryota; kingdom Metazoa; phylum Chordata; class Leptocardii; order Amphioxiformes; family Branchiostomatidae; genus Branchiostoma; species Branchiostoma belcheri. Next base: position 1,947,456 of record NW_017803824.1, on the reverse strand, counting down.
GTCTGCTTGGAGATTAACTCTTCTCTGCTTCAACTAGCCATCATGCGGCATATAATGCTTCAACTGTATTTAAACATTACATAATAATAAACATGCCAGCCTCCTTCATGATGCTACAGAACTATAACTTTTCTAGTATAGTTACCAGTTTTTAGTAGATGATAAACATTCAATATTTTCAAATGATAGCTGGATGTAGATATCAGTTAAAAAATTCAGCTTGCAGTAAAGTACAAATCTAGTCTGAAGGCAAGTAGCTGTCAGAAAATACTAGACTAGTTAATTTCATAGGAGCTTCTCCTCTTACTGTAATTCCTGATATTTTCACGGTTCTGTTCTCATCATCACCATTTTCAAATCATCTTTGTTTTGCCCCCCTCCACTTTTTCACCATTGTGAAGATTAAATTCCATGAACATTTTCCTCACACTGTGAAATTCCACTACCGTGAAAACATTGTGAATTGCAGTATTTCCTCCCATTTTTGACTTTCTTTATTTCCGCTTGTCTGTGTGTGTGTGTTAGGCCCGGGCCGCAGCCGTAGACTCTACCCGCAGGGAGAAGTTTTTCTTCACCCGTAGCATTTCAATGCAACAGGTTACTATATAGCCAGTCCTACCAACTCTTGGGTGCATGCGGCATGCCGTAAGGGCAGATAAACTACTCTCCTAGCAGAAATTGATGGAGGATGATCGTTATCTTTTTACATTTGGCCTTTTTTTTTGTTTTGGTGGGGGTAACGACCCCCAAAAAAGGGCCATTTGTAAAAAGATAATGATCTTTCCCCATCAATGTCTTCTTGGAGAGTCAGATAAACTCCCTCCCCTTCCCTCGCATGTTAGGTACAGCGCATGGCTCGAGGATATAACCATTTGGTCTAATGCCAGAGAACATTGCAGGGTATAACGCATGGCCTAGGGTTGTAACCATTTAGTCCTAATACTAGAGAACTTTGTAGGTTATAGAGCATGGTGCAAGGATGTAACTATCTATTCTAATGCCAGAGAATGTTGTAAAAAGATAACATTTGCATTGCAGTAGTCATAGTACATTATAAGTCAATCAGGTCAAAATAGGGCACTCTTGCATAACACTAATCTTTCTCAACTGCTCTCTTATAATGTGTAGAGTAATCATAGACATGTTGGAAGGCAGTGACTAAGGCATCAATTGTTGTGATTTTAACTGAGGCATTATAAAATGTACTATGCTTGTCTACTCTGCAACAAGAAACAAACAGACCTTTCAATCAGAACAAACAGGAACTCAAATTGCACGTAGAAGGCTGCCTATGAAATTGAAACTTGGGTAATAACTATCACTCAAAGTCACTAGAAAAAACTCACCAACAATGGCATTACCTGAGATTTATCTAACAAACCTTTAACAAACTATAGGCATTACCACATTGACAAGGAACCAAGGTAGAAGAGACGGATGACATTGTCATTTTTCCTTTGATTCGCATTGCAAGGAATTTGGGATGTAATACGGCGAATCCAGATTTGCAGCCTAATGTACAAGCAAGTGTAAGGGTTGAGGGTAAGAAACAAATTAACTCAGCATGAGCAACACAACGCATGGTGGACCCAGACTTTATGAAACCTTTAAATACACAGTGCTTTTTAAACTTACCTGTTTTTCCCTTTTCCAGAACCCATCCAACATCCCCCCTCCACTGAGACTAGTGGAAGACTCCCCTGGCCCCCCCACGTCCGCGCCCCCCACCCCAGGCAAGGAGGTGGAACAGAAGTTTGACCTTGAGGACTCGCCGTTCCAGCTGAGAAAACGCAGTAACACGCTGGACCACGTCCCGCCCAGGCGTAACATCATGAAGGACATCAAGTCATCGCCGCTCGCCTCCAGATCATCCAGCAAGGACAGTCTGTCTGACAGCTCAAATGGGAGCAAACAAAGGTTAGAACTCCCGTAAATAATTTCGTCAGGTTGGAAGATACTTAGGGTATAGAATTTTCTTCTTACACAACCAGTAAGGTTCTCACCTGCTTACGTTTCAATGTCTATCAGACACCTTCCTCAGAGCTTCTGACTGGAGTTCTGCAACTCGCCGCTATTTATCGCCAAAGTAGGTGTACCAAAAACACGTCAGAAGCTCTGAGGAAGGTGTCTGATAGACATTGAAACGTAAGCAGGTGAGAACTAGCTTCAAACATCTTTAGTATTCATCTATTTGATTATTTCATCATAAAATGGCTGGGTAGCCCATTCAGCTAGTAGGAGCTGCTTTCCAATGGGGCCCGGCATACATTTACACGGGACAAGACATGATTACATTTAGTCAAGCAACAGAAGGTGGACAACAGTCAACTGTCTAACATTGAATTTATCTTTAGGTGTTCTAGAACTGGTTGCCAAGGAAAGATAGAACAAACCACTCCTGCCTTTGTGATACACTATCATGGAAATATTGTTCTAAAACCAACAAGAAAGTGGCTTCGTTCATGTGTGTCGAGCTAGTCTAGTTGTAGTGAGAGCTTTAACCAAAATAGTTGGCCTGTAATGTAGCAAAATGCCATTCAGAAGAATTAAGTGTTTTTTGCAAACCTTCAGACTACATCAGAGCATCTCATCGCCCCCCGACACGCCCCAGGGGTACACCCCGCGCAGACGAATGTCGTGGAGACAGGCCATCTTCACCCGGGTGGTCACACCCGGCCGGAATAACACAATGCCAGGTACCTTGTGTATGTATCGGTGTACGTGATTGGGCATCACCCATGTTGATTCCTCTTGCTTTCTCCAATCATATCAATCATTACAAATGTTGTGCTTTGTTATGTTGTGTTCTAACATTGTTCTTGCTACCACATTTCAAGGTGATGTTTTTGTCATTGTTTGGTGAAGATTTCGTGTATGTGTTCTATCTGGTGACTTAACTCCCTCATTGTGTCATACAATGTGGATACCATTGCCATGACATTGTTGTGTATCTTTCACTTATCTATCCATGGATGTAGGATGGTAGAGATAAATTGTGTTGTCACAGTCAAAAAGGTTTCCTATGTGTCCCTCAAGGCTTGATTAGATCAAAGTAAACAATAAACGTAAAGTCCTTGCCAAACATTTCCAATACAAAGGTTTAACCAGCTTAGTATGAAAAAAGTTCACGTTACTATTTTGGGTTCATTTGGATTAAATGTAAGATGCTCTTTGCCAAATTCCATCCAACCAAACTTCTCCAGAAGAAGAAAGGAAAAGGGAAATTCCATCCTTAAAATCTTCTTGTTGTTCGCCTCTAGATCTCAAACTGGTTATTCTCGAGCAATGCAGACCACATATTGCATAGAAATCAGCAGGTTAATGTTAATGCAAATTAGCAGAAATGTAAACCATATGTTGCGTTGGATATAGGGGTTTTCTTTTACACAACCAGTATTGTCTCACCTTGCTTATGTTTCGGTGTCTATCGGATACTTCTCAGATCTTCTGACTGGAGTTCTGCTTCTTACCGCTATATCGGCTACACATAGTGACGAGAAGCAGAACTCCAATCAGAAGCTCTGAGGAAGGTGTCTGATACACACGGAAATGTAAGCAAGGTAGGACAAGTTTGGTTGTGTAGAAGAAAACCCCTACATGTACAATGTATATCCTATACTCTACCAACCTGATGAAAAAATGCTATGTTACTGTTACGATTACAAGTTTGGTTGTGTAGAAGAAAACCCCTACATGTACAATGTATATCCTATACTCTACCAACCTGATGAAGAAATGCTATGTTACTGTTACGATTACAACCCACTTGATTTCCCACAGATGTGCATGAGCTGGATGAGACCCTGACCACGCCGGAGGCCAGCCCCAAGCTGCGCAGCGAGGAGAAGCCGAGAAAGAGAACACGGGAAGAGCTGCGAGCGCTGTGGAAGAAAGCCATCATGGAGCAGATCTTACTCATCAGAATGGAGCGAGAAAACGTCAACCTCAAAGGTACTTGTGTTCATCTTGCAAGTGTTATTTTTTTTGCTGGTTGTGTTTGATAATGTTCCTTGTTGGTTTTAATGTAGTTGAATTTTTATTGCAAAGCTTGGCGCAATTCAGCCGTGGCTGCAAGGCCAATCTACTGTGTTTGAACAATAAAGCAACCAATCACAGTCTAATAAGTTGCCTGTAGCTAATTCTTTGTGATTTCAGACCCACTCGCCCCCTCCCTATTCATGTACAAATCCTTGCCTGTTGCTAAACCAGAAAACAAAACAGCCTTGTCACTTGTGTGGTACACAGCTTTTTTTCTATTCAGGATTTGAAAGGATTCTTCATTCAATCAGGAAAAAAGATCTTCTTGACATTTATTTGGTTGACTCAGAAAGGATCATAGTACAATGTATCTCAAACAACAATTGTGCCTGTTGGACCTCATATCAAAAATTGACGAAACATGATTTTGCAGTAGTGTACAGTACCTTTGAAATGCCAGGAAGTGTCCCTTGACAGGTAATTTTACTCTCCCAGTGTGAGATCCATCTTGGTCCCCATAGAGTTAAATGCTTCTCTTGATGTGTTATAATTGCACCGTTTACAAAAGCTGCCAGCATCCTTGATGAATGCAAGCGATAGAGTTTGTAGCATCTGTTGCCCTATGGTGCTCATAACTGTTATCAGTACTGCTATATAATCTATGCATGGAGGTGTTTTATATCTTGCGATGCTTGCATCTGTCAATGGCTAGGGTGCTTCGAGGTGCTTCATTTATGCATGCTGCTTGACTGGATTCCACAAAATAGAAACTTGGTCCTCTGTATATTTAGGAATGTATCTGTGATCTTTTTTATTGTTGAGATTCACCTTATGGTATGGGTTTCTTTTTTTTTCACCACTTTTGATAATGACCAGTATGTTCCTTACACATGGTGTAACTTTGGATCTGTTTTTTCTTTTAAAATTTTCCCTTTGTTCCAATACTTGAGGTGTATCTGTGTTTCTTGATGTACTGTATGTCACTCTCTTATAGTAGTGTCTCTGTCTTTTTGCTGCCTTAAGGAAGTTTTGTGTTTTTCTGTCTGTCGTCTATTGTGATTTTTCCAGGTAAGCTCATGGTGTAATAGCACTTTGTAGAGCTGTGTACCGGTACGCAGTACCGATACTGTACCGGAAAAATTGATTAGGTACAGGTCCAAAATACCTAATCCCTCAGTACCGGTACTGTACCTAAACAATTTCACACTAATTTTATGCCTATTGGTGACCTCAAATGTTTAAATAGCTGGTTAACAATGGGTGCCTGTGTAAGGACAGTGTGTTCATGAAAACAAAAACATCTTAGTTTTGCCTATATTTTATCTGAGCATTCGCCATAAACAAAGAATAAACCTTAACTATCAAGTTTATTTATGTTTTTTTGTTATTGAAGGAGTTCAGAAGAGCATATAAATTGGTCGAATTGTTCAGGTACAGGTTCAGGTCCGGACCTGTACCTAAACCTGTGTACCTGTACCTGTACCTAAAATTTGTTTAGGTACACAGCTCTAGCACTTTGTCATGATAGTAGCACTGGAAACACCATTTCACATTCACCATTACCATTAGATACCTGCAAACAACATGTTTTTGCTATTAACAGTCTAACACTTTCATCTTAATACCCAGAGTGAAAGAAAATGATATTTTTGTCTACTCTGTCTGAAGCCTTTACAGCTACATTGTATTTCAAAAAAATTTCTTGACATGGTTTAAAGCATATCTGTTAGTCAGATTCGCATGACTGAACAGTATGCTTGCATAACTTGACAATAGTATTTGAAGTTGAACTGGACTGCATATGATGTACTCTAAGCTTTGTGAAAATGAAGGAAAAAGAAAACAAAATGGCAGAAGAACCTACCAGGCTAGGGTTGTTCAGTATTCTCCTTGACCTGAAAAGGTGACTCAGGGTCCTAAGCATCTCTATAGACCATTAATACTGGTAACATTTCCATTCAGCACTGTTTCTTAGAAATTGTCAGTGCATAAAATGTTGTCGAAGCCAAATGGTGACTCTCCTTTGGTTATTTTGCGGGTCTGTCATACGTATTTCCGCCTTCTGTTGTAATCCTCTTTCTGAAGGGCACTGCCCGTAATATGTACAAGGGATACATCAGACATCTTACGATAAGAATTACATTATTTGCTGTACATAAAAGCTGTGTGGGTGGTACTGGATTGATATTTTGCCCCATGACATTTCCCCCCAAGCTTGTATAAAGCATGGTGTGAGACCATTGTACAACCATTATCTACTTTGCTGTCTGTTTTAACCTACTCTCCAAGCAGAGGTATAGGCTTCAACTTATTTTTTATGTTTTCGGCTTATTTTTTAGGCATTTTTATCAGGTCTTCTTTTTTTCTTCTGCTTTTTTTCTTTCTTTATTCAGCAGCCATTTGGGTGACATATTGGATACTGCCGTGCCAATGGTGCTGTCTTGCAAATTTCATACTGTCTTCTAGCGACCAAAAGATCTGCTTGGAGATAAGTTTTAACTTGCCAATTTGGCACTGTCGTTATCTTCAGAATAGTCCCCAACTCCCCATTCTATCCTTGATTTTGGATCTTTTAGGTACTCGGCTTGCACTGCTTTTGCATCCACTTATACCTGCTATATCTTTTTCATGAGGAAGGGTGTCAGGAATCTGCATGTTGACATGCCTTCCTCACTTTCTTTGATATTTGTTTTTCCATTGTTTAGGTGCCATTTTGCCTCATTCAGCTTCGTTTGACACCAGTAAGTCTCGATGGATATTTTTTGCATAAATTTTGATCGGTTGGTGGTGTTTCGTCACGTTTGCTGTGAGGTCTATTTTTGTGTGCACAATTAATTTCATCCTGCTTTTGCACCACGATAACAGAAAGAGCAGTGTTTTTTGTGCACAGCATGTTCACAGCATTCATTGGGCACTTTATGCACCCGTTGTTTGTATCTTCACTGGTATATGGTTATGTTTTATCAATGTCAAAAACGGAAATCTTTAATGTTGCCATAATGTTCGTCAGAATGTCTCAAGGTTGTTTTTGGGTATTCATGAACGACATCCCATCTATATTTTCCAAATCTTGTATCCTAAAAGATCAAGAAAACATTGGCATTGGGCATCATCAAGTGTCGGCCTTGGTAAATAATGTGGCCACAGTTTTACCCAGACATGCCCAGAAAACAACATATCTTGCTTCTAAACCCTACAAGTGCAGCACTCGCTACAAAATTTTGCATAAAGATGCCCCATTTTCCATTGGGAAATGTTCACTGAGCAGTCCCTTCTCTATTTTGCATATGCCCTGGGTTTAGGTCCAGAGGTTCGAATCCGTATCTGAACCTCTGGACTTGAATCCAGACCTGGACATGAACATGGGTTTAGGTACACAGCACTACTTGTGTGGTAAAGATCAACCCATGTGACCAGATGTTCTGTTCTCCCTCCCACAGCCCGTATGGATGCGGTGGAGACCAAACGCACCAAGCTGGACTACGACGTGATCCTGCCCTGCTCCAAGAACACCCTGGTCATGTGGGACGGCATGCTGGGAACTCCCAACAGGGCAGAGGTCAAGTTCAACCCTGACGAGCTGCTGGCTGTCGTCAGAGCTGGTGAGTTGGTTAGTTAGTATGGTTACCAGAATATAGCCATGACAACAGACAAGATTACACTTACTCACTCATCGTCTTGCTCGTGGTGCATAGAACCAACTAGTTTCACTAGGCCTCACCATCTTCAGACAAGGGCAGCCAAGAACAATATGCTGGAACACAAATTGCCTATATTGTATCATTAAATACATGTCATAACATCATTGTGAACTTACTTGTACATTCAGGCAAATTTCTATATATGTTGTAGAAGAAATTTATACATGACATGGTTAAAAGGGTTCTGTAGTGATGTTAAATAGTAATAGTCAAAGTGTCAAACGATGTTACACATTTGTCTTTTTTAAATAAATGTATGTAATGTAACGTTATGTAATTGTATGTTGATGTTCTTATGTACTTCACCCTCTCCTGGAAGAATAGCTGTCACCCACGGTGGGCAGCTAAAGGAGAGTTGTTTCATAATAAACTACCATAAACCACAATGTTTTCTCTCACGTTCTGTCCAGGTGTACCCAAAGTGCGCCGTGGAGAGATCTGGAGACTCCTGGCCGAGCAGTACCAGCTCAGGAACAAGCACAGCAACGCTCCTCCAGAAATCCCCTACGAGGAACTCATCAGACAACTCACATCACACCAGCATGCCATTCTCATTGATTTAGGTAGGTGGCGCTGTTGAATGGTCTGTTATATGCTCCAGAATGACTTCAATATTGGAAGTCTGTTATACTTCATTTGTTGCAAAGTAACTCATGTGTGTTATCTTCAACCATGAATGGTATAATATCCAGTCAGCACGTTGGCAGAATATTTTGTGACTGCGGAAACCTGTGCAAAGCACTTTTGCAGAGCATCTCATTTAAGGTCGTATTTGGGTACTTAAGGATGACATCTATAGTTTTCAATTATTGTGTTGGAAAAGATATCGTCTGCAATGAAATAACATTGATAAAACGTCCAATGAAAAACCATGAAAAATCGCAGGTGCAGTACCTTCTGCAATGTGCTTTCCCAGCCACTTGTTCTTCAGACAGCCTTGATTTTAAGATGTTAGCTAAAAGTTAAGAATTGTTTCTTTTTCCAGGCCGCACCTTCCCGAGCCATGCATACTTCTCCACACAGCTGGGTGCGGGACAGCTGGCCCTGTTTAACCTGCTGAAGGCCTACTCACTGCTGGACAGGGAGGTGGGGTACTGTCAGGGACTCAGCTTCGTCGCAGGCATCCTGCTCATGCATGTAAGTCACACAGCACATCACAAGTCACCAAAGACAGTAGGGTCATTATCATAAGATAGCTTTAAACAATGTTTAGAGTTAGATCTTCAAAGGTTAGGTGTAACAAGTCATTTGGTGTAACGTAGCCAGCTGTCGTCACACCGCGTGCCTGCAAAGCTGGTGTGTTACACCAAAGGGCGTTTATACCAGCCATACAGATACAGAATACTGTAATACAGATGCAGATACTTAAAATTTGTATTAATAGTATTGCCTGTTTGTTGAAAACAGCAAAATTTTATTTCTGTTCTATTTTGAAATCAAATTGATCAAATTGAATGTACATCCAGATTTCATCCATAAATTGTACAAATGTAGTTCTTCTTCTTCTTTAGTATAGGCAGCCAACATCGTTTGTGTGGTCTTCAGGTTCCTTACATTACCCATATTTCTGTTTCTTTTCACAGATGACAGAGGAGGAGGCGTTCCACATGCTGACCTTCAGTATGTACCAGCTGGGCTTCAGACGGCAGTACAGACCTGACATGGTGGCACTGCAGGTACAGCAGCTCCTCTACATCTCATTGCTCCAAATTCTTTTGCTGTATTTTGGTAATCTCTTGGCAGGTCATACAGTGGCAAGGCAGTATCCATTGGCCAGAGGAGTGTCCATTGGTCAGCGAAGGGTGGTACTGGCTGGCTAATGGATACTCCCTGGCCAATTTGATACTGTCTTTTGCGGCCACCAAAACACCTGCTTTGAGATCAGTATCATAGTGTTTAAGTCTATGGTGGTAACTAACATGTTTTTTTCCAGTAAATCACAGTTACTTATTAATAAATGCAAAATTCACTGCAGTCTCAGGGTACCTACTTTTTACAGAATGTCTGAATTGAAATGATTTGACTTCAAATGATTTAGAGTCAAATATAACATCTAAGTATGACACCTGTATGCCAACTGTGTTAGCCACAAAGAGTATTGTGTTGTAAAAACTTGGCACATATCATAAGATAACGGGGTATTTTATTGCTGTGGATGAGGTGTGAGTATATCATCCTGACTGTAAGAATTTTGTGCAAAAAAAAAACAGTTACTCAAGCAACTGGATATGATTTTGGAAATGGTCTGATGTTTCAGGTAGCATCCACTACCTTTCGTCAGTGTCATTCAATATGCAGTTGCATGAGTAACAGTTTCTTTGGTGTATCTTATAACCTGTAAGTCTAACCGTTACCAACGTAAGGGATGGTATTGCTGAGTCTGTATCAGTATAGATGAGGTGTGAGTATATCATCCTGACTGTAAGAATTTTGCGCAAAAAAAAAAAACAGTTACTCAAGCAACTGGATATGATTTTGGAAATGGTCAAGACATTTCAGGTAGCATCCACTACCTTTCGTCAGTGTCCAGTTGCGTGAGTAACTGTTTTTTTGGCATATCTTTCACCTGGATGTCTAGCCTTCGCTGACATCAGTGATGCTATTACCGAGTCTGTATTGGTATAGATTAAGTATTACTTAAATCATCCTGACTGTAAGAATTTTGCCCCGCTATCTCAGATCCAGATGTACCAGCTGTCTCGCCTGCTGCACGACTTGGCACATGTCATAAAACAGCATTATTTGCATTAAACTATCGTGAGTAAAAAACAAGGGATGGTATTGGTGAGTCTGTATTGGTATAGATGTAAGAATTTTGCCCCGCTATCTCAGATCCAGATGTACCAGCTGTCTCGCCTGCTGCACGACAACCACCGCGAGCTGTACGAGCACCTGGAGAAGAACGACATCGCCCCCACGCTCTACGCCGCGCCGTGGTTCCTCACGCTCTTCGCCTCACAGTTCCCACTGGGCTTCGTCACTAGAGTGTTCGGTAAGGGGAACAGTCATGATTTGAGAATGAGGACCAGGCTCTAGCCAACACCAGTTTTTTTGTCAATTACAGGAACTTTGTGGCATGTGACAGAAATTTTTTTTTAATCAATCCGTCAACCTTGATGGAATAACTTTGCAAAAATCTATAAAAATATCAGAAGGACCCCCAACAGTCACTCTCAACCCCATGTTTTGGGGCAACTGGATATGATTTTGGGAAACGATCAGACATTTCAAGTGGCATCCACTGCCTCTCGTCAGTGACAGTTAAGTCAGTCAAGAGAAAAGCAGTTTTATTGCAAGATTATATAACATGATACGGGTGTGATATCTTTGCTGTATGATAATTCTGCATATATTTTCCCCCAGATCTGATATTCCTCCAAGGAACAGACGTGATCTTTAAGGTGGCCCTGACGCTGCTGGGCGACCATGAGGACCTGATCATGGCCTGTCAGGGGTTCGAGAACATCGTGGACTTCATCAAGAACCAGCTGCCAGCCCTGGGCATGGTCAGCATGGAGAAGGTCATCACTAGAGTAAGTCCACACTGTCACTTTTAGAAACAGAATTTGAATCGTCAGGGCTCGAAATTACTTTTTCTGCATATTGAAAATTATCTGCACCAGTCCAGTTTCAGTCCTGAAAAATTGGGGTCGGTAGGTAGGGATTATATTTTTCTTTTTCTTTTAGACTTTGACGATCTGTAGTGATCCAACTTATACAATACAGTTTAACAAAGTCAAACTTGCATGAGGACAATTATATTTTCAATGTCAATGTTAAAAAACTGATTGTACAACATTTCATCACTCAGGTCAGATCATGGAGCTAGAAGTGATCGATCAGCCCAAAAAATTTATGTCCCTTTCAGCGGTCCACACACACACAAAAAAAGCCTGGGGTGGACAGTTTTTTCTATGGTCGGTCAGGAAACAAGAGAGCCCCAATCAAATATTTTTATTTTATTTTGCAGGCATTTGAGATGGAGGTGGTACATGTATTTTGAGTTCTGACATCCCACAACAAAATCCCCTCCAAAACTCTACAAACCTAACCAGTACAAGAGAGCCCTAATCAAAGATTTTTATTTTTATTTTTATTTTGTAGGCATTTGAGCTGGACATCTCCAAGCAGCTTCACGCCTACGAGGTGGAGTACCACGTCCTGCAGGAGGAGATGATCAGCTCTCCCCAGAGGGGGGATGTCGACAGGATGGAAAAGCTGGAGCAGGCCAATCGCAACCTGAAGAGACAGAACATGGAGCTGTTGGAAAAGCTCCAGACATCACACAGCAGTATTCACAGGTAAACAATCTATTCTTATCCAGATCAAATAGTCTGTAAGATAGCTAGATACAAAAACAAACTTGTGTATGATCGCTATCGTGACAACTGCATATACTGTGGCTGATGTATGATGAGAAATTCCACCTTCTAACCCCAATAATGTTGTTGTAAAGGTAGAGGGGATTCATTCCTCAACCTAACCGACATCTCGCACACGCAGTCGTCCCTTAGTAAGACATCTGGAGCCACATATAGTTCCCGTTTAGAACTTTTATTCAGCCTGTAACACGACCGTTTTCGCCTGTGTGTCTTCTTCAAGTGTACATATACAGAGGCTAAATCAGTAATCTTGTTGATTTCAGCTTGGAAGCCAAAAACAAACTTGTGTATGATCGCTATTGTGACAACTGTATATTCTGTGGCTGATGTATGATGAGAAATTCAACACTTTCTGACACTACCGGGTAGTACTGGTTACTTTGTGGGCACAGACGACACACTGCCACTACTGCCAAGCAGGCCCCGTGAACAAGGAACTTAAATTTTGGACGTTTTTTGAGAACTGAGCCATCCTGTTTGGTTTGTTTCCGCAGTTAAAGTCATAGTCTTTTGAGACTGACTGACAGTACAATCTTGTTGATTTCAGTTTGGAAGCCACAGTTGCCAGTCTTCAGTCAGAGCAGAACAAGCTGCGCTCCAGCGTGCAGACCCTGGAGATCGAGCGGGCCGCCCTCCTCAACACTGTCACCAAGCTGCGCAGGCTTCTCCCCGACAACTGCCTCATTGAGGAAGAGCTGAACTTCTCCATCGTTAACGAGATGCGGGCGAACGTGGGGCTACCTCCCCTCAGCAAGAACAACAGTAGCAGCTCGTCCGAGGACTTGGATACGGAGGTGGCCAACATTACAAACAAAACCAGGACAATCATCCCCAACCCGCTCATGAGGCACAGGAACATGAGCGGGGACAGCATCGGTAGCTCAGTTAGCGCTGGGAGCACAGCTTCTTCTGATCTGTTGTGTACGGAGAACTTACAGAACACAACAACAAGCACATGTCGACCTCTCTCTACCTAAACCTGTACATACATAGAGAACGTTTGACTGTAGGTACTGTCTGTATAGTAGGATCAGTAGTGCCAGTGAGAGGTCCAACAGGAAAATACAGAAAAAAAAGAGAAGCATCTTGACATGACACCAGTGGCCAACTTATGTATGTAGATATGTTACGACAGTGGCAATAGGTAGTCAAAGAAATCGTGAACGGACAGGGTGAAGCTATAATGTCACCCTCCAACTGGGAACATGTTCACAAGAACAGAAATGCACCAAATATACCTGTATATAAAGATCTTTGTGTGATGTGTTGTTGTGTGCTGTTGTCTGACAAAGTAATGATTGTTGTCTAGCTGCAGACAGTTAAATCCAGTGTGCTTCTCTCAGTATTGTTGCGTCCTCCAATGCTTGCTTTAAAGTTGTCCGACCGTGAGCTGCTTGTTCTTTGGTGCTGATTCCTATAACTTAACATAAACTTTGAAGCAGAGGTTTTTAAAAACTTCCCGTGATGACGAACACCATATCGTAGCTACCAAAGGAATGCTTACAGTGATGTTGTGGAATGCCCCAATTGGTTGAAAGGCAGGGGTAAAGAGTACTACATACACCACAGGGTGGAATGTGCTTGCGAATGAGAGACTATATTTACTGTAACGACATGTAGAATCTATACCTCTATGCATAACCCCAGTGTCCTGCCAAGTACTATACCTACCCAAGGGTTTGCTGGATATATGTATAGTTAAACAAGAATCCTATATAAGAAAAGGGCAAAAATATGACTTAAAGGAAGTTGTATATACTAATGTAGCTGTAACTTGTGACTAGTTAGTCTTTGGGAGGTAAAGTAGGGACGACAGAGTTCACTAAGGAGATACCATTGGCATGGACGTGTATGTAAATAACTTGGTATGGCCATTTCATGGTCTATTGCTGTAGGTATCAGGTCATGACAGATGTGTTCTGAACAGTGTTGACAACAAGGCTTTTCTGGTAGACATATGCTTAGAACGTTGTGCAAATATTAGATCGAAGTAAAAACTAAGAGTTGACAGATGGTTTTGTTTCTCGTACAAGTAACGTTACAGTGTTTTAGTAAGTATAATCTTGTATCAAGGTATTATGAAGTTTACTTGCCGTTTTTTGTATTGTTTCGTTTTATACCTGTTATATTTTTGGTGCAATGTTTAATGATGTTGTACATTGTTTTATGATTTGAAAGGGGAAAAGCCCTGTTATTTTATGATTTTACTTTGTCATTTATTGCATCATAACCAAACTGGAATTTCTAGTCATGTGTAGTGACTTCTTCCAGCTATTTCAATGATGTTAAGATTGTATGACCGTTGTTAACAGTGTCAACATTACTTGAGGCGTGCGTAAGATGTATGACATGTAATGATTTCTTTTTAATGCCAATGGTGATTTCTTTGTATTTTTCATTTATGAAGGTCTTTAAGGGATCAGTGATGATTGAAAAAAATGTATCCTTATTTGTGGAATCAGCCGAGCTGGCTTAGAGGGAACAAAATCATGATCCATTTCTTTTAGTTGAATCCTATGTTGTCATGATTCAGAGACAAAAAAATAAGATACAAACATCGTGTTGTTGAATAACTGTCACTATTTGAATGTACCAACAAGTTGTTGAAAATGTTTTGGGTTGCTTAGCACGAATGTACTTTTGTCAGATTAACTGTAAATATTGTAGCCACTGTTCCCAGAGGACCAGGCAGGGTATGGGATAGTTGAGTGTTCTGCATCAGTCTCGAGCACAGCAGTTCCTAGATAAATGTCACAAGCCACTGACAACTGAATCTTTTACATGTTAAGGGGTTGTCTGTTATACATGCCATGACATCAACCATCAATATACAGTTAAAACCTTGTTGAGACTGGGACTTGAAAGGTTTGATTTGGGTTCTCTGTAAGCTGTGTCTGAAACAACATCATGTGCAGAAACATGGCTCTAGTTTGGTTAAAACTTGTATCCACAGTGGAGCTGGTTTCTTGAGAAAAGTTGTCCTGACATCCACTAGGAAATAATTTGTTGCCCAGCTTTTCAAATGAGTTGAGTTTCTTTAGAATTCAGTTTCTCAGAAAACCTGTCCAAACACTTTTAACCAGTCCCAGTCTGTACAGGGTCGGTAACAAAATAAACTGTTTACACAATGATTCCAATCCAGAAGTCAACAAGGTTTTGTATGGAACCATCAAGTACTTGTATTTTGAAGGGTACTTTTCACTTAAAGCAATAGCACTGGATAGTTTACCTCACTGTACGTGGCATATAAATAGATATTATTCAGGATGAAATATCTATAACTTAAGAGTAATACTCTGAACATTTTTGTGTTTGTGTCTTTGAAAGATTTACTGTACCTTTGATGTGATGGTAGGGCATCAAACCGTGTGGAAAAGCCATGTGGAGCTTGGGAGGGACGGCTGTCATCTCAGTACAAACCTCGAAAGAAAGCAATAAAAATACTGGAAACTCATAGCGTTCATGTCTGAATTATTCCTGTTGTGCTCTTCAAAGTGTGTTATTTATTGTCTATCAGCAGAACTTAAACGCCGGTTGTTGAAAGCAGCTCAATTGTTGGCATAAGAAAACTTAAATGTCCTTATTCGCCTCTTACCAAACTTTTCCAACCCTTCAACGGTTGTTGAATGTGGCTCATTTATCGGTATAAGAAAACTTTACTGTACTTACTCGCCTCTTAAGAAACTTTTCCAACCCTTGACTCGCTAGGGTCGTTTTCAAATACTAGTACTAGTAGTAGGCGTCGCCTTTTCGTTCTGACTTGGTACATGTAATATAATATATTTCACGGTTGCCGTACTTTGTTTTACATTGTATAAACAGTCAAGTCCCCGACTTTGCCACACAACTCAGACGAGAGCTAGCGACAGAATTTCGAAATTACTAAGCCGTCTGGTCTTCTATGACTATACACTTGCGAGAAAAAGTTGATTATCAGCCCAAACAGTCAACGTTCGTTTATTAGTACGTAATCAGTACCTTGGCCTTGGGGCACTGAAAGGTGCAATATGCATCATGAGAATCATGCCATGGTGAGTCCATCTTTAATCCAATATAAAACGGGAGCTTGTGCCACTATACATATATAAACGAGAACTCCTTTTATAAACGTGTAAAGTGGTACGATTCTAAATCGGTTGCTGTATACTACCGAGCTGCATTGCCAATGTAAACACTACTGGCATGTTTGTCTACTATAATCTCTAAGCAGATCCCTTTCGGCGGCCGGTGGCAAGACATTATCCACAAGTTAGCCAGAGGAGTTTGTACGGCCACCGTTTCGCTGTCGGAAAGATCCCTTTCGGTGGCCGTACAAACTCCTCTGGCTAATGGACAATGTCTTGCCACCGAAAGGCATCTGCTTGATGTTTGTCCCGTGATCGATGCCGCAGTGTACAGTAAACATCGCGCCACACCCACCGGCACAGACCCGGTCCAACCTGAAAGTCAGAAGCAGCGCGGCTTCACGCCCAGTCTGACCTTTTCTGGCTGCGGGATCGTCTACGTCTTCGTGGACGTGCACTCGTACACAGACACATTAAATAGCCTAAACCAGGCTTTGATGGGACAACTGGAAAAGAGTAGAAGAAAAAAGAGTCTCTACCCAGGCTTCAGATGCGCCTGGAAAAGTATCATACGTGTGACTAGTGCTCTCCAAGCAGAGGTTTGGGTTATTTGGTAAAAACAATTCAGTGCAAAAAAGAAACTCCGATAAAAAACCTAAAAACACGGCAAGAATAACCCAAACCTCTGCTTGGAGAGCAGAAATAAAGTATGATGACTCGGAGCGGAAAACCATTTAACCTTCTTGGGAAAACTATTCTCCTTTAGCAGACTCCCGGGCATGTTTGTAATGATATCCGTGTATTTGGCCAAATTTTACCATTTAAAGCAACCACTTAAGCCTGGTAGAGGCTACTCATTTAAAAACGCCGTCCCCTTGCTATTGTTTAACTTGTCTGCAAAGCTTGGTACAAAGGTGACCACGCCTAGCGTTTATCGCGGCTAGCCGACTGCGGAGGCGAGAAGCGTCACTGATAAAAGTTCGGCGCATAAAGACGTCCTTTCATAGTATTCCACAGCTGTAAAGTAAATAGCTCCGCGTTCGTAAAAGTGTTTGAATTTGTTGTAGATCGTAGGAGGATTTGTAAACACCTAGCCTCTACCAGGCTTCGGGAGGCGGCTGGAAAGAGTACAAATCGGCCAAATAGAGAGATAACATGCCGGGGGAGTTTGTCTGCTGGGAAAGAACATTCTGGAGCGGCAAACTGTTCTCTCCAGCAGAAAAACTCCCCTGGCGTGTTATCTCTGTATTTGGCCGATTTCTACTCTTTCCAGCCGCCTCCCGAAGCCTGGTAGAGTCTAGTAAACACCTGTCAATGACAGGAGTCTAAACTGACACGTTCACGGTTGTTTGTGAGTGTCAGCCATGATTAGGCACTGCTGGCATCCCTCAGCCCCAACAGCTTTTCCCGAAAAGGCAACAGATCGTCAGAAAGTTCAATTTATCCTGCCCATTTCCCTCGCCGTTTCCATGGCTACGGAATTCCAAGGATACCGAGAGTGGCCTTTTCACGGCTGAGTGCGCTGTCGTCGATCAAAGGGGTGGTGTGTGGGGATCTCACATCCCGGCGGTGACTTTGGGGTTTGATTTTTAGTTTCGAGAGATAAGAACGAGAAACAAAAGTAACGCAGGTACACAGGAATCTACCATTACCCTATATATGGCACGATACTTGAGTAGAAATATTTTTTGATGAAATTCTTGCCGTACAAACATAGAAGTGCCCCACCCTGCCACACCCACCCCACCCGAGTGGACCCACCCATGAAAAGGCCCGGATGTGGGTGTGGCGGATGACGTCAATGGGCCAAGATGGCTGCTGCAGTGGCGATGAAAAGTGGGGTATCCGCTGATTTTAAGAAGAAAACCGGACAAATGGCGAAGGGGAGCTCGTCTGAAACATCAGCAAACAAGTACTGTGCCTACAAGGACTGTAAGGAGCAAAGTGAGCCGACGATCCTTGCGTTCCCTACTATTTGTTTTGCCTGTTTTATCAAGGTCTTTCGTCACAGGAAGCCGAACCGACCGTAGGGTCAGATATCGAACGGTCAAAAATTCCTGGTCGGAAAAAAATATTTCCCGTACTACGTTCTGTGTCCCAGTATACATTCAGTAACCCTCAACGCGAGTTGACTAGAATGTTGTTCTCTTATTCTCCATTTTCAGATCAAGTGTACACTGCTTGCGACCGCTGTATGGAGACATTTTGGTGAGTAACGCTGAGTATAATAATGTGTCTGACCCGGCCTGGCAGAGGCGCTTCATTCATCCTTTAGTAGACGTCAGCTCTTTTCTATCAGTTGTATGTTCCCGCGGTTTGCCGGCAGTCATCCGGGTTAAGTTTGACGTAAAGGACACAGATGCAAGTGATTTCTAGTTGGAATGTGTCCATGTAAACAAGGATGAGACTGTTGTCTTGTCGATTTGTATTTTGGTTTTAGTCGCATCGTTATGATTACAGTGTCAAAACAAAATTTCGGCATCAAATTGCATAACAAAGTGTAGGACGCGTTGGTGCGTACGGTTTGTGGTGACTACCGAAGCCCAGATACAGTGTCTGGACTAAAAGTCTCTAGCCTTAATCTGTTGGTTTTGGGTTAGGCGGGAGATTTGTGGATTGTTTGTGTGCTAAACCACTTGTTTGACCAATCCTTGGCAAATCTCGCCGTTTGCCCTATTAGCCCACTCTACAGTTATACACTGTATCTCCCTAGTGTAACATTATAATCATCATCAACCAACATTATAATATCAAATCTGTGTATCAAAAAGCTGCGATGTTATTCAGTTTTGTTAAGGCATGATTTCTTTTTTTATATTGTAGAAGGAAGAGCTCTATCAATTATCATAATTCATATGTCCCAAGGAAATTGAAGACTATTGGTGTTATGTTGAGACATGTTTTATACCCTTTTTACATTTATTTCAGTCTCATTACAGCAATGACCAGTTAGTTAGGCATAATGTGATGAATGCTTTATATGTATAACATCTCATAATCTCTTTTTTACAGTGACAAGCATTCCAACAGCACTGTTCATCGCTGTTTCAGGGAAATAGAGGTGAGGAAATGACACACGCAACAAAGAAACTAAGGAAGGCACTGCAGTTGAATGGATTCTAGTTTGTCCTTTTCTTGCACGTCATTATGACGAATATTTCGCTGGTATTTGTAGAGATTAGAAGAAAGGGTGTGTTGACTGTGTTGACATACTGTTAGGACCCGGAAATGTTCAAGTGCTTTTTCCTTGTCAAGAACAAGACTGGTACCAAGCAGTGCAGGACAGACTTCTTTGTTGTAGCCCCTCTTGCATTGGTACTAGTCTCCACCAGACTCTTTTGCAGGCTGAATGAATAGTAGAAATTGGTCTAAAAAGAATGTAGCTGGCCAGGGGAGTTGGCCAGCTATAGAGGATCCAGTTTGCCTTTTGATTGTAAACTCCATGCAGGCAAACTGGGCCCTCTCTGGCTGGCAAACTCCTCTGGCCAGCTACATTCTTTTTAGGCCGATTTCTACTGTCTATTCAGCCTGCAAAAGAGTCTGGTAGAGAAAGAGTCAGGTGGAGACTAGCCTTAGCCCCAGACTTCTTAAGCTATAGACTTGCAGCTGTCCTGGTGCAGGTCATCAGAAATGTGTATCAAACACTGAGGTCTTCACCTGCACCATGCAAGACTGGGGAAACAGGTCAAGGTCATGGCTGTGAAAAAACAATCCCCTTTTTTTGATCCAGCAAAGGGGTTATAGGGGAGTCATATAACCAGTGACTTGTATTTATCCTATAGTCAGTGTTTTTTTTTAAAGATACAGATAATGAAGGCACACCAGGATGTTGGGTAGAAAGAATATCAATAGTTTGGTGGAAAGAATATGGAATAGTAAAAGAAAGGGAAGACTTATTCATTTATGATGAAATTGAGCAGAAAGCAGTCATAGCAATTAGGAGATGGGTTGTTGCAAAATTAATGTGAAATATGATACCTGATATGCAAAATTGGACACTCCACAATGGTTTCCAACCCCCTCCTTTTGTGAACATATGGAATAGCCCACATCACCATTCAGTACATGCATGTAGGCAAAGGGGATGCACAAAGCTTGAATCAATCTCCAAGCAGATATAGGGTGAAGAGAGAAAAATGGAGACCACTAGAAG